>NW_025113129.1:9195813-9795813 GCF_010416935.1 Polistes fuscatus
TTTGAGTATCCTACCGGTGACGACGACGGTTAACGTTGTCCCAACGACTTGCGTCGTCGGTGCATCGTCTACAAACGCAATCTCCCCAACAACGCCTCTCATGTTGACGTCAACGAACAATTCGACGACGAATATCTCGACTAATACAACGACGATGATGAACAACAACAACAACAACAACAACAACAATAATAACAGTATCAACAACATCAATAGCATCAATCAAGCAGCGATAATAGTAGGCGGGGCCCCGACGGGTACGACAGTAGTTGCGACAACTCCTCAAGTTAATTCCCTCCTACCATCGACCACGGCCCTCCAGTTGACCACCAACAACCCTGTGAATGCTGCCAACGCAGTCATCAATGCAGCATCTAACGCAGCCGCAGCAGCAGCAGCAGCCATCGCTACTCTCACGGCTTTACCATCGACCCTATCCTCCTCTTCTTCATCTTCTTCTTCTTCTTCTACCTCCTCCTCCTCGTCTATATGTTCCATTTCGTCCACCACGCAACAACAACAACAACAACAACAACAACAACACCAACAACTAGTACTACATCAACAACAACAACAACAACAACAACAGGCCGTCCAACCGACGACGCCACCTACCTCGACGTCCACCGGTACCGTGACGGTCGCCGTTCAACCGGACAATACCCAGCAGGCCCAGACCCAGACGCAATGTGGTCAGGAACTTCTGGAGGTAAGATGTCGTATGAGACGATCCCCCCTAATCACCTTTAATCTTTCCCTTAACCCTTAACCTGTTAAGCGTTTAGATCGCATATATGCGGCACAAACAGTTAACAGTTTAATCCTCCCCACATCAACGTTCTCCTATCTCTCTCTCTCTCTCTATCTATCTATCTATCTTTCTTCATCGTCATCATCACCGATCTTCCTTCCTTCCTTCCTTCCTTCGTACCATCCTTCATTCTTGTCTTCCTTTCATTCTCTCTAACCACCTTATTTCGTTCTTCGACGTGTTACTATGAGGTAAGAGACCTTGATTACTGCATCCCCAGTGGTACTATTCCCCTTCGTCTTTCATCCCCCTCAATCGACAAGATCGATTACTTCTTCACGTGAATTCGTTTATTCATTCGTTTGTTCGTTCGTTCATTCGTTAGTTATGAAGATTAAATAATAAATCATTAGGATAATTTACGGTCGAACGAGGAAAACATTGATTAGGTATTTTTTAGGTTCTTTTTATCCCTAAACACCTAATCATCAATTTATCCCTAATATATATACTATACATCTCCCAGATCCAAAAAATGTTCTCGTGGATTTTTTCAAGCCACGAACGAAGGAGACAACAACGATGCTCGATAATTCGCGATTTGTGAAATGTGGCTCAAGCTTGAGCTTCGAAAGTACCAATCAACGAAATAAAAAGAGAGAGAAAGAGAGAAAAAAAAACAAGAATTTAATCTAAAGGTGTAAGAAATTTTCGATCGACCGATCATCATATTTTTCTCTCGATCTCGATCTTTTCTAATTTAAATTATCGGTACTTTCGAATGCTGTTTTTGATAATCTGTTTGCACGTATCAGCTTAATTTATGTTTCAAGTAGTTTTTAAATAATCATGATAACGAGTTATTATATCGTTGTTACGTATATTAAATTTTTTTCATATTGGTTTTTTACTTTTTTATTACCATGTTTCTTATATATATATATTGTTTTTTTTTTTTAATTTTTGTCTATTTATTTATTATTAATTTCATTTTTAAACATACATACATACATGCAGTTGACTTTTAGTGGGAGAAATACTCGCGTCATAGTTGCATGCACGTTGTCGTTCTTTTGTTTTTAAATTAATCGATGGATCATCCAACTCTCGAATCCAATGAGATAAAAAATTGTCTTGAGATTATTTTCAAATCGTAATGAAGGGAAACAACTACAAAATATATTAAAAAAAAAAAAAAAAACAAGGCAGGACATGTACGATGCGCGTACACAGCTATTTTGGCAAATTTGTTTTCCAAACGGAATTGTATGATGGTCGACCCAAAAAAAAAAAAAAAGAAACATATATTCAAAAATTCATTGATTCAAACACTTCGATTTCACGTGATTTTTCATGACAAGTGAATTCGAAGATATTTCACGAAACATCCTATGTGTAATCTAACGAATAAAACTCAAACTCAGTCCTACTAAAAACTTCTCTAAATTTTGCGAAGAAAATGAGAGGAGAAAAAAAAGAAAGGAAAATGAAACCATCGTCGTTTAGGACAAACACCGTAATCGAGTCACGTCAAAAACCAAACCAAAAAAAAACAGATTTTTTTAATAAACAAAAAAAGGCTGGTGATAAACGTAGGCACGATGCGTACGATGATGTATGAAAGAAAAAAAAACATTCAATATATATGTGTATATTTATTTTTATATATATATATATATATATATATATATATAAATGTAAAAATATATATACGCGTATGTATACGTTCTTATAAGTGATATATATATATATGTGTATGTATATATATATATATATACATTAATATATGTATATCAACTGTCGCAAACGCTATCCTGTGCCTAGCTTCTCCTGTCACTATGAAAAATAACAGCTAGCTACATGAATTTATCCAGCATGCCATGTTTTTTCTCGAGTTTTTTTTATTTTTACCTATTACTCTCTATACATCGAATACACGTATCTATATTATACTACTTTTATTATTATCGGAGAGTAGGCTGTATCCAAAATATTAAAATATTAATCATAGTATTTTTAATTTGTAATAATAATAATAATAATAATATTAATAATAATAATAATATCATAATTTTAATAATCACATAATAATCATAATATTAATATTAATAATATTAATAATAGAGTACTATAGTAAAGCTTATCCTTTCTTAAATTCCTGAGAAGTCAATGAGCACACTCTCTTTCTCTCTTTCTCTCTCTTTCTCTATCTCTGTCTCTCTCTTTTTATTTCTTCCTTTCTTTCTTTCTTTCTTATTCTTTCTATTTTTATCTCTATTTTCCGATTTTTATCTTTATTTATTTATCTATTTACCTTTATCGCAATATATGAATACTCTCATTACTATTATCTTCATATTTTTTC
This sequence comes from Polistes fuscatus, assembly GCF_010416935.1. Classification (NCBI taxonomy): domain Eukaryota; kingdom Metazoa; phylum Arthropoda; class Insecta; order Hymenoptera; family Vespidae; genus Polistes; species Polistes fuscatus. The sequence goes on from NW_025113129.1 coordinate 9,198,930, forward strand.
GAGATGGATATGTTATATTTTAATATTCATAAATATATATATATTATTCGATTGTTCGTTTTCATTATATATAAATATATACGTTTCTATATTCAAATATATATTTACATATATATTATTATATTATTACATATTTTGATCTATCACTTACATATATATATATATATATTATATATTATATCTTCTATGATAATTATTATGATGTTCCACGTATTTTCTATTATTCGATTTGAATTAACCGTGTTTTTTATCAACTTATCTATTTATCTATCTATCTCTCTATCTATCTATCTATCTATCTATGAAGCTTTAAGCGGTAGCGTATTATATATATATGTATATATGTCTATACATATATACATATAATGTTGAATATATACATATAATATATATATAACACCGATTATTATATTTAATATGTGTATAGTTAGGCGAGTATATTTGCTTGGCCCCTGCATGCGCGCTGACAAAAAAAAAACAAACATTTCACTATCTTATTTTTTACCTACTATTCCTATCATTCTTATTCTTATTCTTATTCTAATTCTATTCTATTATTAAGTACTTCGAATATTATTTCTTTTCTTTCGAATTATTCTTTCACTTTCTATCTCTTTCTATTTCTCCTTCTCTCTCCGTCTAATTATCCTTGCTCTTTCTCTCTCTCTCTCTCTCTTTTTTCGTGTAAAGTGGTGTTGGTTTAAATGATAATTAATAAACTTCCTTTTGTATTTTGTAGTACTACTTTTCGTATGGCCCGTTATTATTATTATTCCTCTCCTACTTTTGTTTTTATTGGTTTATTTGTTTGTTTAATTGTTTTATTGTATATTTTAATTTTTGTACATTACATAATTTGGTATTGATCATTTTGCTAATTCTTCTTTTTCTTTCTTTTTTTTTTCGTTTTTTTTTTCTTCTTCTACTTCTTCTTCATAAAATTGTGCCTTTGCTTCCTATACCAATAGCGATCTCGCAGAGACACGTTCGAATTTTGAGGGAAAAAAATTCGAAATAATTGTCTTTGCGTTTTCCAATTCGGCCGATCGCCGATTTCGAAAATTCAAAAGAACAAAAAAAAAGTACCTAATGAAAATGATTTTTGGATCGTCGTATTTTACAATCGCATGCCTATCGACAAATTTTACCAAATGTTTTTTACGCACGGAATTATTACATATATATATATATATATATATCTATCTCTTTCTATACATATATATATATATATATATATATATATATAAATTACTTTTTTTTATATATATATTTTTACATTTGTTTTACTTTTCAATTCACCGCGATATATTTCGTGTATATACGTTTAATACATGCATACGTATTTACATACATATTTACATACATACATATGTAAATACATACACGAACGGTATTTCAATATATTCGCGATGAGGAAAACAGCTGATCTTCTTCAAAACCGTCTCAGCTACGTCCGAAGATTCGATTTCGTCTTAATTAAGAAAAAACATTCTTATGATTACGACCACGATGATGACGATGATGATGATGACGATGATGATGATGATAATGATGATAATGTTGATGATGATGTTGATGATGATGATGATGATGATGATGATGATGACGATGACGATGATAATGGTGGTGGTTGGTAATGATGAACGATATCGAATTTGTTAGATCTTTACAATTAGAGTAAATAGCGCATAAATCCCATAATTTGCTTTCGTAGTAAACGCGAACACGTTTTGTAGTTTACATTTTAAATGCGGATCGAATAGTAAATAGCGAAAAATTGGGTTACAAAATTTTCGCGGATAAAAGTATTCGGCATCGGTAGACGAAAGAGAATATATTTCTTTTTTGTTTCTTTTTTTTTTTTATTTTTTGTTTTTTTTGTTAATTTAATCGGCGATTAGAAGAAATCCTCGAATACAAAACAACAAACGAAATTTAATTCATAGTCAAATCAGGTCCTTATCTAATGAAAAAAAAAAAAAAAGAAAAGAAAAAGAAAACAAGAAAGATAGATAAAAAAAAAATTTTAATTCAAATTCAAATTCAAATTCAAATTTATTAACGGATGCGAGTGACGTGTGTGTGGCGTTGTGCGCAGGCGCGGAAAAAACGGCAGGAAGAGGTGGAGAAGATCCGACTGGAAGAGCAACAACGAAAGCAACAGGTAATTCTATAGAGCGTTTTTAGGATAACAGAGACAAACAAAAAAAAATACGAGAGGAGAAAAAAGTGAAAGAGGGTGCGGAAGGGTGAGAGACGAGGGAAAAAAATAAACGTGGAAGGATAATGAAATTTTCGTTTGAATTTTTTCTCTCACTTTATCTCTCTCTCTCTCTCTTTCTCTCCTCTCTCTTTCTTTTTATCTTTCTTTCTCTCTTTCTATCTCTCTATCTCTCTCTTTTGCTTTTTCATACTCTTTCATGACTTTATTTTGATTATAATAAATTTTGGATATAAAAATAATTTTATAAATGCATTTTGTATTTATCTCCTGTTTTCGCAGGAACGCGAATTGAAGAGGCAACAGGCGGTGATGTTAAAGGAACAGGTGAGTTTTTTTTTGTTTTTCTTTTATATTATTTACTCTTGTTTATCATTGTTTTTTTTTTATTATCATCCAAAGAAAATTTTGTTATTTAAAAAAATCGTTTTTTGGATCATGCCTATCTACGATCGTATCGCCACAAAAAAAAAAGAAAGACAAACAAAAAAAGAGTAGTAGATCGTAATAATATTTTTTATTAGAACGCGTAAGTGTGTGCGTGTAAGCGTGTGCAATGTGTGCAGTGTGTGTTTTGTAGATTTTAGTTTCGTAATGTGTTTTGTATACTTACTCCCTTTTAATTACCGTCTATCTATTTCTCATATTGCGCGTTTCATTCATCGATTCGTATAATTTCGGCGAACGATTTCGCGAAACGATCATCTCTCTTTCAACCCCCCAACCCTTTACTCTCTCTCTCTCTATATATATATATATAGTTGTACGTATGTAGAATATATATATATGTACACGTATACACTTAATCGGTAATGAAATTGTCCTATGTATTCGCAATCATATACAAACTTACTCGTATACCTAAATTACATTTCGATTGAAATTTCTAAACGCCGTTTGATGCTTACATTAATTTATTTACGAATGTGGTATCAATCAAATTGATGTTTGTCTAATTTTATATTGTTCAAAGTTCAATCTACAACTACGATTACTTACAACTCGAATTAATATCGTTAAAAAACAATTCATTGAACTTGATACTACACTTTCCACCCTCCCCCTTTCCCCGATTAATTTTGATCAAAATTTAATACATCGTTTTCCGATTGTTCGTAAAAACGGAATCTATTTGTCGTTGCTTCACATTCTTCTTCATAAGAAAAAAGAAAAATCTTTTTCTTTTAAATGGGGAAAAATTTGTAGAAAAAACAAACAAATAAACGCAAAAGAACGAGAATAAATAAAACGCGTTTGATCCAACGTCTCGTTGTTTAATCATTATTTCTTTAGCGAGAACGAGTGAGGGGGACCGAGGGAAATAGGGTGGAAAAACAGAAAGAAAGAGAGAGAGAGATTAAAGAAATGAAAGATAAAAAATAGAAAGAAGAGAGAGAGAGAGAAAAAATGGATATGGTTAGTTTGAGAGTAGTCGTAGTTTGAGCACTGGTGGACTGTGGATGTGTTTTGTGCCGCAGATGTACATGCAGGAGCTCACCAAGCAGCGCGAGATGCTCTACACCGTCGAGTTGGTATGTGTCTCATACCCTCTAGCCTAACTGAACTAATAAACGATTTAAACGTTAGAATAATATTAACGAGAGATTCTCTTACTAAAAAAAAAAAAAAAAAAACAAATTTCGATGAAGAATAATCAACGAATGCACGAAAGTTTTATTTTGTTGTGTTTCTATTTTTATCTTATTTTTTTTGTTTTTCTAACGTGCCCGTGTTTTATAATTTTTCGCATATCCAAATGTGTTTTTTGTTTTTCGTTAATAAACAAAATAGATTTTTCATGACGTCATTTATATGTTTTACTGCTTGGCGCTAAAGCGATGAACTTCTCCTTACGTTTATCTTGTTTTAAATCACGTGAAAAAAGAATTAAAGCTTTATTATTTTTGTTTTTGTAAAAATAGATATATATATATATATATTATTTTTAACAAAGATGAAAATCATCAAAATCTTTTCGCGTTTATAGGTATGCCTATATTGAAATATTATAGTACATGCATATGTATACACGTTTATTTATTTAATTAATTATTTATTATAGTTTGCACGGTTCTTTTTTTTTTTGTTTCTTTCATTTTAAACCAACGATCATAAACGAGGAGCATTTTGTGCGGAGTAGGTTACGCGAGTAAATCCGTATTTATTGTTAGTAATTATGATATTCGTGATTTTGCATCCATCCGGCACTATACATACATCGCATTCAGTTTGTGTAGTCACGTGAAAGTATTTGGGGCGGTAGTAGAGTTTGCTATTTGCCCGTGCGTGCGAAATTCTGCTTAGACAAAATGAAATAGATATTTACATTTATACATCCCATCTATATAGATGCATACATACACATGTTTAACACATAAATACATATGTAACATCATTCATCCATATTACGTGGCCCATAAAGTTTCAGAAAAAAATATACACTACTGGTCAACGGTTAGAAATTAACTTACTGATTTCTATTCAAATCGAATACACCATACGTCAATTTAGAAACGTTTTGTATTCAATTAGAAACATTCGTAAAACTAATTACCAGGATGGCTAGAATATTTCGTACAAATATCCTGGTTCTCTGAATTTATGTAAAAATTTCAAACTTTTAGCCGGAAGTGTATATAAGACATGCATACGCATTATTCTTACATAGACACCAACTTACATATACTCATGCATATACGTATAGAACATTAAATTCGCAAAACATCAAATTCGATCCTTTAAAAAATAATACTTCAACGCTTTACTTTATTACACTCATTAAAAATATTTTGTTTAATCGCGGAAATCATAGGAACGAGAGAGAAGGAGACAACACATGGCGTTGGTCAGAGCACTCGAGAATCGTCGCAAAATGGAAGAAAGGGAAAAGAAACGATTAGAAGCAAGGGCCGAGAGAATAGCAACGAAAGAGAAACGAGCTGAACAGAGGAAAATTGAGCTGGAGTTGGTAGAACAAATCAGGAAACCCGTAGAAGACATGGAACTTACAGGTTTGTTTGTCTTTCATAATTTATTCAAATTTTGTAACAACGTTACTTTTGTTTCATTTAATAAACGCGAAGATAACCGATGGATTATAGATCACAGAACTCTGCCAGATATCAAGAGAATACCGGGACTGAAATTATCGGGACAGGCTTTCGCTGATATCGTCATGGTCTTCGAATTTCTCCATAATTTTGGTGAAACTTTAGGTTTTGGTGAGTATTTATCAAAATCTCAAGTGTAGACAGAATCAAAGATTTAATCAAGAGACCTAAAAATTTTTGTCATTCTTGATTTTATGAAAAAAAATTATTAGAATCGAGTTACGTTTTTTGAATAAAAGGTATACGTAATAGTAGATAATTTTTTCGTCAACAAAATTCTCAGGAGTTTTCTATAAAACCATAAATGACAGTAACATTTAGGTGTTTCAATTAAAATTCTCCATTCTGTATATTTTATAATACCTAATGCAATACAACATATATTAAATTTTGTTTATTTCAAGACATGGATTCCTTACCAAGTCTAAGAAGTCTACAATTGGCATTGTTAAACGACGAAGAAGCCGAGGAAGAAATGCTTTCTGTGATGACACATCTTTTGGTGTGCGCTATCGAGGACCCAGGCATTCCACAGCCAGCAAGACACACAACTGGCCTTGGACAAAGTTTACGACAGGCTGACATAACTCATGCCAACATAAGCGAGATATTAAGAATTTATCTTTACGCGAACGCGACAGGTGAAGTAAAAGCACTCACGGGAGTATGTTTGGAACGTGAACGTGACAAAAGATTCGCTGATCATCATCAAAATGGTGGCGATTATGCGTCTTCTTGTTCGGGCAAGAACGCTCAATTCTTCGAGCATATGCATAAAAACGAAACGTGGAAATTGTCCGAGAGGCTCAGGGACAAACCATTCCTTGCACTTAATCCAACGCACAAAGCACAAACTTTGGCGTTCCTTTGCAACGAGCTATTGCAAAATAAGGCTGTGATTAGGCAAATCGAAGGTAGCCTGGAAACGGTAGCTCAGTTGAAGAAAGAAAGATTTGTATTAGATACGAAGATCAGAAAGTGAGTTGCTTTGTTTTACCTGTAAACACCAATATGATTAACACAATTGGACTGATTTTGATTATGTGTGTTTTTTTTTTCATTTTAGGTTGAGACAACTGCATAGTCGAAAAGTTAGAATGGAAGCGGTTGGTGTCATAGTGAACAAAACCGGTGATACGATTACTATCGAAAAGAAAGAAGTTGATGAAGAAGGAAACACAACATCGACAGCTGTTGGTACAACACCCACTCCTGATGAGATTCATCACGAGGATGAAGCTGAGGATATGTCGGAAAACGAAAGCGAAGGAACTCAACCAGAGGAGGTAAGTTATTTTATTTGTATCTTTTGTTCTACATTATATTCTTTCTTTAATGATTATTCATGAAAAATCTTGTCTGCTATCTTTGCCCTTTTCTAGTCCTCTTTAAAGAATGATAATATCTGGTTGATTCAGGAGGAGGATAAAAATCTGTCGGGTGAAGAACTCGGGAAAAAATTGGATAAACTTTTGAAGCAATCCGAAGAACAATTGCAAAAATTGAATAGCTCATCGAAACAATTGCGTGCTCACACGTTCGGACAGGATAGGTATTGGAGGAGATATTGGGAATTGGCGAATGCCGGTGGTATATTTGTAGAGGCTATGGAAAGCGCGGAACCTGAGGTTTTAGAATTGCAAGCGGAATTAGACGAGAAGTACAAAAATATGCCGGTTGAGGAGAAGACCGAGACTAAACAGGAAGAACAGGCTAAGCCTAACACGGAGAATAGAGAGAACGAAGCACCGAACGAAGCCAAGGATGAAAAGAAATTGAATGCCAACGAGGAGGATGACAATTCGAAATCTCAATCTAAAGATAAGAGGAACACCGATTGCGAGGAAATTAATTGCAAGAAGGAACCAGTGCAGAATTGTAATTTGGACAACTCGGGTAATAACGTGAAAGAAGAAAGGAGACACGATGGTGACAGTATGATGACGGATGCCAAGACCAATGTGACTTCGGAAGAAATTAAGCAAGAAACGGAGGTTGTCAAAATGGAAGTAGACGTGAAGATCGAAGAAACGAAAAAAGAAAACGAAGAAATGGACGAGGAAATGCCGAAGCTTGTTGTCAAGATGATGGAAGACAAAATAGTCGAGACTATACCTAACGGCGACAAGTTTAATCACATTAACAATCTTCACAACGGCAAGGAACTCAACGGAACATTCATTTCTAGTGAGTCCCTATTAACCCTCCGTCGAGTAGTACTAACGAAATTAATCATTAATATTAGTCATGTCGATAATTACAGACAACAATACCGAGCCCAATTGGTTCTCCATTTTGCCGCGAGAAACTTGCGATACACCTGGACCCAGTACCAAGCAAATCTTCGGAATTGCTGAACCAACGGAACTCAGGATACCAGTTTTTCCACCTCCAGCTAGTCCGAATTATGACAGATGCGATAGTCCTGCGCCATTGATACTTACGCAAGATGAAGCTGTGCAACTGGAATATCTTAAAGTACATGGTTTGCCACCACCTGGGGAAGCTAAACCTGTACCGAAAGGTAAGACGGAAATAATTAGACAACAACAAAAAATAATCATTCATTTTAAACATTATTTGTATTTTGATAGATCTACGGTATGGTTGGTGGCGAATCACGGACGTAGACACGTTCCAGGAATTATTAGAACACTTACATTCTCGAGGAGTTCGTGAAAAAGAATTGAAACGTACGACGTGGGCTACGATGGAATCTTTTTTGGCTGTAACCGGTAGGATCAACGTTGATCCAGGTAATGTCACTGCAACTGAGCTTCAAGCGGAACCCGACGATCCCGACACACCGATCCCAAAACCGGATAATCCTGACGATTGGAGCGAGCAGGTAGCGTTACGCGTGGATGCACAGCTTCTCGAACAAGTCGAGGCCTTGGAGGATAAGGTCGCTAACGCCAGCATGCAGGTCAAGGGCTGGAAACTTCCTCCGCGGACAGGAACCGAGGAGGCTGATGAAATCGAGAAGTTAAACGAAATGGAAAAGATCAGTGCAGTTGAACAAGCGAGACAAAGGTTACTCTCTTTGGAAGCGGCCATTGAAAGGAGATACTTGAAACCACCTTTAGGAGTTTGGTAAGATTTCGAAAGAATTGTTTGTCCCTTAATTTTGTTGTTACTCGTAACACTGTCGTAATTACTGACACGTTTCTTTTTTTTTTGTTACAATACTCAAAAGACAATACTCAAAAGATTTATGTAAATATTTGAAAATTAATGATTATTAGCACGGGAGATCCAAATCTGGCAGCGTTGAAAGCAGAACAGGCAGCCGCCGCAAACGCCAACTCGAACAATTCGGATCAGAGTAATCAGGCACCTATTCCCCAAGAAGAGACAACACCAAGAGGGCTGAACAACTGGCGAGAAGCTACCGCACGTGCACACACATCGGCTCAGCTAGCTATGGCGCTTTATATGCTCGAGGCCAGCATCGCTTGGGACAAGAGCATCATGAAGGCTGTGAGTCTAACACCAGCTAGAAACTCGGTCTGCGTCAAGCTACGAAACCGCTGCGTCTCACTCAAAGCTACCACTCAGTACAATCAACTATTGACTACTTCTCAGACCTCTGTGGGTATTCGCACTAACTTACTAACCGAATTGTCCTTTTGCTTCCTACCTATGTCTTTTTCCCCTTTTTTCGATTCGATGAACCACACGAAGCATGGTCGGGCTTCGAAAATCAGAATATAAGACATTGATCTTCCTCGATTTTACATTAATATTCTTCTAACTTTTAATAATTATTTCATTTTCATCTAGAATTTACTATACTTTTCTAACTTATCCTTGAACATTCAAACAAAAAATATTATCTTGGAATATTAAATATTAATAATACTCGTATAACACAGGTTCCATCGTTCCAATAAATAACTAAATTATTAACATACAGTAACACAATTATTGAGTAAAATCAATATTCGGTATTCACTTAAAATTTTATATTTTGTGAATACATGTAATGTGATCGTCTTGAACAAAAAAAGTCACGTTTAAAAACGTAAAAATCCATTCAAGTATGTGCAGGAAGGTTAAAAGTAAAAAAAATATATATATAATTATATATGTATATATATATATATATATATATATTTATATATAATAATATCCAATGGTGGTCAGAGTCTAACGTAACGGTAGCATGCATAAATTAATTGCCGCTTGATTATATATTTATTAATTTTTTCATTACAATAACGCTTTTTTCTTCTTACTCTTTGTTCTAATACATTCTCATTAATTCACTATTTTAAAAAGCTTTTACATAGCGCGTAGCGTGATCGTTTAAATTTTAAGAGATACATTAATTTTATTATTCTTTATTTATTTATTTATTCATTTTGTTCAATATCGCATTAATTTAACACAAATTAATTTTCATTTTGAGAGAGAAAGAGAGATATTACAATATAACACATCTTATTCTAACTGTCTCTCTCTCCCTCTCCCTCTCTCTTTCTCTCTCGCTATTTTTCTCATACAGCAATTTGCATTAATTAAAAATTTAATTTGCATATACGCTTAACATTTATTTTCTATTAACAATATTTCTACATTGTGCCTGTTGTGATTGTACGCTTATGTGCTATTTTGCTACGTATTATTAGATTCGAAAGAACAAATTATTGAAGAGAGAAGAGTAGAGACCGTTCTAACGAATAAGGAAAACTATTTTCGTTAATTCGTTAATTCGTTAATTCATTAATATGTAATTATTATTATTAATATTATACGAATAAAACGAGCAGAGAAATGATGTCTCTATCTCTCTGCTAATTTATTCCTATTTCTTAAAAGCACGAGTATCATCTTTGTGTTTCAGAATTGCCAGTTTTGTCATAGTGGAGACAACGAGGACAAGTTATTGCTTTGCGATGGCTGTGACCGCGGTTATCATACTTATTGTTTCCGTCCAAAAATGGAAAACATTCCTGATGGTGACTGGTGAGTTGTTAGCAAAAAAAAAAAAAAGAAAAAAAAAATATGTTAACATTTTTTGTAACTTTTCGTTTAAGCCGCGTGGGTCGTATACGACCCACATATATATATAAATGCTAAAAGTTTCCTATAGACCGAACGGAAAGTTCAGAGTAGAGGCGTATGTGACCCATACGACACGGAACGTGTTAATCCAATTTGTAAATCCACATTGTTTAAACAATCTCTTCTTCAACTTTTTGTTTAGGTACTGTCACGAATGTATGAACAAAGCAACAGGAGAACGTAATTGTTTGGTATGTGGGAAGAGGGTTGGGAAAAATTTGGTCCTCTGCGAGCTTTGTCCTAGGGCTTATCACACCGACTGCCATAATCCGGTTATGCCAAAAGTGCGTAATTTAAGTTAACGTTTATATTGTATATAACGCTAATAATTGTATTTTATGAGCATAAACAATTTGTTGTTCTTTTATTAATTGGTTATTTTCAATTCGGTATTTAAACGATTCATTTGATTTCCAGATGCCAAGAGGGAAATGGTATTGCTCTAATTGCCACAGTAAGCAACCAAAGAAGAGAAATAGTAGTCGAAGAAGTCATACCAAAGGGGGAAGCACCAGAGAGAGTGAGAGTTCTGATCATCCACCAGCTAGGTGATTACGTTAAAACCAAACAAACATTGTCAATTTGTTGACTTAACGGTATAAAGTATATTCGAGAACAGAAATGAACAAAATAGAACGAACGAACAAAAAACGTAATAATAACGATTAATAATTCATAATTAATTAATAAAATAATAACATTGAAGATAACAGTAAAAATAACAATAATAATAATAATAATCTTCCTCATCGTCGTAATAATCATAATTAATAACATTATATACGGAATACATGATTTGATATATAATATTCAACGAATGCGAATGATAACACAATTATTCCCGATTTAAATAAACGAATTTTCAAACTTTTACGAATTACATTCTGAATATAAATATGTATATGTGTATATGTATACTGCTCTCTCTCATGCGAAAAACCTGGTTTAATTCTCGGTTAAATGAGGGAAACTGTTAGCCAAGTCTTTCTAACTTTAAATGACGTTTAATTGCATACAGGGTGTTCTAGGAGTACAGTGTGCGGATGCGGTTATCGTATATATATATATAATTATACATTAATTATATATAAATTAGGGTTTGTCAAAGATCATTTTATTTTCTCCTGATTCTCTCGTATGCGTGCGTGTTTAATTATGGGGTAGAACATATCTTCTCGTCGTACTGTCCCAACCTTTCCTCTGTGGTGGATGGGGGGGGATGGGGGTTTATTTTCTGAAATAATCAATCTAAACTTCTTCGTATTATAAAATACAAACGTGTTGTATAAAAGGGCCAATCTTTAGGATCGTATTGTCGCACAAGAAGTAAAAGAGAATATAAAATGATAATAAAAAATAATATGTATGTGTGTATAAAAGTAAAATAAGGTAATAAAAAAAAAGCAATCTCAAATATGTAAAAACAAAAGTCGGAAATAAGAGAGAACAAGAAAAGGCGAGAGGAAAGTGAGAAAAACGAGAGAGAGAGAGAGACAGAGATAATGACAAAGAGTCAGAAAGAGCTAGAGCTAGAAAGAACGGAATATTTCATCGAAAGAGCAACATATCCGAATCTCGACCGGAAAAAAAAAATAAAAACCAAGCACACAAAAAACGTGCTCGAATTCGCTCGAAAAAAAAAACGCATATTCGCCCTCGAGAAGGTTTATTAGAGACGGAAACAAACAAGCGCACCTATAAAATGGAACTCAAAAAAGAAACAAAACAAAGCGAACAAACCAAACCAAACAAACAAACAAAATAGATTAATCGTGGAAAATAATTTCTGTGTTGTTTTGCGCCGCAGTCCAACGCCGTCAACGGCATCGAACACGCACGTAGAGGACGTCAGTTCGTCGGAACCGGCAACCCCTACTGCATCCCCGAGGAAGGAGGGAAACAATAGGACCCTTACTAAGAAGCAACAACGAGAGCTGGCACCTTGTAAGCTTCTTCTTGAACAGTTGGAGCAGCAGGACGAAGCCTGGCCATTCCTATTGCCGGTTAACACCAAACAGTTCCCGACCTACAAGAAAATCATTAAGACTCCCATGGATCTCAGTACGATAAAGAAGAAACTACAGGACTCTGTGTAAGTTTCAAGCATCCTAAGAAAAGACTATAAACGCTTCTACTTCTCGATCGTCTTGCATACAATAGTAATAGATTTGTGTTACGTAATAACTTGTTTAGAGCAAAATAAAAGGCAAAAAAAAATAAATAAATAAATCAAATAAAATAAAAGATAAAAAAACCAAAAAAAAAATATATAAATAAATAAATAAATATAAGCAAAGTATATAGAGAGACAAATAATAATAATAATAAATAAAAAAGCATAGAGAAAATAAATATTAAATAATAAGAGATATATATATATATATAATATATATATATACATACATATATATATATAGAAAAAAAAATAAATAAAAATTAAAAACAAAAAAGATATATAAGAGTGTCGGATGGAAAATAAGAAAATGTGTTGTTCCAACGAGTGCTTCTCAAACGCAGGTACAAGTCCCGCGATGAATTTTGCGCCGATGTCAGGCAGATGTTCATCAACTGCGAGGTATTCAACGAAGACGACAGTCCCGTAGGAAAGGCCGGACACGGGATGAGAAGTTTCTTCGAAATGCGATGGACCGAGATCACCGGTGCACCCCCACCCCATACACAGACGCATAGCTGAGGTTCGGTGCGTTCACGCAACACCTGCAACAGCTTCGCACACTTTTACTACTAGTGCGTGTGTGTGAAAATCCAGCAGCCCAGACAGAAAGAAAAGATAGAGGATAGATGATAGAGAATAGAAAATAGAAAATAAAAAATAGAAAGAAAGAGAGAGAGAGAGAGAACGAGAGAGAACGAGAGAGAGCGAGAGAGAGAGAATGAGAATGTCAGAGAGTATGTAAAACCCGATAAGGACGATAAAGAGAAACATTAGTGAAAGAGAGAGAAAGAGAGAGAGAGAAAAGGGAGAATCAAAGGTGACGAGAAACCCACTTCCATTTTTAGCCAATCGGTCTCGTTCTAGCGACCGATCGAAACTCGATATTAAATATTATTATTATTATTATTATTATTCTATATATTATTATTATTATTATTATTATTATTATATTATATTATATTATATATTTATTATTTATATATTATTATTATTATTATTATTATTATTATTATTATTATATCATTTATACCGAATTGTGTCTATTGTTCACGGTGCGTGCGTGTGTGCGCGCGCGCGGGCAGACGGGCGTCGTTGTTCACCATCATCATTATTCTACTCTTCCTCATCGTAATTCGCCGTTATTCGAAACTTATTAAGTATATATGTATATTATACTTCTATGTATATATATGTATATACTTCTTATATAATATACTCGTTTCGTCATTAGAAATCGCGCTTAGGGTGACTCACGTCTCTTTGAGAACTCGTATCTCTCTTCATCTTCTTCTTCCTCTTCTATTACTTCTACTACTACTACATCTACTTCTAGTACTTCTTGTATTTATAAAATCTGAATCGAACTCGAGATATTCTTTAATGAAGAATAGCAAATTCGAATCGTCTTGTGTGCTCGTCGTCGAAGTTCATTTTGAATGAATTTATTAATGTTATTTAATAATAACAGTAATAATTTACTAATATTATTATTATTATTATTATTATTATTATTATTATTATTATTATTATTATTATTATTATTATTATTATTATTATTAATATTAATTATTATTATTATTATTATTAATTATTATTATTATTATTAATTATTATATATTATTATTATTATTTTATTATTATTATTATTATTATTATTATTGTATTCTCGAGAATATACACGCATGTACACATACATAAACACGTACACACATACAGCTGAAAAAATATTTGGTCGATCGAAACCTTCTGGTTTTAAGGAAATAGAATGAGGAATAAATGTAATATCATTGCAAAATCATATTAAAATACTACTGCTACTTCTACATATTACTACTATTACTGCTACTACTTCTACTACACGGTCATTGTACTTAATGGTGACAAACGACTTTTGCCTATAATTCGTGATTGTATTATATGTATACATATGTACAATCTTAGAATGACGCTGATGTTAAATGGTAAAAGAAAGATTTTCGAAAAAAAATCATTTATGTAAAAATGAACAAAAGAGAGAGAGAGAGAGAGAGAGAGAGAAATGTGTGTGTATAAAAATATACATGAAAATATCATTAAAACAAGCGGGGATAAATCACGCGTACATGTAAACTTAAAAATAATATTAACATCATGGAAGTGAAACTTTTACTTACATCATGGCGGATTTAATAAGACATCGAATAGAAGAAAAAGAAATAGAACGGCGTTGCGTAAGAAACACCCAACGTTTTTGTGTCTTCTCTTATTCATTTTCGAGGATGAACGTACGACGGGATGGGGCACAAACAAAGCTGGAAGAAATAAAAAGAAACGAATGACTATAACAATGATAAAAATGATAATGATGATGATAACGGTGATGATGATGATGATGATAACTCGCGTGATTAGAAAAATGAAAAAAGAATGAAGGAAAGTAAAAAAAGAAAAAAAAATAGAAAAAGAAACGGAAATAAGAAAAATATAAACTCGTCGTGTATTTACTTGTCAGTATTTGAGTGACTCTAAAAGCTAATTTAATTCATGCTTAGAATTATCGAATTCGTTGTGTAATGTCTAGTAAGATCACACATTCGTATAAATACACTTACACACATACACACAGTATCGCGTTTTTAAATGTTTTATAATAATTCGTCATTTTAGGAAGCACGTTTGTTGCGAGAAGAGATTTTTATCTCTAATGAAAATATTTAAGTGCGAATTTTGATTCATTGTAATTAAATAGATAGGATTTATAAAAAAAAAGAAAGAGAGAAAGAAAGAAAGAGAGAGAGAGAGTGAGAGCGAGAGCGAGTAAGAACAAAAAGAAAGAGAGAATGAACAATTTTACTGATAATATATATCTTAACAGCGCTATGTTCAAATTTTCGTTCATTTTGTTTAGATATATTTTCTTTTTTCGTTCGTAGATACCTAATCCGTTCGATACAGTATATTTTATTTGTATTTTTATTTGTATTATTTTCTATTTGCTTTTTTTTTGTTTTTCTTTTTATTAAAAAGCTTAGTTGATATTTTCATCGTGTTCGCGTTTTAATTGAATTCCTTTTTAACGAATTATTATACGCCAAGAAGCATATATGTGTTTTATCGATTAAACCCTCACCCCACCCCCTTCCCCTCCCTCGTATCGCGCGTATATATTTGCAAATCGTTTCTCAACACGATGTTCACTGCCGTTAGAAGATTTTCTAAAGAAAAAAAAAAGAAACGATGCTGCTTTTAACTTTTTATCGACAACCATTTAATAGCGTAGCGCGCGATTTGTACGACTACCACGACGACGACGGCTACGAAAGAAAATAATAATAACAACAACGACTGATCAAACTAATACAAAATGTCTCTCTTCTGTAAAGAACGATGTACATATATACAGGAAAAGGAATAATAAGAAAGTGCGTTAAACAAAAAGAAACAAAAAGAAAAAAAAAAGAGAAAAAAAATAAAGAAAAAAATTAAGAATAATTTCCGAAAAAAATAAACTTTGATCGTTTTGATTTTTTTTGTTGACGATTTCTTATAAAAAAAAAAGAAAAGAAAAAAAGAAACAAAAGGAACAACTCTAAACAACTAAGAAAGGATTAAAAATAATAATAATAATGATTATTTTATGCGACAATGACTTCGAATAAGATAATAAAAAAAAAGACAAATAAATCGATCCTAAAAACAACTAATGAAAAAAATTGTGCAACTATTTGTGTTCTGACATATTGATCTTCAAGATCTGTAATCTCATTGTAAAAAATAAAATTAGTATTAATCATTACGACGTGGTGATAAACAATGATGTGAATCCTAATTTCGGAAATAAATTTTTGCGCATCGAATTTAAAAGAAACGTAAACACAAGAAAATTATTAACGAAGATAAAAACAATAGCGAGAGAAAACTCGAGGCTGCACATGACACACGACATACGACACACACACACACCACATGCGCGTGAATGGTCACAATGATACACATCTTTACTAAACTAATTGGAAAAATAGTGCGAATTTTTCGAATTGTCTTGTATATACGTGCATGTATACATTCACGCAAGCAAACACACATGTATGTATACGTAAATACATACCTGACGACGTCGATTAGTTTTGGAGATTATGCACATATATCTATTAATAAAATAGAATAAAATAAAATAAAATAAAATAAAATAAAATAAAATAGAAATTAAAAAAAAAAATCAGTGGCACGTTTTAAATCGTGCATAAACGCATTGCAAAGATGATTTCCAAACATGAGGAGAAGAACGTTAACGTTATCTTGTTTTGTATGTAATTGATGTACATTATTACTCGTAAAGTAAAGAAAAACACACACGAACTCAAACATACGTACACACATATACAAACATTGAAACGTAGCGAAAATTATTGGAATAGCACGACATGAAAAAAAAATACGACAAACAAAAATTTCGAACCGTAGCGATGTGGTAATAATATACATAATATATGTGCGGTGGATATGAATAATAATAAAAAAGAAAAAAAAAGATAAGGAAAGCGAAGCGAGAAACGCATGTTTGTTAGTACGTAAAATAAAAAATAAAAAAAAACAACACTGTATTAGATCGAGTATATATATAAATAAATAAATGAATAAATAAATAAATGAATAAATGAATGAATTAATGAATGAATAAAAATTAATAAATAAAATAAAATAAATAAATATATATATAAATAAATATATAAATATATATATTAAAGACTTAAAAAGTAAGATTAAATACATTCTAACACAGTGTTAGGAAATGGCGAAGAAAAAAAATAGAAAGTTGTGAAATAACGACTACGAATGAAAGAGAGTGAGAGAGAGAGAGAGAGAGAGAGAGAGAAAAGGAAAGAAAGATATATAGATCATCGATGTGCAAAACGTAATCTAAGAACGATCGGATCGATAAGATCGTCTCGAAAATCGCGCGCGTCCTTGAAAAATAAATATATATACATACATATATATACACACATACATAGTATATATAAGTATATATATATATATAAATATATATATACATATATGATTTCGAATCTTGATTTGCGGATACACCAGAGTAGGAGACGAATATTTTTTTATTAATTTCTGCAAATCAATGGTTACACGTATATATCGGTAATAATAATAATAATAATAGTAATAATAATAATAATATAATAATAATAATAATAATAATAATAATAATAATAATAATAATATTAATAATAATAATATTATAATAATATTAATAAAAATAATAATAATAATAACAATACACGCACGTTGCTTTCCCGTACAATTTCTATCGACGCACGAGACGAAAAATCGTTGGCTTCTTTCCATTAATGAACAAAAAGATGGTGAATAAGAATTTATGGAGCTGAGAAGTAGATGCGAAGAGGAGGGAACGATAAAAAGGTTTTAAAAAAAGAAACGAATAAATATAAGAATAAAATGATGTAAAAGTTAACATATACTTGCTCGATCTTACCGATTGTTCTTACATTATGTGTTGTTAGAACGAGTAATCGTTCAAACGACTTGTCATACGCACTCGAGTGATTTAAACGAAGTAAATTGATCGAAGAGGGAAAGAGAGAAAGGAATGAAAAAAAGAAAAGACAAAAAAACAAGTAATAAGAAAGAAAGGGAAAATAAATAGCCGTTAATAACCCGGCGATGTGCGTGTTAGAAGATGTGTCTCTCATACGTTTGAATGAAAAGAAAAAAAAATACACACCAACACACATAACACACAACAAAAACAAAATAATTTTTTAAGATCCAATTATTATTTAAATAGTACACAGTTAAATTGTTAGTACGAATAACGACGCTTTTTATACGAATTTTAGTTTTTAATGTCGATCTTACGATATATATATATATATATATATTTATATATATATCTATAGTATAATGATAATTGACAATGGTAATATACAGTAAAGATTAAAACTAATGATATCGATATTAAAACTGATCTATATATATATATATATAAATTTAAAAAAACGAAGAAAGCGCACGCGCGCATAAAGCTGGACACGTAGAAGTGAGATGGTAACACAGAGAGAGAAAGAGAGAGAGAGAAAGAAAGCGAGATAATATGCGTGCTTGTTTGTTGCGTGTGTGCATGAAAAAGAAAGAAAGAAAAAGAAATGAAAATTCAGAAAGTGAGAAAAAGATCTAAGTTAGATGATTGTCTATAGTATAAACGAAGGCGTACGTTAGGTAGCCTCGATGCTATTTAAACAAACTTAATTAATGTATTGCAAATGAATTAATAAAGTGTAAGCGAAGCGTGTATCCGTACAGTTGGATCATTTATTTTACGTTTTATCATTTGATTAATTTTTGATTTACCTTAACATTTACCCTGTTATGCGTACCATTTTCGATACATGCAAATATCGCAAATATATTTAAATTTTTTAACGTGTTAATTATTTCCTAATATTTTTCTAAGCATTGTAAATATTTCTAATAACGTGACTATATACACGCTCCTGAAAACAAAACGATATCTTTTAAAAGATTTCATAAAGTAGCGATGAAATGAGAATCGAAAAAAGCCATTAAAATATTTTCTTTTCATTTTTCTTATCGTTTTTTTTGTTCTTCCCATCAACTACGTAGTAGTATTATATTGTCAGTCCCATAAATGGAAGGTTTACTGATGAACTGCGATAAAAGAACTTACTTTGTTTGTTGTGTGCAAGGTATTGTGCGCACAGACGATAAAATATGAAATTAATTATTATTTCGAATTCGATGAAATAGCAACAAGAAACAAAATCGTAAAAATGGCGCGTGTAATATGTAATCAGTTTAACCTTACCTTTGGAGAGAGGGTTAAAAACTTCGTCGAGTGTCCGCCGTGGAGCGCTTCCATCGTTTCTCTCGAAATATTTCGATAGGAGTCTACTGTTAGAAGTCTAATGTTAACGAGAAGTCTCGTAAAACATCGCGAGCACGTCAATCGGCGTGTGCGATGACGTTTCTTGGCTGTGTTCGGAATACTACTGTCGGTGAGAAAGAGATTTTTTTATTTTTTTTTTATTGCCTCAATTTGTTGTTAACATTTTATTATACAACACATATATGTATTGTTAACTCATAATTCACAAGTGTTATCGGTTTCAAAATAATATTCTAGATAATCGATAAGCCGATTTTAATTATCTTTCTTATATCTTATATATACAATTTATCTGTTTTGGTTTATTAGTTACAATAAATAAACAACTTTGACATTTTCGATTTTTTTTTACTACAACGATTAATATTTTTATTTTTATATTGAATCTTATATAAATATAAAATAGTTAATGTTCAAAATGAGAATCGCTATCATTCTAATATTATTAATAATTAAATAAATTTTGTGTCAGATCAATAAAATCGTATTACAAATATGGTTATGTATTTACATATGAATGTGTCAAAGTATTTAATTTCGTTAATGAGTTGACCAAATTAGTAAAAATAAAATCTTTGTTAAAACAAAAAGTCCTTGTAAAAAAATTGATTGAACTTTAACCTTTAGACTTGTAACATATAACACGTGCTTAGAAGACACGTGAATGAAGAATCGTTGCATCTTTTTAGGAACTTTGCAGCAGATTTGTCTTCAATCTCAATTAACGTATAATCGTAAAAACTTCAAAGAATTCATACGAAATGCATCGAGTTTTGTTCCTAAGAGAGTTCTCATAGTCTCTAAATTAACACGATATAATTTTGAAAAATTACGAGAGCCTGGTTTGAACGAAGAAGAATTTAAAAATAAATTATTACGAAGAGGTTCCAACTATGAGTCAATGTTATCCTGTCATCATTCTACTAAAAATGTCGAAAGTGAGGTAGTGAAGGTACTTAACAAACTAAACATTGAATACAAGAAAGTTGATAGGTGAGTTGAGTAAACTTTAATCATTTTAGAAATATTCATTGATCTTTTATATTTTATCTTTTTTAGAAGCAGCATAAGTAGATCCGATGTTGTCTGGGCTGATTTAGTTTTGCCCATTGGTGGCGATGGCACATTCCTTTTGGCCGCTAACTTAATATTCGATAACAAAACGCCCATAATAGGAATTAATTCTAATCCCATTAACTCAGAGGGTTACTTGATGTTACCATCTTATTATACCAAAAATATATCGCAAATCTTTAAATTATTAAAAGCAGGACAATATGATGTATTAATGAGATCTAGAATTAGAACTACTTTGAAAGGTGAAGGAGTTTGGGAACGGCCTTTTCATATGCATGAGGAAGGTCGTCTTGTTGGAGTTGAAAGGTATATTATTGAATTAAAATACGATTTTAATTCTATACATTTTTTTATCTTAAATGTAGAATCTTTTACAAACAGATTTTTTTCCAACGACCAACTGAAACCAATTAATTCAGATCAATTAAATGAAAGGAAGTTGCCTTGGCTAGCACTCAATGAAGTACGTTACTTAAACATTATTTTAAGCCTTACATTAATATATCTTATAATACAAATTTAATTTAATTTGTGTAACGCAAATATTTTGTTCACAGGTATTCGCAGCCGAAGTATTGGCAGCGAAGATAAGTACTTTGTTGATCAAATTTGATAATGAGGAGAATTTCTATAAAATTAAAAGCTCTGGTCTTTGTATAAGTACAGGCACAGGCTCGACAGCTTGGTACAAGGCAATAAACAGCATTAGCCCACAACTTGTACAACAAATACTCAGTTTGGTTGATGACCGAAAGAATTTTACAGATGATGAAATAAATCAAATATGTACTAAGTTTAATAACAGCTTGCATTTTAATCCAGGTACAATGTGTAACAATTATATTAGAAGTACACATTTCTTTTATTATATCTATTTTAATATTAATTTTGCTTTTTAGAAGGACAAAATCTTTGTTACGCTATAAGAGATATGATGGTAACAAAAGTACTTCCAGTTCCAAAGACTTTACAACGATATAACATTTGTAAAAAATTAACAGTAAAATCATTGTGTTTCGACGGAGGATTGGTTTTAGATGGTGGCATTGCTGTACAATTTAATTTAGGAACATCAGCAGAGTTTAAGATAGAACCAGATGATGCGCTGCGAAATCTAATCCTTCCTATCTGATGATATTTAATATTAGGAAAAAAGGATAAGCTAAAAAAAAGTACGATCAGTCAAATATACTATCCAAATCGTACCAGTCGACATAAGAAAGGAAGTTATACGAATTTGTAAGTTTTAACTGTATTTGTTACTAGGAATATATTTAATTTTTTACAGTTATATATAAAAAAAAAGAAAATAATATTTCTTAATCCTTGAAGGAAATAGTTCAATACAAGCTTTTTAAATAAACATGACTTTAAAATAGTAATTTAATTGCGTATGTATATAAATGTAAGAAATTGTAAGAATATTAAAATTATATTTTTTCATAATATTAATGATGCAAAAAAGAAAAAGATATTACTATAAAAGTAAGAAGGATAATTATACGTTCATACTATAAATTTAATAACGATAAAACACTCTAATAATATATATTATGATATATATTTAAATATACAGGGTGTTAAAAAAAACCATTTAATATTTATATGGTATATAGGATACACTGTATTGAGTAAAAAATCTTTAGTAAACATAGATCGAAAGGTCAACCGTTTCTGAGATATAAAAATTTTTTAGATATAGACAATCTTATCCTATATACCATATAAATATTGAATGGTTTTCTTTTCAGCACCCTTATATTTAAAAGAGATATATATTTAAAAAAGAAAAGAATTCGGTCATAATCGTTTACCTTCGGAGGAGTTCGGTCTACACTAGCGACACCTGGCGAAAATCAGTCGAAGTCATTTTCCTTATACGGAGGAATATTTAGTTAACACTAAATCGTCAGTGTATGATGCGCGTGTGTGTTTACTTTGGTGAACCCTATTAATGCTTGAAAAGTGAGTCTATGAAAAGTGTTAACATCAACGAGATCGACAAATTCGGATCGATCTTCGAAAAAAGGAACGTTTTAGAATGTGCGGGCACGAAGCTTGCTACAATAAATTATCTCGACTGGATATATGAGGGTCCGGTGTGAAACTAAAAGGTACGAACAAAAAGAAATAAATATGCACACAAGACGATTTAAAATTCTTCTTCTGTATTATCTATAAACGAACAAGGAGGGGTCTTCTTAATTGCTATTAACAATTTTATTTTTTATTTATCATTGAATTTCGTTGCGTGCGTGATCCAAGTCCGATGAAAAATTGACCAACGAAAGTTCGTTTATGAAAATAAAAAAATAAAAACAAAATAGAAATTAATGTTCGTTCCGAAATGAATGTAAGAATTTTTATTTTTAGGTTAGAATGCATCCTTGTTTATGACAGTTTCATAACTTAAATTATTTTATCAACGCTGGCTTTTTTCTTTTTATATTTACATTTTCGATCGATATTTCGATTACTCGAAGATCAATCGTTTTATAATTTAAACATTATTCTTTTAATGTCGACGCGTGAATTTCTGTCAATTAAACAATGATATAATTTAATCGAGGGTAAGATAGTGGTACGAATAGAAATTATTAAACAAAAACTTGTATCGCACGTTTTTCAATAAAATCAACTGTTGCATTTTGAAATGGCATAATCCTAACGTTTATTTATCTCTGTTTGTATTAAAAGGATAATATATCGTTTTTACAATCGTATCATACTAATGTGCTAACTTTATCGCAGGAACAATGACTTTCTTTGTAAAACTCAGATGTCTTTTCATATAATTAAACTAAGCAAATGATTAGATTAAAAGCACAAATTTATTGTAAAAGAAAAGAAGTATCGAATTTATCATCTCAAATGCATATAATGTAATGATGTAACAAAGTAACTATTATATGTGTTATCTATATAACAAGAATATACTTCCGATTAGAGATAAGTTTTTGCTTGTTTACTACACACACACACACACACGCACACACACACACTAAACAAATTCCAATTAATGTTTACAGTAATGAAATCCTTTAGACCTTTGATCGTCCTCCTAAATTGTAAATTTAAAGTTTAGAGTTACTTTTATTTTAATCTGAAATAATCAATTTTAATACCGGAAATACGTGGTGTAAACACATACACATGCATATAGTGTATAAAAAGCATGAATAAAAATTATTTTGTCAAAGTTACATATTTAAAAGAAATTTATTATGTCGCGTCAAAAGATGGTAACAGTTTCGTATGATTTATTATTGTTCCTCGATCGAGGAAAACATTAGAAAATAAAAATAATTTATATACCGTGTTCAACAGGTTATCGTCGTTGTATTTTTCCAAAAAATTATCTCAGGATGGAAGAAGATGATAGACAAAATTTAAGAACTGCGGTGGAAAATATCCTAAGCGGTTCAATTAATTCCCAAAGAAGTTCTTACACGCAACAAAGTATTACGAGAACATCCGATATTGTTCTTAGCGAAGATCTAATAGCTGGTGCTAGGGAAGGCGGCAGGATGTCTAATGTTCGTCGTTTCTTTTGTTTATTCATAACATTTGATCTTCTTTTGACCGTGCTTATGTGGCTTATTTGTAGTATGGTGAGTATTATTTCTAAATATTTAAAATTGTTTGATTGATTCTATTTTATTTTTTATTTCATTATTTTGAAAAACGCGGGAAAGATTTTTCTTACAATTAAATGTATTTTTGACCCAATGTTAAATTCAACCAAAAATTTCTTTTGCAATTTATTTATTTACTTGAAATTCGAAAAGACTGATAATATTATAATTAGGTAAATGCAATCAATAGTTTGTTATATTTCATAAATTAATTGAGTAATGTATTTCATTATGTTTGATTATGGATTTGCATAATTGATAAAAAGGTTTGAAATTTGAGAGAAAATTAGTAATATATAAATTAAGTAAACTTTCACACATAATACAATGAATAATATATTTATATTTTTTAATTGCATAAAATTTCATATTTTTAATAAAAATTTTAAAGTGAAAGAATGGCGCTAATTTTCAAATTATCCTAATATGTATTATGTTATAATCACAATTTTATGCTTCAATAATTAATTAACTTTATGTATAACATTTTATTTATGGCCTCTTGTTCCTTCAGATAGCTGGGGAAAATTTGGAAACAGCATTTTTAAACCAGGTTGTACATTATCACATAAAAACGTCCCTTTTCGACATTGTGGTAAATATACATTTTTAATATTACATAAAAAATATAAACAATTAAAGACATAGAGAAAGAAAGAAAAGAAATTAGATTATTTAAATACAAAATGACATTTATTTCGTCGTAATATTTCGTTATTCTTGCTGAGGAAACAGAAATTTACGGATTTCATCTTCTCAGATGGCAGCCATATGCAGGTTCACGGTGTTGTTGCTCTTTTATGCATTGCTCTATTTAAATCATTGGATCTTCGTAGCCGTAAGTAATCATTCTCTCCACTTATTCTGATATTTATAACAAAATTATAAAATAAAAATTTTTTTTTATTTATTTAATGAGCGTGCACAAAATTCTAAGTTAAATGCAGTAAAAATAAAATAGATATTAGAAAAATATTTAAATTATTTTATTACAATATTTTTTAAGCATTTTATTTTAAATGCTTGTTTAAAAGATTAAAAATAATTAACTTATGTAATATGTTACCGGCAAATGTATTCATATATCACACATTTCCTCGGCATCCTGTATAATGCCAAATGAGAAATCGGCAAAGTAAGAAATATATATCCGATTCGTTTTTGAACACTTTCATTATTTTTTCAAAAAAACATTTGTATTTTTGAGAAATATGCACGTTATTTATATAATAATCTTATCAGGACCTTTTTTCATACTTTCCTTTTGGAGATAGCAGTGAGAAGTCGTAGTATTTATTCAAAATACTTTATTTAAATAATACGCACGAATTCAAAGAGAGTTAAGAAAGAAACTAGTGATAATTTAGATAATTAGATTGTGATGCTATTTTTATATGATTGATTGACTGATTGAAAACAAAAGTAATACTTTATATTCAATACAAATTATGTGAAATAATGTGAAAAATGAAGAGAATATGTAGAAATATGTAGTGTTTTGGTCGGCGGTCCATTATTAACACGTTCGTCGCCATGTCACCCAGATCTGGGTGACGGTTATGCTTCCGTGGGGACCCCGTCACCCAAATATGGGTGACGCTCTTCTTATTCAAGTAAATACGATTTTCAGGTGGATTTTTAAAACGAATTTAATGGAATCAGTATTGAAGTATAAATATAGGATATACAACATAAAAATACTACAAATATACATATTATACTATACTTTTTACTAATTTATATAAGATAACATATTGCATTATACTATCTCGTATGGTGTGCGTTGAAACATTGTAAACACATTTGTGGTGAATTCGGACACTTGGAACAATAAGTCGTAGTTTTTTTTATTAAATATTAGGTCTACCGGAAAGTTCTGTCCGTTTTTAGAATGAAACAAAAGGAAAAAAATTTTTTAGAATGCAACAAAAGGTAGACCTGATAACAAAGTATCAAAAAGAAAATTATCAAAGTATCGAATGGAATATTATGAATGTTATGAATGGAAAACGATACTCGAGTGCCTACTCGAGTTACATCCCTGCTATTTCCTGCTTATCACTCTGTTTATGTTTCGGCGCTCCGACAATCGAATTTGGACCTCGGGAGAAACTCATTGCAATCGCGCTTGGCGACGAACATGTCAAGTAATCGATTTGATATGATACCCTGGCCCGTCTCTTGTTTCTCCTTATCTTTTCGAGAAAGTCCAGAAATCAACAGAAGGAGCTCTCCAACCCCACAATAGCATTTGTCATTCTATAGAGTGCCTAGGTATTATATACAATGTCTAGGAAAAGTACGTAATAATTCTTATATTTCCTACATTGCCTAAAAACGCCAGGCATTATCAACAATGCTTAGGCATTCTGTAGAATGTCGGCATTTCATACTTTGCCAGTAACATATATAAAAATATCTTTTCTCCGATATAAAAATAAACTATAATTTTTGTTTATAGTTAACGACTGCCTCTACGTGTGCCTTTTTACTCGCCAAAGTATTTCTTTTCGACGTAAGTTAACTCGATTTGTAATTATAAAGAAAAAAATAATCAAATGATAATAAGCTCCACAAACACCTGTATATGCTTGATTAATTTCAGTGGTTAGCATGCAACCAGCCAGTCTTTCAAGTTCTACTGATACTCACGTCTTTCATTCTTTCTTGGGCAGAAGCTTGGTACTTCGATTTCCGCGTGATACCTCAAGAAACACATGTTATAAATTGGATACGAAGTAAGTCGAAATAGAAAAAAAAGAAAACAGAAAAAAACAAACGAAATTCCAAAGAGTAACAACGAATTGATATGTGTATATTGTTAGCGATAAACCTATTGACAAAAATGACACTGTTGTTCGAAAAAAAAGATTATTATTTAGAGTTAGATGAAGAGGGAAGAATTGGACTAAAGGAACAATTCTATCCCCACTTTTTACCTCCTTCTAAAGGTCTTAGGATTCTAGATAGATCATAAAAATAGTTGAACGTCTACTTCAGTACTTGGTTATTTTCTTGTCCTTTTGGTGCGTTGTATTCACTTTCTTTGTTACTAATTCGATAAGTTGAATAAAGAAGTATTTTCCTTACACGTGCTGTGTGATATAAAAATACATCAAACAAGAGTTTGGTAGTAACTGGTCAGTTCAGTTAATTAAACCCGAATACAATATTTTATTCAAACCACAAATTTGAAATTAATACACATACAATATCTATATTTTATTATTAAATTTTTTGCAGACATGTCAAACGCAGAAAGAGCACCTCTCATTCAAGCTACCACCGCGGATCCACATCAATACAGTTCGATCGAACCGCCACGTAACTTTTATACACCAATGGATTCTCCAGCTCACTCGGATGTCGAAGATGAACTTGTTAGGAGACAGGATACTGCAAATGAAATCTTTATTCATAAGCCAATATCAAAATTAACAGCTGATAAGGTTTGTTGTTAATTTTATATTCAACATTTTTTAAGAGATTTTATAGAAATTTTTTGCGTGTAATTATGTAACTAATTATTTAAGAAAGAATTTGCGCTAAAGTTGGTTATAAAAAGTATCAAACACCTTTAAAGGTAAACAAAGTAATATGAGTCATTATATTGGTTAGGAGTATAAAAAGAAATCAAAGAATCAAGTTACTTTTAGTTGACTGTTGAACTATCAGTGAGATATTTTACAAAGTGCAATAATTGATAACTATAAATGGTTAATAAAATTTGTGTAAAAGTTATATTTTTTTAAATCATTTCAGTCCTATGAATTTTTCTTATTATTTGAAATAATTTTTTTACGAATATATAATAATGACATTTTTTATTTTTAATGCTTGTAACGTTAAGTTTATTAAAAAATTTTTCTTCGGTGATAAAGGATACGATAATTCAAAGGATTCCCAAAATAATCAAATAGAAAAATGTTCGAATGATTCTACAGAATTACCAGTGAGTTTAGTGTATTAATTGTTATTACGTATAATTCCAAGTAATAAAATTCGATTATATGATTCAGAGCACATTCCTGATTATGAGTAAAGTTTGACACCATTTATGGAATATCTTTTGTAATTGTTACTACTGCATATAATGCTCCTATAAGACTATGCGTATAGTCTTATTTTATAAATTTGTTTTTCAGATTGAAGAATATAAAATGACGGCTAAAAAGTTATTAAAAGATAGTCATGACTTATTAACGTCCAAAGAGTGGAAAATAGAAACTACAATGTCGTGCGGTGATACAATTTCGTATATGCAAACCAAGAGACCAGAAGGAAAAATAATGAAAATTACAGTAAAATTTATAATATTATTATAAAACATACAGATATATTATATATTATATGTATAAAAAAATATATTATTTTTATTAAAAATATATTATTTGTAATTTAATAGAATATAATATATTATAAAATTATATTTATAATATAAGAAAATAATATATTAAAAATAAAATAATTATTATTTTTAAGGGTATAGTGGATGCACCAGCCAGTATGCTCGTCAATTGGTTGTTCGACGGTGTCGAAGCATCACCAACATGGAATAAACTTGTAACCGAGTCGAGGAAATTGCAGGTATTAATTTTCCTATTAATTTTCATTAACTCAATTTATCTACATAAATATATAAAAATAATTATAGATTAATTACCTTATAATTAACGAGAATTACTACATTACTTTTATAGCACATCGACGAGAACACAGATATAATTTATCAAGCAACTGGTTCGCAGGGTGGTGGACTGATTGGTGCACGAGATTTTATTATTTTAAGACACCGTAATAAGTTTGGTAATTATTACATAAGTAGCGGTATGTCAGTGACCTTGAAATCATTTCCAAGTCGAAAAAACATTGTCAGGTGAGTTAAACATAAAAAAATTCATGAATCCATATCTATCTTAGTTTTAATTTTTAATATTCATAATTATTTTTTATATTTGATATTTTATTTGTTTATTTTCTTTAAAGGGGTGAAAATGGTGTAAGTTGTTGGGCTGCTGAGACATTAGCAGACGGTGATAGTAGAAAATGCCGTTTCACATGGATTCTCAATACCAATTTAAAGGGTTGGATACCTCAAAAAGTTGTGGATAAATCATTATCCATAGCCTTAGTAGAATTTATGTCATATTTGAGAAAGAATTTGGACGAGTCTCGAAGACTCGCTGCTACTTAAAATGTCACCAAAAAGTTTCTATATGTCTAATTTGAAGAAGAGTTTATCATGACAGTTACGTTATATAAACGAACAAATTATTGATTATTCACACTATTATACATAAACACAAGAGCACATATATATGTATATATTGATATATATGTACAGTATGCGAATTTCGAGAAAATCAACATTTTCTTTTTCCTGAAGTAAATACAAAAGATGACGTTTTGTATTTTATTTGAAATAAAAAAAGGAGGAAGAAAATAATAAAAACAGAAAAGAAAAAGAAATTTTTGTTGACAAATGTGAGCAAGTTTAAAAAGATAGTGTAGGCGACGAGAGAGGAGGAGGGAAAAGTTTTGATTAACAACATGGTGCCGAAGTGTTCTAATCTGAAAAACAATATCTTTTCTAATAATATTTATTCTCGTTTATAATTTGTTGCTTTATCGATATAACCATGTTCGATTGATAAATTTTAAGATACGCATTAGAGAGAAAGATGATAAATATTATTAATAAGATATAAAAATCATTTATCTTTAAAGAGACGTTCGTGATATTCTTAATAATGTAAATATATTGACATTTATGTACAATCGATTTTTTGCTACCTTTGTTCATCTTTTATTTTTATTATTATTATTTTTTATATAATAATAATTCATATAGGTATATATAAACTTCAGTTAATAATGCTTATCGATGATTTATTTACTTTACGTTAAAAAATAGGATAAGCTGCAAGATTAAAAAAACCAAACACATTATTATTATTATTATTATTATTATTATTATTATTATTATTATTATTATTATTATTATTATTATTATTATTAATTTTAAGTTTATTTTATAAACGTTGTATTCTTGCATTCCCAAAGTGAAAAAATAAAAAAAAAACGAAGTTCCTGATGGGTGCGATGAATGAAAGTAACAGTGCGATTCAAGAATCTTCAGAAGCATTCGTTTTTTCACAGTGTACATAAACAATGTGTATAATTGATCTTATATATATATATATATATTTACATACATACATACATACATACATACACACATACACACATACATACATACATACATACAACCATATATATATATATACACGCACGAACGTTTGAATGAATGCATTAAATGTAATGATATAACCGTGTGGTCATTTTTATTTGAGCGCTCGTCTAAAATTTTTAAATATAAGGAGCTTTACAAACTCTTAATCGATTTCTTTGTAATTAAAATTTTTATCTATTTCTTTAAACCCTATTATAAGAGAAATTTCTCCAAAAAAACAAAAAAGGGAAATACTCTTTAGAGAAAACAAAATTAAATTGAATTGAATTTAATTGAACATAAATTACTGACAATAAGTCAAACAAAGAATTAATTTATATATATTAATTTTCTCTTTGATGATGATGATTGTTAGTATTATTTTTATTTTAACAGGATTAATTGTGCAATGATTTTTACTTTATTAAGCAATAGTTAATAACTAAAAATCTATTATTTATGTATACTTGTGTATAGTAATTTTTGAAAATTTATATTTTGTACAATTGAATGCATATGATGATGAATTTTGATCGATTTAAATAATAAATAAAGCAATTTTTAGACAACAATGATGATAAAATATTAATAATAATAATTGAACGCAGAATTTTAATTTGTAATGTAGAACCCCGGTTGTGGTACGTTTAATGTTAAACCAGCTTAAGTTGATCTGTTTAAAAATTCAACGAGCTAGAATATAACAAGTCAAAAAAAGAATGGAGAGGAGGAAAAAAATAACATGATATTTCGTATAAAGTTAGAAAATTTGGTGCCGACCTAGCGTCGAATTTGATAGTACTCGTATCGCTCGCAACGATTCCACAAATGAAAAATAAGAAAATTAGAATAATTAAGATAAAATTTAATACCTTTCTATGTATGTATATATATATATAATTTATGCATATGTACCAATAATTATGACAGTGGACTAAGAATAAGTAAAAAAATAGAAAACATTACTTTCATAATTTATTTTATAATAAAGATTACTGTAACGCAAAATATAATTTATAATATATATTGTAATACACAGATAATTGTAATACAAAACGAATCAAAATTAATTTGTTCAATTTTATGACCTAGTTCACTACCACAATTACTTGCACACATACATACATACAGAGACGTATTAAAATGACCGTGTATGGTATATACATATATACATACAAATATATATTTTGTTAAATAGAACTAACACGAATCAAGGCATCATATCTTCATCGTAGAACGATATAAATAGTAACATTGAGATGAGAGATTTGATTCGTGGGAGGTGAAAATTTGAGCTTAGTTTAGTTGAGTTTGGTTTAGTTTAGTTTAGTTAAGTTTAGTTTAGTTTAGCTTTTAGCTTAGCTTCGCGTTTCGTTAAGACAGAGCGAGGGTTTATATAATCTAAAGAACTTTAACAGATATCCTTACCTACTTTACTTCATCGTCTTCTCATGGACACTTCGTCTCGTCCGAAGTTTAAATATAACTATTTCCGCATTGGAAAACTTAACCGATGAATTTTAACGTCTAAAAAGAAGAAACACGTTGTCTTCATATCTGGTACACGTGTATATATATGCATACACTTATATATTTACGTCCGTTTCCTACGCATTTACAAACTCGTCATAATGCTCGATAAAAATCGACGTTCATCGAGAAAAAGATTATGGCTCTCATTAATATATATATATATATATACATATGCATATTTATATATCATAGAATAAAATAGGTCAAAATTGACGCGAGATTTTTTCGAATAAATATATGCACTATATATCTTTACTTTTTTTCAAAAGATTAAAAATAAAACTCGTCGATCGATTGAAAATTCATCTCGTAGAAAAAAAGAAAGAAGATTTTTAAAAATTGCTAATAATTATCACACAAATTTATATTTTCGCGCGAAAACAAAAGAAAATCATTTGCCATCTTGCTTTTTTAATTTTTCCCTTATTTTACTTTTATTACCAACAGAAAATAAGTTACCCTTACCTTTAACATTTACTTCGCGTTAAAATTCAGTCCTTTTAAAACGTTCGTATATATATATATATATACATATCATATAAATGTGTGCAGTGTTTAGTGCGCAGTGTACACTATGAAAATATGACATATGAAAATTTCGGTGAAATAGCTACGAGTGGGGTGAGGTGGGGAGTAGATGCGCGACGCAACGGAGCGATAAGCGCGATTGGTTGGTGGGCGGGCAGGTGGCGCTGTGGCGGGGAGGATGATGGAGTGGGTGGTGTAAAGTGGGGGGATACGAGCTGTACGAGAAGGACTGAGCCAGTCGGTCCCGCGCCACGAGCGTGTATACATAATTATTGTGTATTATCGTCGTGTTGTTTATTCGTCTATTGTAATCTACATATATCGTGTACGGTATTTCTTCACGGTTTTATTCTTTCATTCTGAATAGTTTTAATTTAAGAATATAATCAAGGAAATAATATTATCGTAATTAGATTCGAAGAATAAATGTCATTTGTTATATAGAAATTATTTTAGAACATTTGTCGCAAGATATATATTACACCTAAAAATTTCTCGTCAATTAGCGGATTTTTTTCGAATATCAGTGTGTGATAAAAGCAGGAAGAAAGAAAGGAAGAGAAGGAAATAGAGGAAGAAACGAGCCATGACAATGCCGGAAACATAAGGACGCACCGGTTGGTTGGAGGAAACGCGCGCGATGGCGCAGGAATGGTAAATCCTTTCTCATCTTTACTTTTTTCTCTCACCTTGTTCACACTTTTTAATGCATATTTATTTTGTAACCTTCGTTTACTTCTCATTCTTTCGTTACCATTTAAAAACGGAGATAGAATATTAATCTAACTAAGAATTATTATAGTTTCTAGAACATTATACGAGAAAGTTGATGATTCATAACACGTTTATTTATTACTTTTATTTTTTGTGTGCGTGCGTCGAAAAAAATATTCATTGCACGATTCAGTGTTATAACCTTAAACGTCTTCTGATCTTTTCATAACAGAGATTCCAAGAGTATCATGGAATTAAATTTCATTGAATTAGATCGATTTAAATTAAACGACAAACAACGTTGTTGTTTTTAAGGATTCTAGTTTAGAAAAAACTCTCCATAGTCATTAGTACAAATTTGATAAATCTAAGTTTATTTTTCAATAAATCACTTGATTTCATGCCGATTACTGTCCGCCCATTACCGCGTTAGTCAAAAACATCCCATCTATCTATACGTTGTACTACGTAATACGAATAAACGTAGCGTGTTACGGTGTCGCGATATTATACTTGAGAGTTTCTCGCTTAATAACCTATCGAAAGTCCTCGAAAAGCGTAAGAGCATCGTTTTTTTTAGTAGTAGTAGTAGTAGTGGTAGTGATATTAGTTAAGAGCCTCTTCGTTGATTATATTTTATATGCACTAAGAAAGTGCTCTCATCTTAAGCTCATCGTAAGGAGGAATTCTTTCAATCCATCGTTACTCTTCTTTTTCTTATCTTATAATAAGTAATAGATCGTTATACTTTCAAGGAATACGGAAGTTTGTTATTTATTTTTTATTTTTTTTCTTTCATCTCTCTTCTTTCATTTTATTGTTTCCTTTACTTCATAAAAGAATACTTAAAAACTTATAGGCTTTGATAATACTAGGATTAAAATAGACATAATCTATATACATACATATACACGTATTTTTTTTTAACTTTCACTCCTATTTTCTCTGCGTGTATTTATTAAGTTTAGAAATTCAATATTCAAAGATTCTACGCGGATGCACGTGTTCTATGACCACAACCCTTCTATACGAAATATATATGAGTACATGCATTAGACATATTTACAGTGTGTCTCGTTTGAAACGTTACAAACTAATTCCTCTAAAATTAGCCGCGTCGCAAATTTATTCGTATATTTTTCATTTTCATTATTATATAGAAAATAAATCTTTTTTATTATTGTTCTTATCAAAAGAACAGTATATAAGTAATCGCATAATTGTAATATAATTTGTATAATAAGATTGCAGTTAAATAATATTTTTCTTTTGTTTTTTTTTCTTCTTTTTTAATAGAAATTATTTTCCTCATTCTTACTTCTTATTTCCTCATTGTTTTTATTGAACAAATAATATATATGACAAATGTACAATTTAATGATTGTTAATTATTTATTCGATTGATTCGTAACACTTTAGGTGAGGCACCTTTTACATAGCAGTGGTTTGCATTGTTCCTATGTATGAATATCTATAGACTTATGTATATGTACAATTGTAGATATATATAGGTAAGGAAAAGGACATGTATATGTACATGGAGAAATATATAGAGTGTAAGAGAGAGATAGATAGATAGGTAGATAGATAGAGTTTGCGGCAAGATGTCCTCGTTTTGCTGCGAAAGACGAGATCCTGCGGTCTCGAATGCATTATCGCAGAAGAGAAACGCGGAAGACGGAATTCTCTCTTTGTAGACTCGATTTCTCTCTCTCTCTTTTTTTCCTTACTTGTTTTAACTTCTTGTCGTCTTCGTGGTCCTTCTTTTGTCGTCGATAATCGCAGTTCGTTCAAAGGGATGTGGTGTACATAATCGAAGAAAATGTTATAAAAGGTGAAAGAGATAGAAGGATAAAGAGTTAAAGTAGAGAGAGAGAGAAACTAAACCTTCATATTGAAATCATACTTGTAATAGTTCAATAAATAGATATTTATTTAGCTTTTGTTTTTATTTTTTATTTCTTATTATCCATTGAATTATGGTCGAAAATCATATGAATATTAAAGTTTTATTAGTATCAATTATAACATACATTTTATATTATTTAATTTGTTTCTGAATATGTACAAAATGAACATTGTTAATCAGTGTCATACTGACATGCTGAAATATTATTTATAACATCTTTATTTTCATCATTCAAATAATATTTACGATATTTTTTTTACTTATAAAATAAGTTAAACAATTGAACACCGTTAATTATTAGGTACAACGTTATAGGTAATATAATTTTATTTCTAGACATCTATACAATATCGAACATTTTATTTCCTCTTATTTATCTCCCATCTTTGATACAGGATATTTGATAAGAGTATACTTTTGATCGATAATTTAGTTCTAAAAATGTTTGAGTTATTTTTTTGATAACATTTATTTATTCTATTTATAATCCTCTTTGTGATGTATCAGTTTCATGTGCTTTGGGGTAAAAAAGAGGGTCGATCTTCGACTGCGTTTACATCGTCCGACGGATTTGAAAGTAAACGAACTTTCTCTTTCTCTCTTTCTTTATTCCCCTCTTTCTTTCTATCTTCAGTAATGCTTACGTCTCCTCGAGAATATCGTCGGTGTTAGTAGACATTGACCTTTGGCAAAGAACTCACTTCCTCTTTTCTCTTCTACACGCGTCTTTTTGGTGACGTCGATGCACTCCAGTTGACGCGAATCGATTCCTCTCTCTCTATCTCTTTTTTGAGAGACTTATTCACATGTTATAGGTATTCATGTATTTAAATTTAAATGTTTATCGTACTGTTTTGAAAACGTCATATTTTTGTATAATTTTAAATTCGTTTATTGGTTAAACTCCTGTCACAAATTCGTTTTCATTTATTTTGGATCTCTACTTCGATCAACAAAGTAGAAATCATAA
Organism: Polistes fuscatus; assembly: GCF_010416935.1. Taxonomy (NCBI): domain Eukaryota; kingdom Metazoa; phylum Arthropoda; class Insecta; order Hymenoptera; family Vespidae; genus Polistes; species Polistes fuscatus. The sequence goes on from NW_025113129.1 coordinate 9,235,018, forward strand.
ATGAAATGTTGAATTTTAATTAATTGATTTCAAGAGAAAGAAAAAATACTCTTTCGTGTATTTATATTTAAATGTTAATTAAAGTATTTCGATGATGTCGACACTTCTGTGTAATTTTAAATTTCTTCACCGGTCAAACTTTTACCATTAATTTGTTTTCACATTTTTTTGAATCTTTGTCGGATGAAAAGAAAAACAAAAAAGAAGGACAAATTATTCATTCAGTGTTTGGCTTGAATTAATAATTGATTTTCCAGTGAGCTTATCTACTTATTTATACTTAAATGTTAATTATAGTTTTGGTAAAATACCGAATTTCTATGTAATTTTCTCTTTATATTTTTCATACAATTCCCATGTTTGTTGACTCAATAAAAAACAAAAACCATTGCTTATCAATTTAATCTTTGATTTGAATTAATCAATTTCAATGAAAACATTTAAACGTTTAATTGGTAATAATAACTATAGCGTTCAAAAATTTCGAATTTTTGTCTAACTTAAAATTTTTTTTTTCTTTATTAGCCAAGTTGATTTTTTTTCTTTATTTTTCAAAAATTTCTTTTCATATTCTCGGATCTGTCATCTCTAAAGAAAGAGATCATCAATCCAGTGTTTGGCTTTAATTCAAAACTTCAAGAAGATTTTCACGTCTTTGGTGACGACTACCCCTCGTAAATATCCGTCAACGAAATTCTCCGGGGATTAGAAAACGAAATGGGATGGAAAGGATTTACCTTTTTTTTTTACTTTGCTTCAGGCGAGTAGGTTCATCGATTTTATTTTATTTTTTTTCCTTTTTCTTTTAATTTTTAAAGTCGAACCATCTATTTGATCTTTAATATAATACATTTAAAAAAATTAAATTCTTTGTTTTTCATTAGGTAACAAATTTGATTCCGATTTATAATTTAACTTTCACGAATTCAAATGATATTTTAAAATGATTTTTCAAATCTATATAAATAATAATTATCATTAAAAATTTAAATCTTAAATATTTTATTAGTAATTTTTTGTTTAAATTATTTTATGATGTGTCAGGTTTCAAATGCACGCAAGTATTGCCAGATCTGATTAATATTACCAAAGTTATGCGATTCTGAAGTGGTCTAGTAGGAAAATACGAAGAACTTTTTATTTAATTCAATAATTTAAAAAGTAATTAAAAAGATTTTCACAATCACTTACAATTTGAAATTTCATTTTAATTTATGAAGATTTTTATTTATTCACAAATAGATAAATGAATATATAGAAAATTATTTTGAATAAATGTAGACGCTTCCCATACGCGAATAAATTGTATGAAATTAATTAGAAATGAATTAAATATTTTTCAATAATCTTTCTTTTCTCCCTTTTTCTCTCTCACTCATTCACTCACGCAAAATGAATTAATCCTCGATAATATACGGTTAGGCAAAAACGATAGGAAGGTTATCTATGTTTCCAGTTCGATAAATCAAATTGTGCAGGACAATGTGCATCCCTAGTAGGGGAGTACAATCCACCTACCAATACCGTCACGATTACTAATACCATCATAGTCGTCGTAGTTGTCATCTATCGTTCGCTTAGAGTATCATAAATCATCCTTTGATAGAATTTTTTTATGAATAGATGATAAAGAATTTTTTTCCGAAACTTTTTCAAGAGTCGACTCAATTGAATCATTTTTCCATTAAATTTACCATAAGAATGATATATTTAGAAATATATTTCATAATAATAATAATAATAATAATAGACAAAGATACTATTGTGTACTGATATACATGATGCATTAAGATACTTATTTTAAATCATTTTTTAAATCAAATATATTTTTCTTATAAGATTTTATATATTATGCTTATAAATTGTATAAGTTTTCTTAGAAATATTATTCTTATGATTAAAATTAATAATTAAAATATTATCATAGTGCAAAATAAATTATGCGTCCATGTCAGAAGAAATGTAATAATTGTAAGATTTCTGAATAGAAAATTTAAATTTGTTAGTATATAAATAAATATCCATTCCCCTGTCGATTTTCCTCGTATTTAAAACTACAGGGAAACAAGGTAGCTCAAAATATCGATCTACCTGTCCAATGACTAACTTTTCTATACACTTTACCTTCTATACTTGTTCTCAAGTCTATTATTTTCACCTCATTATCGACGAGTATCCTTTCAAAATGTCCTGTCATTCTATTTCAACGATAAATAATTTCATCCTGAGACAATTTTCGAAAACCCGATATTAAAAGTGACAATAATATTCTACAAAAATTAATTATTATTCGTGATTTTGTTTTCTTCTAAATATATTATTTATGAATTAATATATTAGTTCATAATTTTCTATATTATTCTGTTTAATTATTAATATTTTCTTCTTCTTCTTCCTCTTTTTATTAGGATTTTGTCGTCCTGTTATAATAGCTTTTTTTTATTGCTATATTTATAGGAACAATTTATTGTTTTTACCGAGAGTAGGTTGCTAGCCTCACCCCTCGAATCCTCTCCTTTTTATCCGGGCTTGGGAAATTATTAATATAATATTAAAATATATTAGAAAAATTATATGCTAGGAGTATTTTGTAAGTTTTCTTCCAAAATATTATAGTTTCTATTTGAAGGATGTAATTCCAGTTTCTGGTACGCATTTGAGATCTCCAATAGTTTGGAGAATGCGTAATTTCGAAAAGAAAATTTGAAAACCAAGTTTTAACGAACGCGAAGGAAACCGTGAATATGCTAATGCTTGTCGCCGTCACAATAGAAACATTAGAATAATATCGCATAAACCGGATTTTATCTTATTTCCTTTCTTACTTTTATTTACATTCCACGATGCGAATTCGGTTCAATTGACAAAAGAAATGAGAGTAGTTCGTGACTCATTTTATAAACAGCTTTTAACACTAAATTGTGCAGAGGTATGTTTTATATTTTCGTAAAAAAAAAAAAAAACAAATACATATAATTACGTGGATATTATTTTATTTATAAAATTTCATTGTTCTCTAGCAAGCGAGTAGAGTTGAAAATCGTGTTTAAATAATTTGTAACGCGGTTCGCGTGGTTCTAATATTCCTGCCAACAATTTCGTAATGTTTGTTGAACAGTCATCAATGGGTGGTGATGTCAGTGACATCGAAAGTGTCAAAGAAGCAACCACCTGTAGAGAAAACCGACATTAAAGCCAAGCTTCGTCACGAATTTTCATTGATTCCAAGAACCTAGTCTTTTTTTTTTCTTTCTTTACCTTTCTTTCAAACGTTGGAAAGAAAAAAATAAGATATATATATATATAATTAATGATTAATTAATACGAGTTTACATAGTTTTCTAAAAGATATAAATATGCATGCAATATTAATAAAATAATAATTCAATTGAAAAATATAAATTCTTGACAATATTTCGTTCAATGTATTTTTCGTAATACTTATCTTCCTTCTTTTTTATATTCAAATGCATCGGGCGAGGAAAAGGGAAAAATTTAACGGGTTATTTCGCAAAAATATACGGCTGGTTCTTTTCCTTTATGGTGCTTCTTCACACTTTGACGTCAACCTTGCTTCTTTCCTTTTTTCGCTCGTCAAATTTATATCATCCTCGGTTAGCAAAGTATTATACAAAAAATAGTAAACCTTATGCTATGCAAAAGATCACGAAGCGTGTAAACTTTTTCCTATTCTTTATAGTTTTAACATTAAATGTATGAATGATGGATAGATATGTTAATATACAATCATTTAAAATATATTATTCTTTTCAAAATGATTTCTTGTACGTTGTTCTACAAAAAAACAGACAAAAAAATCAAAATAAATCTTTTGGTAGGGGAAAATGTTATTAATCAATTACAACGTATTATAATATTAATTAATATTAATCATTATAATTACAAAAAAATTAATTCTCATGTAATTTGTATAATATCATAACGATATATTGTATGCACGTGAGTAGTAAAGGCCCGTATGATGGTCAGACACACGGATCATTTTACTACTCGAGTAAGACCGGGAATAATTCAAAAACGGTATAATGAATAATTATTATTATATGCTACGTTAATTGTAGCTGCAACTACAATAACTACAAAGAGGTTATTTCTCTCTCTCTCTCTCTCTCTTTTTCATAAATTTTTTCGTTCCTCATCAGCGTAAGATGGAGAGCATGCATTATTTTTTTTCTTCTTTTCTCTTCCCTTTCTTTTTTTCTTCTTGGGTTATTTTTCCAAGCCTCAAGGAAATCTCGAGAAATGAAGAGAGAGAAAGATAGGTACGGAGCTTTCTGGCAATAAACGCATCGTTTGTCGAAACCTAGAGGCACACGGCGAGAATAAAACGAGCTTCGCGCAGCTGGATAGTTGTCTAACGTTTTTGGCAGCGTGCCGAGGTTACCAATTTTTCTTTAGTATACGTGTATGCGTATACATGTTTTTATATGTGTAATATCATTCTTACGGTGCAATATATTCTCACGTTTTCGAGGCCCATTAAATAGGTACATCTTCAATTTCTTTTTTTTTTCTTTTCTTTTGTCTCTACTTTTATTCTCTCTCTCTCCCTCTCCCTATCTCTCTTTCTCTCTCTCTGATAATATATCGGTCATGAATTTTTACATAAAGATTCGCATAATTTTCTTTTTATCGAAATAGTGTTTTTTCTGTTTTCTTTTTTTTTTTCATAGACACATTGCAGTATTTATGATTTATTTCTTTTGGCTTTAGTTTTGTTTTTGCTTGAATTCATTTTATACACTGCATAAAAATCGTTAAATTTTTATTAAAATGTTTTTTCATACGAAAAGATTGGCACATTTGTTGTATTTATTATTCGTTTCTATTGTTTTCACTTTTTTTTTCTTTTTTCCGGTTGAAATAATTTTGTGTAATTAATATACCATCATTAGTTTTTATCGGAACGTTTTTACATGGTGATTTTATGTATTTTCTTTACATTTTTTTCTATAAGAAGATAATATCTTATCTCGATTATTATAAAAACAGAAGTTTATAAATTCGATATGATCGAACGGAAGGTAGAAGAAGAAGGATGTTATGGAAAAACAGAGTTAGGTATGAGAAAATTTGAAGATCTTTCTTGGTATATAGTTCACTGAGGATGAAAAATCTCTCGTTTAAGATCTCTCATAATATTTACAGTCTAAAAAAAAAAAAAAGCGAGAGTTAAGGCTGCCTATGCAAATATTAATTGCAAACGAAATGAGCTGTGTTAAAAATTAATCAGCCGATTAATTTTTCAAATACGAACACGGAGGATATCAGCTCGAGAAAATGGACTTCGATTAAAAAATATTCGTAGCCTTAACAATGTGAAAAATATTTAACTAAATTAATAACCAAAAAAATGGAAATTAACGCGTAAAAGAAAAAAGAACGTACATTTGTCGATCCAATAAATCGAAAAACCTTCTTTAGTATCGGATCATTTTTATGTTTTATTTACTTGTGTTTGAGACTTTGTCAAATTCTGGAAATATTTACAGAAACACGTACTACGTACACATACACGCAAGACAAAAGTGAAGACATATATATACAATCTCAAAGGAATCATCATTGTCACTTTGTATTGCAATCTCGGCATACGCCAACTCGTGTTTGGAGTACGGAATGCGATGACTTTCTTTAAATAGACTTAGTCTAAATAAACCCCATAGGTTATTAGTGGTTCGTCTTGACTATGCACTTCCGTCGTCTCAAAGACATTTCTCTACGATAACTCATCCGCCCTTTCGCCCTTCCTCCCTTCTTCTCTGTATCCCTTCTTCCTTCTATTCCTTGGTAAATTAAACGAAGTGTTCGAGCATGAAAATTATCTTTGCCTTTGCAGCACTTGTTCATGTCCTTGTTAAGTATAAACTTAAGATCGAACTTTTTAGTTTGATTCCAAAGTCGTTAAAGTTCACTACGAATCTTTCAATGATACTTTGATATAGGAAATTTTATCTTTTTATTTAATTTCTGTTATATATTAGTTCGACAATTTATTCTACTCTTCTTACGGAAAATTTCAAATATGTTTGTTTTAACTTCAATTATTTGTTATATTATTACTTTAAGATCTTTTCTAATATATCTTTTGAACATTTTAATCATTTATATATAGTATATATTTTTCATTTAAATTTTGTCCTAATATTTTTATTGTTTCTTTATTTTATCAACTTTAATCATTCGTATTAATTAAAAAATTTCTATAATTTATTATATCCGTTCGAGATTCTTGAATAATTTATAACGAAGTTTTATACACATGTAAATACGTAAATATATATTATGAAATAAAACGTGGATAAAATAATTTATGGAAAATTAAACATCCTCCTGGTACACTTATAACAATGGAATTTGATTTTATCTCGAGAAATATTCTCTTATTTTTCTTTTCTTTTCTTTTCTTTTCTATCGATCGGAACGATACTACTTTTATCGAGCGGAAAGAAATAGGGAAAAAAATACTAACATAAGTAAAGAAGAAGAAGAAGAAGAAGAAGAAGAAGTAGAAAAAGAAGATAGCATCAGGTCCAATTTATTTTCTAGAAGTAATGGCGACGTTGTGCTCGTGCACAACTTCGAAGGTACACTGGGCCGTTTAGAGGCCCTCGTAAAGAGACTTCTCGATGGCTTGGAAAACTTCTTTTTACGATGCCACGTTCTCGCGTTGAGAAGAAGACCCGAAGATGCGACGACTTGAACCGCCATATTATTTGTCATCCTCGTTCTCGTTATTATCCTTGTCGTCGAGTCATCAACTTTTCACCTCACGTTCCGACATCGTAACTGTTCCTACTACTGACCGCAATCCAACTCATTTATTTATCCGATAATTCATTTTATTCATCGAATTTCCACTTTAATATAAATTCATTTTCTTAAAAATTAAATAGTTGCTAAATAACAAAGGGTTCTTGGATTTGGAGAGAGGGAGGGGATTATTTATTGCGTATTTTTAAACTTTATTATATATATTTATATAATTTAATATTTAATATATTTTTTTTTCTATAATATATATACATTTTTTAATTTGTATGCCAGAATAAGGATCGAATTATTATTTTATTCATTTATAATTATAAATAATATCTAACTAATAATTAATATATTAATTTTGATTTCTTCGGAAAATTTGATAGGAACAATGAAATTTTCATAATTTATTTATTTTATTCGTTTTTTTCTTATTTCTTTTCACGCGAGAAAGACAAAATATATAATAGTTTGGGTTACAGCACATTTGAACGTTTAAGATGACGTACGATATTTTCAGCGTATTCGGAGAGAACAATTTTTAACAGAAGCATCTCGTAAAAATTTTTTTTACATCCGAGTTGCCTGCGGGATAAAAAAAGAAAAAAGAAAAAACCAACAACTAAAATTGAATCGTTGAAGTTGATTGTATATTTACATACGTACGGTGCAACGAGATAAACCATATAATACACATGATATAGATACATATATAAGTATATGTATATTCATATTGAAAAGCTTTTCGACATTTCTTCACGTTATTCGCTTGAAAAAGAGAGAGGGGGAGAGAGAGAGAGAGAGAGAAAGAGGGAGGGATTGAGGGAGGGAGGGAGGGAGAGATGATTTGTGAGAAGATATGCGATTCTCGTAGAAAAATTTTTCAAAATATATATCTCATAGAAACGTAAAAACATTTTTCTCAGATATCGTTCGAGGAAAAATTGTAATTCTTGATATTTCTAGTTAGTAAGAAAGAGATAAGAAGACTAGCAAAAACATAGTTAGAGAAAGAAAAAAAGGAAAGAAAGAAGCATACAATTTATAGATGATATCAAACATTGGTGGAAACAAATATTGTCAATAATTGCAACGAATAAACATTCTTAGACAAAGCAAACAAAGTCTTCAAATTATGTCCGAAGAGGAGACATAAGAACAAGAATAAAAAAAGATGAAAAACTATTTAGTTTTTTTTTTTGTTAATTCTCGATATTTATTTTTCTTCTTTCAGTTTTGCACTTGACACTTTCTTCTCCTCTCTCTCTCTCTCTCTCTCATTTTCATAGATTTTATTCACAATCAAACTCTTTTAAAAAGCTCGAGTATCGTCACGTCACGAACAGCTTTTTCAAGTAACGTGTACATTTAAAGAAAATTTTCTATCTTCTTCTTTTTCTTATCAAGCAACCCCTCGCCCGCTCCTCTTCTTTCTTTCTTTCTTTCTTTTTTTTATTTATTTTCTTTTGATAGAATCCTTTAAATTCGAAATACGAACATATTATTTCTTTCTTTCTTTCTTTCTTTCTTTCTTCTTCCTTCTTCTTCTTCTTCTTCTCCTCTTCATTCTGTTTCTCTCTCTTTTATACTTATTTTATTTTATTTTTGTATTTTTTTTTCTTTTTAAATTTCTATTTAGAAAATGACAATTTTCAACAGAATATCTTGAATTATATGAACATGCGTGATCATGTATCGTAGAAAAGCATTCTTGATTTATAGTATACTTAAAGTATGTTTCTTGTTATTTGAATTTAAAGGATACGGGAAAAGAGGTATCATTATATTATCTTCGAAGAAGATCAAAATGTAAGCTTATCGAATATCACGGATTGATTTCAGTTGATAGATCTTAATACTCCTTTGCTATTGAACATTTCTATGATGTACATAGGTTTTATAGGAATGATTATTTATTGGATTTATTGGTCGATCGGTATGAATATATTTTTGTTACATAGAAAATAATTTGTCGATGATTTAAACAAAAATTTATAATTGTATTCCTATTGATAGGATTTAATTTTTTTTGTTCTTTCCAAAAATTGAATTACTTCAATATATTTATATTTGATACTTTTTAAAATTAATTTACAAATAACTTTAGCTATTACATTTAATCGAATACTCGTTAATTGTAATTAAATGAAAGCGGCGCATAATAGATAAAATAATTTTGCTAAAGAAATAATATTCGATAAGTCTAAATATATTTATATTTTTCTTTAAATTGTAAAAAATGTAATCTCTAATTTTATTACAAAACAAATTTTCTGCCATCAATTTTAAATATTCTCATAAATGTATAATAAATATATTATAGCATATTTAAATGAACTTTTTCTTTCGTAAAACATTTGACAATTGTAAATAGTTTAATTGGAGAAGTTAGAAAATATAAGAGAGTTGGCGAAGATAAAAGGAGAGAAAGGAGTTTTAGTAAGTAAAGGCATTTTGCAAGAACATGAGAGAGCAATTCGGTTGCTTTCAAAGGAGAGTTAGCTCTTCTAAATTGGGATGAGTAAGATGAAGAGATGGATAGATAGAGTAGGTGGATTTAACGAGATCCTGGTATCGAGCAATGAGAAGTCCATGGGGATTTAGATACCATATAACCAGTTAGCGTTCCGTTAATAACATAATCACTATCTCTCTCTCTCTCTCTCTTTCTCTTACTTCCACTAGATATTTTTACTCACGTTAAATATCTTTTGACATCTGTTACCACCTATAATTTTTCGATCACTCAAACTTCCTCTTTCCTAAGCCCCACTCCCACCCCAACTCCTTCCTTCTCTTTATTTTTATATCTATTATTTTTTTACTCATTGAGTCAATATTTTTAAACATTCTTGATTAATATTTTATAGAAATAAATATTGTTTAGTATAAATAATAATTTTTTGTTAGCATTTTAAATAGACGATGACCAATATTTCTAATAGGGAGGCAAAGTTTTGATAAGAATTTTTGTATTTATTGTAAATTTTATTTTAATATACGGATCCAATAAAAATGGCAGTTTTAATAAAATAAAATAAAAAAGTAAAATTAAACTAGCAAGTATTTATAATACAAGTAAGGTCGTTTAAAGGTCACATTAATACGGTCTACATATTGATAATATTTTATGATAATATTTTATTATATAATTATTCATTATATATTTATAAAATATTTATAATTTTTGTCTAAATCATTGTAATATCGAACATTTATTTAAAAAAGAAAATTTTTAAGGTACTGACTCTCTCTCTCTCTCTCTCTCTCTCTCTATAAATAACAGCAATTTTTAATCAATTTTCTTTTTTTAATACCATTCGCCTAGATTCTTGATATAAACTATACCCACGTCATATATAATCGATTCTGATTCAACCAATTCGCTATTATTTCTAGCCGAATTCTTCTCCCCCCCCTCGTTCCTCATCTCTCTCTATCTCTCCCTCTTGACTTATTTATAGTTCGATTATACGATAGGTTTTCTTTTTTCATTGACTTTTTTGTTCTTTTTGTCTTGAAAATGTTCGTAGAACTTTTGAAAACCGTAGTTAGAGATACAATCGAGATAGGAACGTTTTAAGTATGCGAAACAAATCGTCGTTGTCGAAAATGACGCTATCATCGTGTTCTCTTTGGCGTTCGAAGGAACTCCCTTGACTTCTTCAAACAAGTTTTTTCCAAGTTTCCGAGTAAACTTTCGACGAACAATCGTTAGTAGATCGACTGTAACTACGAAGAATTTTTGTAGAAGAAATAAAAAGAAAATGAGTCGATTTATTTCACAAATTTATAAATTTTAAATCGTCGTTAAAAATGTTTTTTTATTATAAATTTTTCTTCACAATTCAAACACAAGACGTTACAAAACAACGATGGATTATCTTTGATAAGAAATTTCTAGGTTTAATCAAACGCAATATCGTTATCTTGTGTTATGTGTTTAAATATACAATTTAATGCTGACATATATGTATATACAGATACATACTTAAAATATTTAAATTCCCTTTATTAAATTCTATAAAAACATTTTTATGATCATATTATACGTATGCTTATTTCATTGATAAAGTTTTATATTTAACATCCATACACATACACATATATATCTAAATTATTAAAATTTTATTCTCAGACGAGATTATTTCGAAAACTTACTCTACAAGGAGAAAAACACATTTTAATAATACGGAAAACATCGACCGACTAACGTTTCTTACGAAAAGTATACAAACAGTTTGACCTTTCTGCGCATATGTTCTTATTGTCGATAATTTCAAGAAATGACGTATGAAAGGTAACCAAGTGTTTACAAAACGACTCATTATCGTTCGAACGATCATCGAGACAACAACCATTGCGATTCCCTGGCAATTAAGCAGATAATTTTAAGGAGTTTTCATACTAATTTTATACAAGTAGGTACACACGTTATATGCTAATTAAATATACTACACATATACAGTGATTCGCAGAAGTATTTGTATTCCCATTTATCAATTTAAAACAATCAATTATTTTTTTATAATAGCTAATTGTTACACAAATTAACGCTAACATATATGAGTAATTAACACATTGCATAGAATATAAAAATATTAGAATAAACAAACTCAACACATTAAACACCTGATTCCTAATATTGCGGGATTCTTTTTTTAACAATATGTAAGCATGTTTTAAACGTTGATTTATTTTACTTGTTATTGTTTATTTTTTTCTTTTCTACATTCGTTTAATTTCTAACAAATCATCGATAAAATGTTATGTAAAAAATCAGATCCAATTTTTACTCTGTAAATTTAAAAGTCAGTATCTGTTTCTACGTAAAATAAGCAATGTGAACGCTAACGTTCAATGTGTTGAAAGAGAATTTTTGTTTAATATGGAGAATTCCTACACTATTTATTGACTAACTCAAACACATATGTGCACATATACATACATCTACGCAATTGTACACGGATACGTAACTGCATGAACGCTTTTCGCGTAAATGGCTGCAAACGGTTCGTGTGTGGTACACGTAAGTGTAATCAAATTAGAGTGCCTTTAGTGTCGTGTGTTTCTGCAGGTAACGTTGACCGTTAGTCGTATCTCTCTCTAGAGATAAAAACAGAGAGAGAGAGAGAGAGAGAGATAGATACAAAGAGCATGAACAGCAACGGATTCAAAACCAACTCGTAGGGTCATAAAAGAACAGATACAAAAGAAGAAGAAAATAAAAAGAAAAAAGAAAAAATACTAAAAAAGTATTCCGACTTATTTTCGCTTAAACTCTGGCACCAAAAGGAATTGTTTATCGTCTGGTGAACAATTACTGGAAAAAATCAAAGAAGAAAAAAAAAAAAACAGGAATATCTTTGTACATTAAAGTAAAGTAGATAACGTAATATCTTATAATTTCTCCGATTGTTTTTATATTTAACTTGAATTTATTTATTTTATTGTGTCATTTTATATCGCGAAACAGACAACAAAAAAATAAGAAAAGATTGAACGAAATTCTGGCGCCGTGTAACTAAAAAGCAAAATGATAAAAAGGGTTGGTTACCATTCCTATTGTTATTTACAATCCACAGTAGTTTTCGTGTATTTGTATCTAACCGTTGTTCCTTTTCTTTATTCTTTGAAAATGTTCTTCCATCATCTTTTATTTCTTCCTTTTCTTTTTACAATTTTAAAGCACGCATATAGTCGTCGCGACTAGGTTTCGTCGTTTCACGTAACGAGTGTCGTCTAAGGAAGTCATTTTACGGTCTTGAAACGAGCTAAGCTCTTCCGTTTAATAAGCGACATTTTCACGCGAATGTGGTAAACTTCTCGTTGGTCTCCTTGAACGTTTCTTGGAAGATTTGTCGAACGATTTATCACACTTTAATCCAGAGCCGAGGAATTTTTATGAGGATTATCATGAATTTAATAAAAAAAAATCTTTTTTTTCTTTTCTCTCTCTCTCTTTTTTTTCCTCTTTCTCTCTTTACTTTTTCTCCTATACTATTTTGTATTCGGTATTAAATGGGAGGGTGTTAGCCAAAAGTTGCTATGTGGCATTTGAAAGTCAATTATTTCGTTGTCGTTGAAATATTATTTTAAGAACAATTTTATTTTCATTTTACTTTTTTTTCTTTTTATTTTTTAATACCACTTTTAACCACCTACAAATATAAAATGAGCGTAAGATGTGTTTGAGGCGATGATTCGAAATAAATTACTCTCTTTTAAAAAATATTGTTGACAAATTTTGTTGGTTTTGATAATATCAAATAATACAAAGTCTACTGAGGAATGATTATAATAATAATAGTTAATAGAAAAATTCGTGATTAATTTTGAAATATCGTTTAAAGATTCTATAATCGGCCTGCATTAGTTTCATCAAGGATGCACCCCAAGGCTTTCCACAAAGCTATAAATTTCACGCGTATATGTAAGTACATAAGCTTACGTATATAGTTATGTACTTTACATACATTGTACCTACGCGTTCTATGGTCAAAGATCAACGTTTCCAACACTCTAACAATACTAAAAGATTTACCTTACAATAGTGTACGCCTTGCTATATAATCGAGTTCAAATTTACACAGTTTGTATAATTTTGCGTAGGCTTAACATTGTACCTTGCAACATCGAAAATGCTTTCAATATTAGAAACAGTGCTTTGAATGAAAAGCATCGATCCATTTGATCGTATTAAACTATGCTTTTCAATAATGGTCTCTCTATATTCATTTCACCCTAACGTTATTCCATTTTTGATTCATTTTTTCATCGAGAGTAACTTTCAGATTCTATTAATATTCATTTATTAATTACGGTGTTAGATGTTATTTTCTGCGTTCATTATTTGAATAACTGAAAAAGAAAGGTGTACAGAGAAACATTTGTTTTTTTAATTTGAGATAAGTGCATTACATACTACTAAACATTGTTTAGTTCCTTTTCGATCACTCATATATATTTTTACCCATGAAATCATTCGAAAAGTAATTTTGTTATGTTTCAATGATCGACAATAGATAAGATTTGAAATGATCCTGAATGATCGAATTTGATAAATTCAACTTTTCGATTATTTTTCACGTTGTTTTTACGATAATCAATATCCACCAGTGATTTTATTTTGTTCTCATCCTTTTCAATTGGACGACCCTTAACGTGGTGCATCTTTTTAATCGAAGTTACTAGAACGAAATTTTGATACTGGTTGCGTTAGTAGACGGAACATCATTTTATTCAGGAACAAATTAATATTAATAGATAATATTGAATTTCGAATAGAATTTCTTCATTTCTAGCTGATGTGCACGCGTGGAAAATAAAAGAAGTATATATTTTCAATTAGGGTCAGTAGTTTCTAGACGAGTGAATATCCTTCGCTTCGAAATAACTTCTATTAAAGGTAGACTATTGTGTTCTTTGTCAGCGCGAATTAACTTCCGATACGATTTTTAGCTCGGTTTGACTTTTTCCGTGTACAAATAAATACGTATACACACCTATACTACGCAATATATCTCTAGAAAAATACATTTATACGAATTTTCTCTTGATCTATTTTATAGCCGAGGAAAAACAGAAAACGAGTTTATTTTAAAAGAAGAAATTGATTCTGCAAAGGGGACGATTGTCGGATTTGAAAAATAACGATATCGAGTCGATAAGCTTTTCGCTTATCGTGTTGAATTTATTGTTTCAAAGAGAAACTTGTTGATCACTAAAATTGTAAACAGGTGTATGGCATATAATAACAAACCTACTTTTAATTGAGTTTTCGAACAGAATTTTGAAGAATTTATAATTTCGTTTTAAATTTGATTAGTTTTATTCGTTTTCCTCCCCTCTCGGAATATTTGTTACAAATTAATTTCAAAATGAATGTAATCAGCACCGATGTACGAAATTTTCGATTATTTTGTTCAAACGTTTTCTTCGCTATTTTTTTTTTTTTTTTTTTTTGTAATATTCAGTACTAAATATTTATTACCGTGGAATAAAATTAATTGTTAATTGGTGACACGAAAAGCATATATCAGTTAGGAATTTAGTCTATTCGCAGGAACGATGTCGGTGTGAGTAATTTAGCTTATGCAGGTACGTACGTAGGAGGTCCTATTACTCGCGTATTCTAACGCGTACGACGTCAAACCTGTATCGACGTATGTACTTGCTAAGATAGAAGTTGGTAGGAGGAATCGAGTTAGATAGTAGTAGACAAACGAATATATAGAGGTAAAGATAGAGACGATGTAGAAACGTTCTCATTCGTATGAGATTCTCATGCTATTCGTCGAACTCCTAATTGGACCGAGATAATTGGAGTCGTGCTTTCTGTAGAAGCCAGTAAGCATAGAAGATTAGAGAGAGAGAGAGAGAGTGAGTGGAATCTGCGTAGATGCTTTCGAGATGGTTCCAAACATGGAACATGGTAGTAGTTAACATAATCAGTAAACCGTAACGCGAATTTAACGATCGTATGGTTCAACCGATAAACAGTAAGCAGGCTAAGTCCCAAATTCAAATGAATCAATATTTTATTGCGATATTCAAGATCTTAATTAGGCTAGGGTTACTTTATTCGTTTTCCCTTCAAAATGATCAACAATTTATTTAACGTTAAACGTTAAAATTTATTTAACAAACAAATTTTCTTTAATTCGATTTGATTAAAGAGCTATTAGTCTTCTTACGATACTTCTTTCATAATTATCTTCAATTAATTTTCCGAGAATTATTTTATTTCACAAAAACGTTTTTACTCTTATTTTTTTCTTTTCTTTTTTTTCTTTTTTTTTTTTTTTGGTTCAAAAAATAAAACAAGATTTATATTCGCGTTCACATAAATTTTCTTTATCGTAACCGACCAATCGTAAATCTTTGTCGAAATATTTACCGTTGGTTAACGTAGTTAAAAAGTTAAATGACAGTTATTGATTTTGAACTATGGTATAATCGATTTTAACCGAAATAAATGAAAAAACGTACGTAAAACGTATAGGAAAATTCGCGATATTTTATTATTCTCTTTCTTTTTTTTCTTTTTTCTTTTTTCTTTTTTTTTCTTTTTGAAGAAGAAAAAAATATAAAGAAGGTGATTTTTTTTTGTATGCGTATATGCGTGAATACGTGAGCGTTCTCATTTTAGAATTCGTCGTATGTTTTGACATGAAATAAATACGTTGTAATTTTGATCGTATTTCATGGTGATAAACCGCTTAGAATTCAGTTCGTGAAAGCTCTCAAACGTCGTCGGTGATATAATAAAAGCCTTTTGTGTGTGAAGGCCTTCCTACTTATTCTTGTTCTACTCGATCTCACGTCTGAACAAACTCGTCTTCTTACTACTTGCATTTCCTTCAAGAACGTATATAGTACCTAAGTATTATTAGAAAACTCATCTGTATTTCCACAACTTTTTTACTTTTTTGTTATATTTTTTCTTTTCTTTCTCTCTCAGAAAATTACTTATTATAATTTACGCATTTGAAAATGACAAAATCATTTTTTTATTGTATTAAAACAATGACAACTTGTCCATTTCAAATACACATTCGCTAACTATTTGTTTCATGAAATTATGTTAGAGCTTGACTATTTATGATTGTTCAAAAATCCATTAGAAACTAATTCTTATTTTTAAGTCTTGTTATTTTTGTTCCTATTTCTTATTTCAAATGAAGAAATTACGTACGATTTGTGATAATTTATACTCGTTAAAATATATAATACTAATCAATAACAATTCATTTATACGTTTTTAACTACATATATTAATATTTATTTGTATCATTATTATCCGCGATTTCTTTCAAAATTTGATAATTATTATGATAATGATTAGAATGATTTTGATAATTTATTCTAAGATATATACGTGCAATTCTCATTGTTCTTACTATTAATAATTTTTTTCTTTTTTTTATGGAAATACATAAGATTTTAATGGACAGTACTCGTTAAAAGTTACAATTGTCATAGTTCTTTCCTTCTTTCTAAAAAAAAAAAAGGAGTAGCAGTAAAAATAAAATAAAAGAGAAGAATATCGTGACCGAAGGTATATTCGTCGCTCGTTCCAACAAACTTGTCAGTCACTCGATATTTTATTCGACATTTGAATTATTCCGATACGCCTTCGTTCCTCACACTCCTCCCATCCGTAGCCATTGGAATTTTACTTGATATTTCCGAAGCTCTCCCCTCGTCCGTTTTTCCATGTCTTTTTTTTGTTGCATTCTTTTTTCGTGGTCGCGTGTCTATCGAAAATGCGAAAAACGTCCATGCACTCTCTCCCCTTTTCTCTCTTTCTCTCTCTCTCTCTCTTTTTCTCGCTTTCTTTCTCTTTCTTTCTCTATTCTAAATTTACGAGAATGCATTCGTAACTACATGAGAACACTAGATTCTCCATTTTATTGCACGGAGCAACGTTAACGCCATATTGATCCTTTTTCCTTTCCACCTACTTTCTATTTTACTTTTATATCTATTTTTATTTCTATTTAATTTCTATTTCATTTCTATTTAATTTCTATTCTTTTCTATTTCTTTTTTTTTTGTATCATTACAAAGTACACAAGTGAAAATTGTAAAAGAAGAACCGTACAGATATTAATCATTTTTATTTCTATTTCCATTCGTTGTTTCTATTTCTATTTTCATCTCTATATTTATTTTATTTCTATTTTATTTCTATTTCTATTTCTATTTCTATTTCTATTTATTTTTATTTTTATTTTTATTTTTATTTTTATTTTTATTTAGTTTTTAATTTTGTTTTATATTTCTTTTAGTATTATTACATAGATGAAAGTAGTAAAAGAAGAACTAACTAAGCAGACACACGCGCATGGAGAATCTTGGATTTCCAACAGCCGTTCGACGTTTCTTTCGGTATTCTTTTAGCAAAAAAGAAAAAGCAAATAGTAGTCTTTGATCTTAGCACCATCACATCTGGAAGAGAGTACTCAAAATGTAAAGAGTTTTCGAAAAGTTTTTCTCAAGGGTTGAAACATTTTCACGAGCAATGCCACTCGGACGTTTGTTGGTTTGAATCGAATCAGCAAATTTTTAAAAAGTCTTCTTAAAACTTTCTTTTTCTACTTTCGCCTTCTTTAGTTTTCTATCTTACATTTCCTTTTTCTTCTTTTGGTTTTTTCTTTTTTTTTTCTTTTTTTTTTTTTATAAAAAAAAACTACTACTCTCTAATATTCGAAGGATAGATAAAGTTCTAAGTGACGTGGAGAGGGGGTAGAGGGTAGAGGAGAAGGAGAAGGAGGAAGAGGTGGAGGAGGAAAGAAAAAAAAAGGTAATAATAAAAGCTATTATTTATACGATAGTCTTTTCATACTTCTTGACATACTTTTCGAATAGTTAGAATCAAATAAAATAGAAGCGACAATGGGTATTCCGCTCGTAACCATACATGGTTACATTTTCTTCTTCTTCTTCTTCTGCTTCTGCTTCTTCTTTTTGCTTTCTAAGATTTCCACTTTTCGTTTTCGAGGGAGCACTTGCGTGAGAAATTGCATCTGAACTTTCTCTCGAGTCTCTCTCTTTCTCTCGAGTCTCTCTCTTTTCAATTCTTTTTCTTTCGAAGAACATTGCAAAAGAGTAACTTTTAAAGGAATATGAGAAGTTTGCTTTGTCGTATAGAAAAATGTGTTAGATGAAATTTGTACAATTTTAAAAAATAACAAAAAAATAAAGAAGAAACGAATAAAAGGGAAGAAAATTTCGTATCAAATGTCCAGAAAAAAAAAAAAGAAAAAAAAGAAAGAAATATAATATACGTGAAATATAATATACGTGTGGGGAAAATAAAAAAAATTTCTTCTTTAATATAACATATAATAATTAAATATAAAATAATGTATTTCTAATATAATTCGTGATTTTATTCGTAACAAACTCTATTTCCAAGGATACTAACCAAAATTTACGTTTACGAGATAATATATAAAAAAAGAAAAGTTTCGTTTTCGTTCTAGCATTTATGTCGTCGAATCATCGAGTTGCATTTTTCGCATTATCGACATTTAAAATGTCCACGGCTAACTAACAAACTAGCAAACTTTTTTCTACCATCTAACTCGTTCAGAATTCTCTCTTTCTCTTTCTCATTCTTTTTCTTTTTTCTTTCTTCTGATTCGTGAGGACGAATAAATTCCACTGGTTGTTATATATTCGCTACTGGCCCAACCCTCCGTTTTTAATTAAATGCTCGTTCCGTATTTTCTCACCCATATTTTCTCTCTCTCTCTTTTTCTTTTTCTTTCTCTTTCTCTTTCTCTTTCTCTTTCTCTTTATATCTTCTTTCTCCACACCTTTTTTTTCATCTATTTATCTCTATCATTTTCCTCTTTTCATATGTACGTACAACCCTTTACTCCCCCCTCTTCACGCATATACACGTATAAATCAACATACACATGCATGTGCAGAACTCTCGATTGCTAAAGTTAGCGTTATTGAATAATACCGAACGAGAGAATAAATTCATTTCTTTTTCTTTTTTCCTTTTTTCTTTCTCTCTTTTTTTTTTTTTCTTTTTTTTTTAATCCTAGTCTTGTTCTTTCATTCATATTTTTATCTTTTCCATTTATTTTATTTATAAATTCTAAAACAACACATGTTTTCTCATTCATTGTAAAATCTTATTTTTCATTGCAGTCTATTTTTTCCCCAATTGAAATTTTACTTCGAGTAAGTAATTTGACCTCGGCTTTACTAAGGGAACTTTTTTTTTCTTCTTTCTTTTTTATTTTCTTTTTTTTTTTTCACGAACGACGACAACGACGTTCAATCGGAAGTAGCATCTCGAGGAAAGGGAGAAGGTATGTGAGACCGATCGAAGAAAAAGAGGGAATCCAAACTGGGCTTGTAATAGAGTTTCCTGATCAAGGAAAACTTTAATTTCTGTCCTGGCATACAATGTTAAGGGCAAACGTACGTTTCATTTAAGCTTCCGCATTTAAATGGAATCGTCGTGGATATGAGATCCGAAATTCTTTTGTAATCTGTCCTATATTTTTACTCTATTTTTATTTCATTTATTTATGACATTTACTGTAAA
This sequence comes from Polistes fuscatus, assembly GCF_010416935.1. Lineage (NCBI taxonomy): Eukaryota > Metazoa > Arthropoda > Insecta > Hymenoptera > Vespidae > Polistes > Polistes fuscatus. The sequence continues at coordinate 9,254,873 of NW_025113129.1, forward strand.
TGTCATATATATTATTTCGTAATATTTTCAAGCATATATATATATACTTTGCTATTTTTTATTATTAAAAAATTAGTAAAAATTATCGCCGATATTTATTGGGTCAGTATTCGTAAAAAAGATTGTTAGTTCATGTGTCAGGCTCTTTGTTAAAAATAATGACAATTTTTTGCTTTTCTTTTTTCACGAAGGGACAATTCGAAAGAAAATTATTCGTTAAATGTAAAACGTATTACTCGTAGGTTATTTTGGATTGAAAAATTTGAAAATAATCGTTTTATTTTAAAGTCATTCATTTGTTCTTACAAATATACTTTGTCGTTAATTTATATATTTCTGTACAGAGGTAATATATAAATAAGTAGAATTTATATTTGTACAGTTACGAGCATGTGTAATGTATATATAGATTTTACGAAGTGCGAATATATTGCGAAAACTCTTTTATCGATCGCTATGAGGCGAATACGCGTCGGCCTATCGTCGTTTATTATACGAGAATAGAATATAGAAATTGACCTGCCTTCTTCCGTGAAGTCGCCAACTGGAAATGGCCGATTAGCTTGATAAAGCTACACGTTTATAGGAAAGAACGATGGAAACGAGAAGATGAGAGGAGGATGAGCAAGCACAAGCTCAAGCTCAAGCTCAAGCTCAAGAAAATATAAAATATCAAACAAAATATTCCTTCTACCGTAAAGAAAATATATTCAATAAAAATAACGATAATGTATAACTAACAAAGTCTTTAGTTAATCAATTTTAATTAATAATCTTTCTAGTTTAATCTTAAACAATATTATATATTTATATATTATATTTTATTTCTAATCTTTTATATTCTTTTTTGATTATATTTTACACTACACGACATAATGTAATTAATAATATAATGTTCTATTCTGTTCATATAATTTCATTTCTACCCAAAAATTGGAATAATTAAGTAGTACTATAGTCAAGTTCCAATTTGTGGTCAGATATTTTTCAATAGTACATAGTCGATTTTCCATATTGGATTAGATATTTAATGAAAAAGAAAATTGAAAAAGTTACTTTGAAAAAAAAATAAATGTTAATCTTACATCCAACCAGAAAATTGTAAAAATAAGAATTACCGAGTAAATCGTTGACCTATACTACTACTGCCACCACCGTTATATTGTATATCTGTTTTAAATCTCACCGTGTTGGCATAGATTTGAAAGTACTTACAAGATGGAAGGCAAGGCTTTTGTTAACCGAGCAAGTGTCCTTCTTGTGGTTATTAAAGGTCGTTAATTAACTGCAATTAGCTCGATTAACGATAGGGGTTGGTATATGCCGAGAGTAGACGTCGGTTATCTGACGTGAACGTCACGTATAATACATGTAAAGGTGTATACGTATATACATGCATACATTCATGTCGGCCCGAGGCATTGTAATGTTCTATTAGTAAAGGGGTAGTTATAATTAATCACGCTTCATTACGAGAAGTGAAATGGAACAACGAAGGGGATTAAAATAAAATAGAACAAAAAGGAAGACTAGAAACATAATCCTTCGTTTCGAGCAACAAATTTCTTGTTTTGAATTTTCATTATTATAAATTTGTTTATAACGTGTACCGATAATTATATAACGGTGGACCAAAAATAACTCAAAATATTAGAAAAAAAGCAATTTTGTGATTTATTTTCTATTGATATGATTTATATTATAAAATAAATTTGTATAATTTTTTGGCTCAGACGATTTGTACATCAAATATTAAGTTGGTCTATAACGTCAGAATTGTAAGAAATTTTTATTCGAATGAATAACTGTGTTTTTTTTTTTATTATTATTAAATATTTTTAAATATCTTTCATCCAAAAATAAATAACTCGAACACGGTTGTATTTTGTATTGAACAAAAATTGTCGGATATTTTGCTATTCAAATTTTTATCCGAAGATGTTTAATATTTTCCATATAAATAAATAACGCTGTAGAATATTTTCTATTTAAAAGTACTATTTAGTTATTTTTTTCTTTGTCTCTTTTTTTTTATTATACGAATAAATGACGTTAGTATTCTTTTTCTTTTAATTTTTAAATTTTCTGATATCATTTATTGGCCCAACCCCAATAAACTCGTAAGCGATGATAAGTTACGTTTTTACTCTTTCCGTTTGAAAAGTGAGTAAATAAAGATCGTTAATTAATCGTAATTAGTCGGATTGATGTGAAGCTTTTAAGCGAATTTGCTCTCTACGAGAAAGTTGAAAAAGGAATATAAAGAAAGTATAATATATAGATGAATCAATCTCTCGATGAAATAATACTATTAAGTGATATTTCACAATGATGAATTTGCAGAAAAAATATTACTAATAGATACCACTCGCGTTTGATTATTGTTCTTCAAAATTCCCCAAAAAAAAGAAGATAAAATAACGTTACTTTTTAATTTTTCATTTCTACAGTTTCTTTTTATTCTTTTTCTTTTTATTTTTCTTTTTCCAATGGGAAAAAATAAAGAAAATATTCGTAGAGTTACGCGAAATCAAATCGTAAACATGAATTTCAAATGATACGGAATTTACGAAGCATAGTATCGAAGTCAATCTTGAGAACAACTTGATGCAAATTTATAATAATACGAGAGTAAGATCGACCTTTTACCACTCGCCATACCCATTACATTGTTAAAAAAAAAAAAAGTGAAAAGAAATATGACCTCAAAGAATAATCGAATATTTGATATAATAAATGAAATAAATATTATAAAATCACCGACCAAACCACCCTCTAGTATTTCAATCACATTTAATTATTCTATAGAGTGAAAAATAAATTTACAAAAAAATTACCTCGAAGAGTGGAAGATTTAAAAAAAGTGAGGAGGAGGAGGAGGAGGAGATGCGGTGGGGGGAGGAAGGGTAGAATAAACAGAGAAATCTGTAAATTAATAGTTAATTGCACGAGTAAAATCGTACAAAATATTTTACCCGTTATAATCGGGATATAATTTCATTGACATCGTAAGCTCGATTACGTATCGCATACGTGACGTGCTAATTAATTTCAATTTGATCGAGGGAGGAAATTATCTGCAATTGGAAATAGAATATCGTTATCGATCTATAATAACGACGATGACGAAGACGACGAGGACGAGGATGAGGATGACAACGCGAGAGTTATGAACTGTAATCGGAAATTCACGCGTTATCTATCCTCGTCTCTTGGATATTGCATATTCGTTGATGGAAATGCACGTACAGAAAGAGAAAGAAAAAGAGAGAGAGACATATGTGTGCGATGTACGCGTTTATATTACGTATAACTCGGAAAATAAATGGATATTGAAAAATCCAAACGATTTGGCAGAAATAAAAGTGGTAAAATTCGTCGATAGATTATATATATTATTAAAATCGTTTCAGAATATAATATCGTAAAATCCATTTGTGTGTGTGTTTTTTTTATTTCTTACGCGGTTGTCCTCTCTCGTGTTAATTTAACTTTGATAACAAAATTTCGAATTTTTCTGTACGACACCTGTATTAATGAGTTGTTGATATTTTAACAATCCACCATGATCGTTAATTGTGATTTGGTGTAACAAAAAGCGTAGCAGAAAATATCGAAGGACAATTTTCAATCCATAATTTTTATTTTTTTTTTTAAAGAGATCAACACACAATAGAATTTTGTTTTAAACCAAAAACCTTCACGATATATCACTCATTGATTGGTAAGCATATATCACTCAAGTTGGGAACCATTGTAGAAATCATTCTAATTTTTTTGTATTTTGCTCTTTTTTATTTTAAATTAATTAATGTACTTGGATAATTTTTCATGTCGAAAGGAATCCAATCAATCGGATATTTTACATTTATAAAATTATTTCTTCGAGGATATCTCACTCGTAAAATCGGTTACTCTTAACTCATTAAAAAGTTTGATTAGGAATTATTAGATTGGACCGTGAAGAGACTAGTAGAATGAATGGTGGTTTGGAGAATATTAGTAAGGGAGTCGGACATTAATCTTCTTTTTCGAATTATACGCGAATCTCGATTACGCTTGCGTCGACGATTTTCCTAGCCAAACTTGAATCGACTGAGGTTAAAGTTCCCCTTTGGTATGATCCTTCTCTCCACCCAGTAAAAACTAATTATATGGCTCGTGGAATTCGTTGGAATTTATCCTAATCGTTTACAAAGTAAGAAAACTAAAAAAAAAAAAAACAAAGATATTTGATTAACAAATGAAAATATTTCATAAATTAATATACAATAACTGAGACAATTGAATTACTTTTAATTAATTATTTATTCGAAGAAATTTCATGAATATGCTAGTTAATGAAAAGAAAAGAGAGAGAGAGAGAGAGAGAGAGAGAAAATTAGAAGAAGAAAATGTTTTATTTATAATAAAACAAATTTCGTATATGAATAATCAATAATTCAGTTTTTTAAGATAAAATGAAAATAAATGTATGCAAGTATAAGTAAATACCTAAAGTTTGTGATATCAAGGTTGGTCTAATGAAAACAAAAAAAAAGCAAAAGAAACAACGTAATTAAAAAGAATCGAAAATCTTGATCAATTATATTCATGAAGAAAAAAAGCGATACCGCAAATGTGGAAATGTGGATTGAGATTATTCTTGAATTAGAAATTAATCGAAATTTCGAATTCATGTTGTTTGAACTTCGTTAAAAGAGAGAATATGTAAGAGAGAGAGAGAGAGAGAGTGGGAGTAGGAGTGGAAATGGGAGTGGGAGTGAGAGAGATAATATGAGAGAATAGGAAAGGAAGAGTATGAGTATTCCATACGGATTCCACGTTTAATATTCCCAAAGCGAAGATAATCGTTCGTATCGACGCAACGATGCGCCGTAATAACGATAACGAGAATAACTACGGTAAAGTAATAGCATCATCCCAGAAACGGTTTAAAGCGAATTTATTGCACGATGCATAAAAATAAATTTAAGGGCTACTACAACCTTCGTAGCAATCTTTAAGAATATCTAACGCAGCACATTTATTAACGGGGATTGCTTTTGAAAATTTATATCGAATTTTTCTTCATTATTTCGTTAGATTTATTATTTTGAAAAAAAAAAAAAACCAAACATGTAACGTAAAAGTACTGATTGTTTATATTTTTGATCGTTTCCATTAGTACAAATTTTTTGATCTATCCGATGTTATATTTAATATATTTTTTTTTTCTTTCAGTAAATATTGTTAGATAAAAGTGAATGCTTATTTGTTTTTAAATCAATTTAAAGTTTCTTCCCAATTCGATGTTTATTTTTGTTCGATTACGACAAATTTTGTATTGAGAACTTCGATATTTTTATTTTTATTAAAATTAAAAATGTAAATAATAAAATGAAGAAACACACATGATTGAATTGTATATTTCGTCGAAATTACTTGAATTAATATTTTCGATTTTTCGTGTTCAATTCTTTATCGTACGATTATCGATAATATCGTGAGAAATTTGACGGATGCGAATGAACGATGATGTTTACGAATTTTCGTTGAAATTAACCATATTGTATTATACATACGTATGAATACGAAACTCACTTCATTATACCAGTATAATGAACTACGCAGAAGGACTAATTGGGTACAAATAAAACAAAGCCGTATTGTTATCGATTAGTTCGTCTAACGAACGAACTAATTATCAACTAAATGAACATCGCACCTTTCTTTCTATACATAGAAATGTTCATTCAATGTCTAAATAAACTATTTCCCAGAAAGACATTTTACTATATTTAAACATTTCTTTTCTATTAATTTATTTCGTAATTTCAAAGATAATCCATTAATCAATCAATATTTTTGAACTATTACCAAACAAATATAAGATTTTACATTTTTATTTACCAGTATTTTTTAATATCTTCCAAATATTTTTCTCCAATTTTTCGTCACGTTTTTGTAAAATAAATATTCGGCATGTATGAATATTTATATAATAATATAAATAAATAATAATTTATCAATATATTTACAACAAAAGCAGTATTTACTATAGGAGTCGCATATCGATATTTTAATATAAATATTTGTTTGTTTCGAGAAGTAATTTTTTTTTTCAATTGTAAATAAATGTTTTTTTTTTTTTTAAATGAAATCTCTATACTAAAAACAAAATTATTTTTTAAACAACAACTCAATGTATAACGTTATGTTTAACCAATGCATGTAATACTCAAATTTATAACTATGTAGTTTTAAACAGGTATAAATTCCTAGTTTTCTTATTTACTCAGAGAACATACTTCAATTCTGTGAGTTGGCTGGTTGAACTGGAATACTACTCGTTCGACTAGTTTTTCTTTCAAGTGAAACGCCTCATTTGAACTTTTTCATTGACCTATGCATTCTATGATTTTATGTGTCTGTATAACATAATTGCTCTTTTGCTAACGTCAGTTTAACTTTTGTTTCAAGGTAAAATAATGAAAGAGTAGAAAATCTCTGCCGTTAGAACGACATTTTCTAATTATTTCTTATTAATAGAAACTATATTTCTATTAATTTCATTAGATTTAATTTATTTCAAAATTTATTTTACCATCCGCAGGTGTAACTTTAATTTTTCTTCGAAGATTAAAGATGGGCGGAGGTGTAAGGGAGAAGTAAAGACGAAAGAAAGAAAGAAAGAAAGAAAATCTTCGTTATTTCTTCTCGAAATATATGAAACAAAATTATTTCATATTCTACTACTGGACGTGAATTTAACTCTCGTTGGAAAATAAAATGAAGAGATAAAATAGAGAAAATTTCCTACAGTCTTAATTATCTTTTTAACCGTTTCGAATATTTCAAATGTTCACAAAGATATATTGTACATTTATTTGAAAATTAATTAATGGAAGTTATTACATCTTCTTTACTGGAACAAAATTGAAATTTTATCGATCTTGATATAATTTTTGTTATAATATTATATTCGATCGTCTATAAAACGGAAACGTAAATGAAATAAAAAATCAATAAAATCAGGACAGTGATTAAAGAATAAAACGATTATCGGTTTATTAATTAGTAGGATAATTTGTGATTATAGATTAGAAAATAGGTCGTCGGGTATATGCACATGCACGAATGCGGGTTGTTTCGATATTCGTTGTGAAATCTCAGTTGAGTTGTATCTTCGGTGTTCGTTCACGATGTGTGATCTACTACAGGGTATTGCGGTCTATAACTGATGATGTTGTATATTTCATTTTGGTCGTACGTCGCGTTGATAATAAATTCGCCTAACTATCTTCCGTCGGCGGTTTCGCTCAACCCGCCTTGTAAACGGGAAACCTTCGTAGTAATATGAAACTCGTTTCGCTTAACAACGTCCCTATGGATTATAAAAGATTTAAATACACACACACACACACACACACAGATACCTTTATTTTCTGTATTAACAAATTTTTTATATTTATACATATACATATACATATACATATGCATATTAAATAATTAAAAAAAAATACATTTAAATATATAATTTATTTTTATATCCAAATGTAAAAGAAAAAGAGAAAAAAAATGTGTGAGAGAAAAAGAGAGAGAGAGAGGGTGGGAGAGAGAGTTATGAAACGTTTCAATAAATTTACGGAAGCATAGTTTCAAGTGGAGAATTTGTTCAGGTACTTTGTAAACACGTTTGCTCGTTTTGAAAGTTGCTTGGTTGCGAGTTAATGAAGCCTCGTGAAATATGAAAAACTTAGATAGTGAAGCTAAATTTTCTTTTATTTTCTTTTCTTATTAATTGTTTAATATGAAATGTGATTATTATTATTGTTATTATTATTATTATTACTATTATTATTATTATTGTTATTTGAATAGACTTAAACAGGTAGGAAAAAGAAGAAGATTTTCTCAACTAATAATTTTTATCTTTCTACTTTTAAAATTAAACTCTCGAGCAAAACGAGATTCGAGTGTATTTCACGTTTAATTAAAGGACCACAGATGTGAAACGTACGTATTACGAACACATTGAGAGATTACTCGTACGTAATGTATATATGTACATTCGTGAACGTATATATGTACGTTTATAAATGTGTTGATTAAATTCGTTCATACGAAAATCTCGTATTTAAACCTCTTTAGAAGATTTCATGTTCATTCATAAGGAAGAATATATATGTATATATATATATATATAGACATCTCTGTTAGTATGTTTATTTTAAGATACTCTTACGTTAATTAATACAAATAAAATAAAAATATCAATGATTAATATTGAAATAATGTGGTTAATTACTAACTTCATTATTTACAAAAGTCTGTGTAAACATTTTTTGCAAAATCTAGAACGAGATAAAAATCGTTAGATCATTTTTAAATTGTAATTATTTTTCAGATTGTAAAATCATTCTGAAAAGTTTGGAAAATTTTGTTAAATATAAAGTGGACAAAAAATTCTAAAGTGATTTTTTTTAGTGTACTTATTTATCAGATTATAAAACTGTCCTGAAAATATATGAATAACGAATAGTCATTGATTTTTCGAATTACATAAATATTTTGTTCCCGGAGCCTGCGTGTGACAAAATGTTTTCAAAGACTCTAGTAAATAATCAATCATTTCATTAGCAACGTTAATTCAACATTGATCTCTTTTTCTTTTTCGTATTAATTAACATACTAATTAATACGCTGTTAACGTGAATATAATAATATATCATATATTGAAATTTTGCATTTAAATTACAACGTATATAAACAGGTATTTAAAAATGAAACATAAATATTTAAACATATTTGTTGAAAATTCTTTGAAGCTGTTGGTTTCTATTCGAATAAATGCAATTTGTTACAGAGTAATGCATTCTCGACTGATCGTAAGTTGATCATGGGATTATTTAATATTCGGAAATCAAGGGAAACTCGCATATGTTCATACATAGGTTCATACATAGAGATTCGTACATAGGTTCGTACACAGGTTCATACATCCGTTGCTAAATCTCGGAATATCGCACGTGGATGTCCGTTAGGATTAAAACGATAACGCTTCGGCGATTAAGCGACCAATTCGAGAAATTACATAATGCGTTGCCATAGATTCTTCACTCGTGCGTTAGTGCATCATGAAATTCCTATAAGGGCTTAATCTTAACCGTCTGACTAATTTCCAATTGATTTACTTTCAAATTTGTATTTTTCCTATTTGTCCAATTTATTGACTCTTTTATTTAATTCATTTGTCTTTCTTTGGTCATTGATCTTTTATCGGCAAAAATATTTTTTAACAAAATTATCTTAAATAGTTAATATTGAATAATTCTATTTTACACATAGTTTATAATATAAACTAATGTATTATATTATAATTTTCATTACGCAACGGTATACAACGTTAAGGAGATATATCTGATTCGTTTTGTTCTCTCTTTCTTAAAAATTTGCTCTCTTTCCCTCTCATTGTTATGATTTCTTTTGTTTGCTTTTCGATCAATTTCGTGTAGACATTTTTATTGTTATTATCAATTCCTGTTTCTCTTCTTTAAAAAAAGAAAAGAATAAAAAAGTGGAACGAATGAACATAACGAATGGTTGTTACATATACATACATAATACCAGATACATTTACCTATAGCGTAGGAACATTCGTTTGGAAATCGTGCCAGTGAATTTTGACAAAATGGATGCGTTCAATAAATTTTGCAAAATATTACGGAGTGCACTGATTTCTCATTCCACCTGTCACTCCTTTTTTAATACCAAATCGATGTTATACGTTTCGAAATAATCGCATATCGATTCCTACCAATACGAATGATCTCAATCGTGTTCTACTCTTGTCATTGAAACGAATTAAAAATACACGAACAAAAATGTCAAAAGAATTCAATATGATTTACGACTAATTTTTCAATTCCAGTTTTATTTTTCTTTTTTACTAAATTTATCAAATATTTCATTTCAAAGTAATAATATTAGTATAGTCTATGTAATATGTATTAATATACATATACATACATGTACAGTATGTATATTAATTAATATACTCACGTTAATAGGCTCTATCTAGTACTCTCGTCCTATGAACACGATTATAATGGCGGATAGTAGATATTACTCTCATAGATAACAAGAATAGCTTCGAACTTGTTCGCTACTCAAAACGTTAACTTAATGCAATCTTACTTTCTCCAAATTGCATGCTAATTACAATATTCATTCACACAAAGGATTAATTTCCGTCGAAAGTCTATTTTATCTGATTTATTGCATATTTTTTTATCTTCTTAATAAATATTTTTATAGATCATCATCATCGTCATTATCATCATCATTTATCATTACAACAACAACGATAGCGGAAAGAAAAATAACTATTCCAATCTTCGTGCACAACTTGCTCGTTAGTAACAACAGCACGAACAACGCGCTGTGTGTTTGCTTGGAAAAAAAAACAACCCCCAAAAGAATAAACAAAACAAAATATACTTACCATCCCTGTTTTCTTTTCTATCTCAAAATTCTTTTCATGCTCGACCCTGTTCTCTCAATTTTTATATTTCTTTTGTTTTCCTTTTTATTTTGATTTGTAGACAAAGAAACCAAGTATTTCGTCGAGTCATTTTTATTCGATGAGCAATAAATTTTTTCCGAAAATTCGTTAGATTGATCGAAAACTTATCGTATTTCGTTTAAAATATCTCCATAAGATGTATAAAAATTCGTTCAATTTTTGAAAATATTAATTATCTTCGAAGATTATCTTCGCACATTTAATTTTGTCATATTTATTTGACACGATGAATACTTATAATTGAGAGATAATAATTAATCGATAAACAATAAGGACTAAATAAAAAGATCGCGGTTACTATTGAAGAGAACCCCTTTTGTAATCCATGCTTTGTGAATTCGTATTCGTAAAAATGAGAATGAATGAGAAAGGGTGAAAGAGAAAGAGAGATGGAGATAGAAGGAAAGAATGAAGCTTCGTTTATGGCATTCTAATCCTTTTCGAAGCCGTTCAATTTCGGTCGTTCGTGCGTGAAATAAAAGCGATGTGCACGGTCCACTCGATTCCACATCCGAATATCCTTCTGCAATTTCGATTCACGCTTTCTCTCTTGTTAAAATAGAGATCAATGCTATATACGATGATGTCATGCGAAGCTTTAAAAAAAACAACAACGAGAACAACAAGAAAGAGTTGTTTTTTCTGACCTTTTCTTTTTTTTTTTTTTGTAATGTCCATCCATCTCATTTGAAACTCAACTCGAGTGTAAATTCGTAACTTTTCGTGTATCTTCATTACGATAATTGAAAGATTATACAATATTTTATTTGAAATAAGATCGAATTTTTCGATATTTGACGATTTGGATATTGTACGAAATTTTGTTCGTAATTTAATGCAAAAGTTGAACAAAATGTTCTTCATATTTTATATACAACCTTTTTTCCAAATGATTTCAAACATTTTTCAGATTTAAAATTTTGATATTATGAATTCTTTTGTCAATAAAAACCTCCCAAGTACTTTTTTCATATTTAAAACGAGACGTCGAAATTGGAATAATTAAATTAGAATTTGCAGAGAATAAATTGCTAGAAAAATAATTATAATAACAAAAGGTTAACGTTCTATTATACGAAAATTCATTCATACGAACAATTGTGTTTCCTTAAATAATTCGAATACTTTCTAAAGTTTAACTCTATATCAATCTAAATTCATTTCAACGATATTATTTAAGATTCAATAGCTATTTAATGGTCGATGATGAAAATTGAAAACTTTCTATTTATTATTGATACAGTATTTTCAATAAATCCCTTGGTATTTATAATAAAATATTAATATTTAATCTTGATATTTTCTATATCGAATTTTGACACATTATTATTTATATCAAATTAAATCGTTACGTATATAAATCATTTATTTAACAATAACGAGCGAATAAGTCAAAGTTCGCTTGAATACGTTTATTATCACTCTCTCTCTCTCTCTCTCTCTCTCTCTCTCTCTCTCTTTCTCTCTCTCTCTTTCTCGTGCGTTTGTAATTTTAATACCATTATACGAAATGTCCCGTTTTAAAAAATTTCCGTAAAAAAAAGTATTTCCTTATTTATCTGTCCATTTGATTTTTGTCCTTTTAACATTGTTGTCGATTTTAATAATAATTCTCAGGACGAGATGGAAAAAATGTTTAATTCGTACGCGAATTGTCGTCGGATCTCATAAATTTTTTTAGGTTACACTTCTTTTTTAAATTTTTCTACATCTCTAGTTCTCTCTTTCTCTGTTTTTCCGTGCCCTTTTGTCTCGTGTATATCCATTGTTGGTGATTTTATTGCTTTATTCGAGCGAGATAGGTAATTGTAGCTACGATTTCCGAGAATATTTATCGTTTCGTTTGTTCAGACTGGCAGAATCAAATCGATAGCTTAACCAGCGACGCAAAGAAATACCTGCAAAAACATTTCAACGTGCCTGGTATACTATCAGAGATACGGTCTTGTCTTTTTTTTTTTTTTTTTTTTTTTTTTTACGTTCTTTACGATAAGAAGTATTTTCTACTTGTGTTTAGTTTGCCAGCCACGTTAACTCGACTGTTCGTTCAATTCCAACACAACTATTATTACACTACTACTACTACTACTACTACTACTATTACTGCAATACACTTTCCCTTTATTTCGAGTGTTCCCTTTTTTCCTACGTCAAAATGAAATCGTTGGTTCTATTATTCACTCGATTTATTCTTTCTCTTTTATTCCTCTTTCATTCGATTTTTCTTTTTTCTTTTTTTTTATTTATTTATTTTTAATTTATTGGTTTCGAATGTTTGACAATGAGATAATAAATCTAATATCGATTGATATCAGAAATTAATGCGATTTTATTTCGAATAAATGCTGATCAAATAATTACGTAAGAAATAAATAAATTTGAATAAATGTCTAAAACGTATTAGATGTTTTTTATCATTAAAATAAAACTTATTGTAAAATTTGGAATATTTGTGATGATAAATCTAACATTGATCGATGTCAAAATCGATACGATTTTAATTGGAATGAATATTAATTGCAAGGGTAATTACATAATGATTCATTTGCAATTATTTTGTATAAATTAAATTACTTTCATGATGATAAATGAAAATTAATAATTATTTAAATATCTGTTTAATATTAACGAATAAAATGTATTCTATAGAATTTTTTGGAATTTTCTCGTTCAGAATGAAAAATAAAAAATTAAAAAAAAAAAAAAGAATAAAAAATCGAGATCATTTGTAATTATTGAAATTCTTTATTTTTTTCTTCTTTTTGAAATTTGGTTTTAGGTGATGAATCTCAAAGGTGATCACCGTCCGGGCGTTCGTCCCGAGATACATCGAAGAAAAGATTACTAATGATGGCCTTTCAGTGGGATAAACTCTCGCCCGCGGAATTTCAACAGCTCCAGGATTTGGCAGCTTGTAAGTATAACTTTAAATTTGTGAAAATTGAAAAAAAAAAAAGGAAAACAAGAAATAAAATACAAAAAATAGATTCAACTTTATACGAATCTTGTGTTTCGCGTGTCGTACACAGACGAATTTCTTCGAACATATTTTTGCGAACGAAGTAGTACAAATTTATATAATCGTATTTAAAATAAAATTTCAATTCTATACAATGTTTTCTTACAAATTTTATTAAAAGAGAAAAGAAAACACTAACGAGCGCGCGTGATATTCTAAATAAAAAAAAAACACACACACACATTCATTAATTCAAATCTCTCTCTCAATAAAAGTATAAAAATTTAATAAAATAATTCCAATTCTATAAACGTCTGCCCGTATTTTCCTTTTTTTTTCTTTTTATAAAACATTGTAATCCGAATGAAATATAAAACTTAAATTGCGTAAAAATATTATTTAAGTTTTTATTATGGGATAATCGTTAATGATAGAAAGAAGAAAAGAGAACTAGGTTGAAGACATTTACATAGGTGTCTCGAAATGACATTTCTGTAAGTAATAAAATATTGTAAATGATTGTAACGAGAGAGTGACTATGAGATGCAATGATGGCGGCTAGAGCTTGCACTACAAAGCTGAATGATATTACTGATACAAAAGCGTGTCGAGGTCTCAATTAAAAGTCACAACGTGTCACCTCGTTGGTTATCGGATTATGGTAATTCCAACGATATTGTCTGTGAAAGCTGGGAATTCGTTTGCTGTGTCGGCTCACTACAAAGCTTTGCTTCCAGACATACCTGTATACATGGAAATATATCTTTCACGCAATGCACACACGCACGTACGCACGTACGCACAAAACGTACACATATAAATTACTCGTATGATACTATTTTATATGTTTTCTTTTTACTTTTTTTTTTCTACGATATCTTTAATTGTTTATTTTGTTTTTTCTTTTTTTTTTAATTATTTATCGTAAAATTAAATAAAGATCGATTAGATTACTTTATCATTTTCCTTTTCTTGCTTTAGTTCAGTATTTTCTTCGATACTTGTTTCTTTTTAAATAAATCGAAGTAAAGAAATACGAAAACGTGTCCCATGTAATACCCAGTTACGGTCCTCTAAAAATCCTCGGATCAACTTCGATAAAAACGACGAAAGTCATGAATTGAAAATGACAAGCCACGCGATATGGTATTCATGTTTCGTTCCGATGCTTTTCGAAGAATATATCGGCAACTTTGAACATCCGTGATTTGCGATCGTGTTTATTCTTCCGCATCGAGATTTGATTTAAAAACGATGAGAAAAAAATTCCTGTTTCCTTTTTATTCCTCTCTTTCTGTCTCTCTCTTTCTCTCTCTCTCTCTCTCTCTCTCTCTCTCTCTCTCTTCTTTGTGTTTATTTTTGTCGTTTTTAATTACTGATCAATTCAATCAGTGTGAAATTTTTCTGATACAAAATAAAAAATATATAAATTCGCGCTTTTATCTCTTATATTTTATTTATTTATTATTTTGCCTATATCTATCTAAGCTTCTATCTATAATTTTTATCATTCACGTGAGACAAATACCGATATCTCTGTTTTACGTTTAACAGATAATTTTTTCCTTGGTTAAAGCATGAAAGATTTTACGAAGATCAACTGTGTCTTTTATTTTTTTTTTAAATCGAATCACATATTCTTGATTACGTTATTTTATAAAACTGAACATTATTTATAAAAAAGAATAAGTATTATCCCACGTGCGTCGAAAAATGATTAACTTAAATAGATATTTTAATTATTTTCTATTACGGTTCTAAGAAAATAATCGTAGAACATGCGATCGTTTCGTTTACATTATCTTTGTGATTTTTAGTTTGATCTATTATATTTATTTCCTTCTTACAATATGATAGATGATTTTTCTTATATTTCCCTCCCAATAAAGATTTAGTTTCGTTTGTTATGAAACGTAAGACTAAATTTCCTGCCTTGTTGAACAGACAACATTAATCGTAAGCAGGTTGTCTCTCATTCTACGAGACGATCCATCGTTGTTAGCCGTCAATTGATCCGAAAATAGTGCCACGTTTCAAAATAATCCACCGTGTTAAGTGCATTATGACGTAAATCGGTAGGCCAATGGTCTCCTATTATTAGCCAATTTATCGTTCTCTCGATGTTTTTTAATCTAATGTTCTACTGTTCTCTGATATACGTTTCATTGAATTTTTTTCTTTTTTTGTATTTCTTTGATTATCAATGTTCTTACGTATCATTCGTGTGGATTAAACGAATACCGAGAAATAGAAATTAAATGAATTAAAATATCTCATTTCTTTTGTTCTAATTAATATTGAAATCTAATCTAATTAATATTGCGAACTATTAATTTCTTTATATCTAAGTTTTGTTGTTAGTTTACGTCAGTGGAAATATTTCGATTTTTCAGTTTTATTTTGAATATTGTAAGAAATATTACAAAATGATTGGATATATAATTGTTTATGGTATATGTATTTCATATTTAATTAATATTTATATATTTTTTTTTGTTTATTTCAGATTCAACAAAAAAGCTACAAGATGTGCTTACGGAATTTTGTGGCAACACCACAACGCCAACCGGTGTACCAAAATATCATCCTGATGGGGTAAGTTTATACGCATAATTAAAATAACAATTTATATATAAAGAATGACTCATTGATAAAAGAAAAGATAGAAATTAATCCTTTCATATAATAGCTTACAGTATAATAGATAATATTTCTTTTCCGATAAGGATGAATTTGCCGTCATATTAACGATCGTAAAATCAGCGTGAAAATTGAGCGAGAGAGCTTGTTATTTCGCTCAAATGATCCTACATTATATCGAATTTACAAACCTTTGTAATAATCATCCTTTGTTCTAAGCATAATCATGATGATGGCTTATCTCTTTTAAAAAATAAAATAAAATAAAGAAGAAAAGGAAAGATATAACGTAAAAACTGTAAATAAAAATTCTATAATAATCAAGATTTGTGACAATAAAAATGATATATAATAATCACATTTTACGATACATATATACATGTAGGATCGAGAACCTCGATTTGAATTAAAAATAGGCTTTCGTAAAATTTATGGAATAGTTCAAAGGTTAAAGTAATCTTCTGAAAATCGAAAGATCCAGGCTTGAGTATTCGGTCCTGTCAATCCAACGCGACCTATTTTTTTTTTTCTTTTTTTTACTAATCCCACAATTATGTAAACGATTAATAATATTATAAATGTAATATATTATAAAATAATACCTTACAAATATAAGGTTGGCCAATAAATAAGAATGAACTTATTGGCTAACCAAATATTATATAAAAAGTATATAAAAAAATTATATATTATATTTATAAATAATATCAAATGGAATATAAAGTTTTTCGATTTTTAACAATTCGCGTTTAGCATCATCGGCAACAGCGAGTTATTAGAAATCAATTAAATGACAACTTGTCCATTTCCGTTCGCTTAAATTGTGGATTGGCGATGAGGGGTGAGATAGGGTGAAAATAGGGGAATGTAGGGGGAAAGGTAGAGATGAAACAAGCAAACGGTTGGAAAAGTTCATTAGAGTAGAAACGATGTCGCAATGAAGCACGATCGATTTTATATATAGCAGCTATTGTAAAGAATATATATTTGTGTGTGTGTCTGTGTATATATATATAGTTATATACGAGCGTTATGAATGACGATTGTAAAACGTTAGAATGGAATTTAACAGAGAAATAAAAAGCTTATGTTAGACTATCGCAAAAGTAGAAAAGTTAATTTGAAAATATGTTGGGTTTTATCTTTTCTTTTTATTTTTACTTTTTTTATTTCTTTTTTATTTTATCCGACTATCTGCTTGTCTTCTATTTTCTCTCGCTTTCTCTCTTTCAAATTCTCGTTATATTCGGAAAAATAAATATAGCTCGAATTATGAAAACGCAAACTCGCTTTCTCTCAATTATCATATCGCAGTTTTGCGACACTCATGGGTGCGACCACCGTATCTAATTAATTCTTCTTTTTTTTTTATTCCCCGTCACGAAATTCGTTCCATTTTCTTTCTCTTTCTTTCTTTTTCGTTACGTTGTTATATTTCTCTGCTAGACAGTTTTCTGCTTTTAATTGTAAAATTATTATAAATACGATTGTGAAATACGATTTGTAATACGATTGTGAATACGATTGTGTAAATCGTTAATATTATTTAGTTTGATAGTATATTTTAAAGTTTTACTTGAAATGACTTTTATTGTATATAAATTCGAATTGGATCATAATTTCTTTTTTTATATATGTATATTATCAAAATGCAGTGGAATTATACTTGACGGTTTTTTCTTCAATATGAATTTATTACATGTCAGATAATCTCATCGATAAATTTATATTATTATATTTTATTTGAAGTTTTTTCTTTTTTTGTATTTAGAATGACTTTTATTATACATAAATTCGAATAGAGTAAGAATTTTCTTTAAAACATATTGCAGTGATATTACATTTGATAAAAATGTAAACAATGGCGTTTTATTTTCTTGTATTTTTTTGAATAAATTTTGAAAGAATGAAAATTCTTTCTCTACTAAAATAGTAAAAATGTTGAAACGAATTTGATTTTAATTTCCGCTAATTCATTCATTCTCTCTCTTTCTCTCTCTATTCCTATCGAGAATGATTTAATATCGTTCTAATTCTATGTATATACAGTTATAGTATCGAATATACACGCAAGACATATGTTTCACTTGGCACGCGTTTTAAACTTTAACCATTAAACGAATCCATTGAACTATTTCACGAATAATGACCTTTCTTTTATTGTTCGAGTGGAAAAGTATTATACTTTCTTTTTCTTCCTTTTAGAAACTACTCAAATATCGTTCATATTTTTTAATAATATAAATACATTTGTTTCAATGAACTAAGAATAATAATTAATAAATGAATACTTACATTTACGACACGTAAAAAAAAATTAAAAAAATAAAGATACAAAATGAAATAGGTATCGTTTACATTTCTTAATGAAATAAAATATAATGGATAATAAAAAAAAAGCTTAACACTAATACATGAATTTGTGAATAGCGAATAAAAAAGAAAAAAATAAATGAAAGGGAGTTATTCCTGTACGTGTATAAAATATAAAATATAACAAAAGAAGGAAAAAACATGGTATTTTAATACGCGAGATTAATAATAAATATAGAAGGGATGGAAAAATATATTACGGAAATTATTTCAAGAAACAGAAATAAATAAAATAAATACGATTTGTCTTGTGTATCTGTTAAATTTTCCTTAAACTAAAGAGGAGGAGCAAGAGAAGGTGGAGATGGAGGTGGAAGTGGAAGAAGGAGTAGAGGGTAGGAGGTAAATAGGATACTATATTTATGATAAAGCCAGCTGCTGTGGACGCCAGAGTATTACTAGGATCTCCAGACATCGTAACTAGGAGCAATGCAATCTGTTAACAATCCAACCCAACTAGAATGTCTTCCCAGTTATTTGGGAGTGAAAGAGAGAAAAACAAATAGAGAGGGGGGACAGTGGTAGACAGATAGAAAGAGAATATAGGGGTAGAAGTAGAGAAAGGAAGATAGGAAGGAAGGAAGGAAGGAAGGAGAAGTAAAGGATACGATCGATCGTCTATTCCCTTTGAATACACCATCCGATATATAATACGTTTCTCCATATATTAAACATGTATATATATATATAGAATATTGTTTTTTAAATATGTGTACAAGACAAAGTATTGGTAACATATTCAGTATTCATAAAAAATATATATATATATATATTTAACGAAAAAGTTCGTGTAAATGTAAATGAGATTGACGTAAATGAGCGTTTGTGTTTTTAATTTCTTTTTTTTTTTCATCCCTCATTTATTCGGCGATAAAATTTAGGAACTATTTTAGAATTATAAATATGGAGAAATGTGTTTATATTACATGTGAATATTTTATATTAATATTAATTTAACTGGAAAATATTAATCGTGACGATTTATAAATATGTAAATATTTTATATATATATATATATTAATCGTTACATATATAAAATAAAAATGAATGTAATTATATTTAATATTATTCAATATAATTTAATACCGTTAAATACTATTTACAAATCAGTTGTTTTTCCTTTTTTTTTGTTTTGGTAATACTTTATTGATGGTAACCTCAGCAACGAGAAGGTTTTTACATTTGTTACAATTTGAATTTGTTATTGCATGTAATATGATTTACAGTATCAGTTTCGTACGTATTCTAATTTGAGTATACCCAGGATCGATAAAGCGGAATACAAATCAATACGAAATTTCCTGACAACCCATATTAATAAAATACTATAATATAAAAATATTTTGTATATTCTATACATACATATATATATATATATATAAAACATTTATTTAACCTTTTTATAGCCTCCGTATATTATTAAGTATATATTTATAAAGTTAAAATTAAACCAAACGTAGGATTGTAGTCTACAGAGAACTTTTGTTGATTTTTTTTTCTCCACCACTTCAAGCCTTCGCGCGTTCCTTTCTTTTTCTATTTTTATTTTTATATATATCTTTTCGTCTATTCCGATGATAAAAAAAAAAGAAACGTAGGCGTAAATCGATATACCGATCGATCTCTGAAAAGAGAGTGGGCCCTGGTGCTAGTTGGTATCATTGCGTAGGTACGTTTTCTCGTGGTCTCCAGAGAGGCATAAGGATTTACTTGCCAAGCTTCTACGTAGCTTTTCTCGATGGATTTCCTTGAATAAGCTTGGATAAGAGAGATGGATAGACTGATGCACCCCCGATGAGTGAGCAAATAAACGTTTTCACTATTTTTCTCTTTCTCTTTCTCTATCCTATCCTATCCTATTTCTCATCTCTCTCAGATTCGTAGAATTTATCTATAATAAGAGAGTATAACGCGAAATATTATATCCGAAGAGAAAATACTATATCCATCTAACCATCTTCTTCTTCTTCTTCTTCTTCTTCATCTTTAGAAGTAACTGATTCGAATCGACAAACGCTATTTTGCCATCTGGGAATACTGACTTTCTCGAACAAATAGTCACGCGAACGCGATAAATCGCTTTTCGCCTAGTATCCAATACTCAAACTCAATACTTTTCGTTACTTACTTTTTTTACACACATTCACAGATACACACACACATATATATATACAAATATGTATCTTACTCTTATAAAGAACAATATTAATTTTCTATATTTATTTTAAGAATCATATAATATTAGGTATAACAATTAATTACGTATCTTAACATTAACACATCGAACTCCGATCACGCGTTATTGTAGAATTCATTTTTTAATAAGAAATATTTTTTTCTAAACAATTCTTTAATTGACTCTGCAAGATTGAACAAAGTAATCGACAATAATTGAGACTATTTCGAATAATAACTAACGTATGATTACTTTAGAAATAAATAATGAATTTGTTTTTTTAATAAAAAAAAAACACCGAATTAATTTTTATACTTCATATAACGATGTTTTTTAATTCGATTGATTCAGGTTGAATTTCATTTTGATTACTAGAAACAATTTTTATTCGATTCTTTTCTAAATATCTCATCGAGCATGCAAAATATTGTATTTTTATTTTTATTTCTTTTCCCCTCTCTGCTGCAATGAAATTTTCTTCTACGTTTAACTCGATTTTATTAAAGAGAAAAAGAGATGGATGGTTCGATAGGAGAGATAGAATGAACGAACGTGTTAAAGTAATGTCGATAAATAAAATATCTATACCAGCATCGTACGCATCCATCTTAAAAGATTGATCTCTCTTTCTTTATCTTTCTCTCATTCTTTTTCTCTCTTTTTCTATCTAATTGAAATTCGATAGCGTAGGGAACATATAACATTCTTATATATTAGATTTTATTAATGATTTCATTGGATCGAATCAAATAGTGCTAGTTGTTTTTAGAAACTGGGTAGGAATTTTAATTACAAGAATAATCATTTTGTTTGTTAATATTTTTGATCAGAATTTACTGGAAAATATTCCTATGTATTAATAATTTATTTTTCGATATAATGAACGAAAAAATAGAAAGTATGATAGAAAATTATTATTATTATTATTATTATTATTATTAATAGACGAAAATTTGTTGCACTTCTTCAAGCCTTTCGTTTTAATTGTTGATTGTTTTATTAGTACGTAAGGAAATAATTTCTTTTTTGTTTTTGCAATGTCTACGTCGTTTAATTTTTTTTTTTTTCTTTACTTTGATCTTTTACTTTATTTGTCCTATCTGTCTTCATCTTTTACTATTTACGGCATTTACGATTTTCTCAAGTATTTCTTGTTTATTCCGCACTTTTATCCGTCCGAAAGAATGGAGAGAAATAGGTAAAAAGTACTATCTGAGTTTCTTTGAGGAAATAAAGCCCGAAGCTGGAAACTTGATCTTTATAGTTTATATATATGTTGTATGCACAAAGAGTGCTATGTAAAACTCATGCGAAAAATAACTTTATAAAAGATAAATTTCTTGAAAGAAAATAAGTGAAGACAAGAATCAAATATATACCTGCATATTAAATATAAAATAATATATTATATGAGTAATAATATATTTAATAATATTTATAATGTATATTATAACATGTAATATAATATAATATATATTAAATATTTATATATATTTTGATTAAAAATATTAATGAAATTATGTGTGTGGCGTCATTCAATGATAGATTTAATCGATCAAAGATAAGAAAAGAAAAGAATATATGGAAGACTGCCTTTAAAAATTGGAATATTCTAATTCAACGTTTCAATCTTTTTGAAGTCACTCTTCATAAAATCAGAAGAGCTTACGCTTGTCAATATAGAAAAAAAAAAAGAAGAAAAGATATAAAAAAGTAGAATTCTATTTCACTTCTACTTCTTCCTATTCGATCTGATCGAATCGAACTTTTAATTAACATTGATATTATCCTATAGGAAAAAATACATCCCGTTTTCTTGTAACATTGTCATTTTATTCTAATTTTAAACAAACTTACTTATTTTATTGACATTGATCGGAAGTGAAATAAGAGTTCTTATTTAAGTAATGGATCTGAAGATGCTCATTGATCGAAAAAACGTCATCGCAGACGCGAGAAATCACGTACTTTAATTAACGATACGAACCCTGTCACCTTTGTAACGTTAATGTCATTTTCTTGGAACGTTATTGGATGACATTTAATTGACACATTGGAAAAAAAAAAAGAAAGAAATCTAAAAAGAGAGAAAAAAGAATATGAAGAAAGAGTATAACAAACATGAGAGAAAACATCTAAATATAAATACAATTTTAATCTCATTACAGATATTCTATATTTAGATGAAAAATAATTTTCCATCTTGATATTGTTTTATCGAGAAAATTTTTTGTTATATATATAAATAAAAATTAATTTTATATTACATATATCTTAATATTAATTAATGAGTACATATTTTTCATATTTTACATTTATAAAGGAAAATAAATTTGATATCCGGATAAAAAACAAATCTTTTTATCCGAATATTATTTTACTGACTAATTATTTGATCTTTTAGTTAGTATATTAATAAAAAAAGAAAAAAGTAAAATGTTTAAATATTTTATATCAAAATAAGACTAATATTAATATTATTGTATTACTATTTTGTTAAATTAAAAATTGCAACATTACTTATCTTCCAATGCAATAGAATATGTTCTATATCTTTCTATTCTAACATCAAATGTGATTAGTATCTCTGTCCCTGTCTGTCTTTCTATCTTTCTTCTTCCATTCATTATTCTATAAGTACTTTCTTGTATAAAGTCACTTATCTCAAAATAGTTATTACACTAAGGTATCTCTCAACGAGATTATTTTCACAAACAGCAGGAAGGAGAATTCATGCTGCTATACTCCCCATGTAGCAAACCTATGTATATCGTGTCTCATAATTTCAAGATCTTTCTTTCTCTCTTTCTTTCTCCCTCTTTCTTTCTCTTTTTTCGCTTCATTGGAAATTTTCTCCCTACCGAACTTCTTCTTTCTCTTTCTCTCTCTCTCTTTCTCTCTCTCTACGTTCTTTCTAAAGGAATATTCGCTCGAATTCTTTGGACAAAAGCGAGAGAATACCAACTTTGTTACGTCTCGATGGTATCATCTGTCCTTTCGGTTCTTCTAGCACCCGACTTACTCGAATCGTTGAAAAGCTTCGAAAAAGGGATAGTAAGATTTTTATTAAAAGAATTCTTTTTCTTCTATTTTTCTTTTTCTTTATTCTTCTCTCTTTCTCTCTTCTCTTTTTTTTTTTATTTTAATTTAATTTAATTTAATTTTTTTATTTTTTTATTAAAGAGCTCGTGGGATAAGGAATATTGAATGAAACAAATTGTTTTCTCGTATTCTTTCTCGCGTTAATGGTATTCTCTAATAAATATTTCTTTTATATACCCCACACCCCACTCCATCCATATTCTATCCGTTCTTCAAATGATTATCGCAATAAAGATTTTCTTAATCATTTTCTTTTCAAAGTACTTGGTTACGTTATCTTTTTTGAAATTATTCACTCTTCAAGAAAAGATTTGAACAAAATAATGTCGATTATTGTGAATATAATTACATCCAACGAAAATATTTTTATAAATATTTAAATTAAAAAAGACTTCGAAATATTAATAAAAGAAATTAATTCGATCGTTCGAAAAGTAGTGAAGTTAGTATTACTTGTTCGATCGATTCGCGAAATAATAATTATAATTGAAAAAAAAAACAAATTGTTTTGGATAATTTGAATAAATCTAATTAGTAAAATTATTTTGTTGAAATATATAACGAATGAATGAATGAAAAAATTATAGTAATCTCGAAGTATTAACCAGGGAGGAAATGGCAAACCATACTACTCTTCCTTTCTAATTAACGTTCCAAACATAATGTAACAAAGGAAATAACGAAAACGCGTGGTACTAAGGGATGAAGGACGAAGGACGACGAAGAACGAAGGACGAGTAAAGCTACGGAAGGAGGAAGGGTGAAAAAATGGGTCTTTGCGGAGCCGCAAGGGTGCGGTTGCTTAGTTACGTGACGTCATCTCTGACGCACTCGAATGAAAGCGTGTGTGTTGAGGCATGGGTGTGACGAAGAAGTGAAGAAGGTGGCGGGGTGGGAGGATACGGAGCGAGGTCACCGCGTCATCGTGTGTGGAAAACGCCCTCCTCAGAGAGGGACCTACCGAATTCTAGGGAGAGGATCTGAAAACAACTAAATAAAAGGATAAAGAGAGGGAGCGAGGAGAAAAAAAAGAATTTCGATGAATTCCTCAAATATTTGTACAAATTATTAATGTATTTGTATTTTCGTGGCATTTAGGTGGTTGAAAAAAAGAATAGATCATCAAATTTTTTATTTTGTTTCCCCCCCCTACATTTTTTTCGTATTGTTTTTGGTATGGACAAAATATTAAATGTTAAGGATTATTTATTTCGTGCATTTGAAATGTGTCGATTATTTATATCTGTAAGATTGAACATTTTTTTTTTTTTAATTTGTTATACTTTATTTATTGTTAGTGTATAAGTAAAGGATTGCTTTTTTTTTTGTATTTGATACAAGTAAATTATTTATATTGAAAATATCATTTATCTTTCTAATTTTAACTTTTATATTTTTCTCATTAATAATTGTAGGAATGATATTTGATTAATAAGTACAAAGGGAATGATTTATTGCTGTTAAAAAACGGTAAATAATTTCTACTGTCAGAAGGAATATTTATATGTTAAATAATTTTGTTCTTTTGTGTAAGTTAATTGGAATCCCAAGTGAAAATAGAACAAGTCTTTTAAAACTTGGAGAGAAAAAAAATAATTACGATAAAGGAACGTAACTAGATGCTCATTATTTTTATCTCGTTTCCGCTGTTATCACGATTGAACGACATTCAATGTTCTGTAGAAAGTCTCGAAGTAGTTTTGCTTTGATGTACAAGTATGCATACCTATATATTTACATATATATGTACTATGCATGCGTGCGAAATATAAAGTTTTAACACGAATACGTACCATAATTACAAAGGTAACAGATAAATCGTGCATTTTACACTGATCGAGTGTATATTATATATAGTAGATGTTATAAATTATTAACAATTTTCATTCTCCAAAATTTGTCATTTCAAAAATTCTTCTAATTTTTCTAATTATTTCCATATAATATTACCATTTTGGTTCTCGAGATAATTTGTTTTACCTTTTAAAAAATACAAATACAATTTTAATAATTAGTATAATTGTTCGTACATATTATTATCATATATATATTTTTTTTTCTTGGTTAATTTTATATTTAAATACATACTGTTACAAAAATTACTTAGTCGATGATGAAAGCTTTTATTCATGTTTTGTACGCGCAAAGTGTATCGAAATGTTTTCAACGCGTTTCTCAACTTATGTAAAAAGCGTTGAAAGCCCGTGGAAAGTCGTCACTTCTTCCATATCCATGTAAATGTATATACAAACATAAACACACACGCATACACACACATGTTACAATCTTTTTCGAAAAACCGTCTTTCTCTCTTGCTAGTGCTGCGTTTCATCCATCATCGTGAACAAAGCTTTAACTCGACGTTTTTGGAGTTCTTCCACCTCTCCCTTCCCAACCATTAAAAAAAAAAGATAAAGAAAGAGAATGACGAACATAGGAGCATTGATGCGAATGAAAACGAATGAACGAAAGAACGAAAGAACGAAAACGAGGCAAGTATTCGCTTCATTGAAGTTCCACCAGAAAAATTAGACTGAAACTCGATTGTACAAGGATAAAACGTTAAAAAACAAAAAAGGAAAAAATAAACTCTCTTTTCCTCTTTTTTCGTTTCCTTCTTTCTTTGATTCATAAAGTGGATGAACAGAAAAATGATCGTAATAATTTTTTTTACTTACGTTTTTTTTTTGACGGAATTTCATTTTCATTTTGTTTCTTTTTTTATCATACCAATCACCAAAATGATTATCTTACCGGATAACATGACCGGGGAAAATGTAAAATGTTTGCGAAATACTATTAATACTTCGAAGGTAACCAAAAAAAAAATCGAAGAATAAAGATGTAAATCGAATAATCGAGGAGGATGTAATAATATGTTAGATTGTAAGATAAATAAATAAAGTGTTGAATATATTAGAGTTTGATGGCACCTCACGAATCTTCTTACTTGGCACGAATAACAACGAATTCGTAGCAAGATATACTGGTATTTTCTTGGAAAGCCTGACGTTGTATTTTACTGGTTGCAACTGTGTCGAACACGTGAGAAAATCGCTATTCCTTTATTTGTTTTCTTTCTTTTTTCTTTCTTTTTTCTTTTTTCTTTTTTCTCTCTCTCTCTCTCTTTTTACTTTTAAGGACGAATTTCATTTCACGAGAAAATATTATAAAAAACCCTTTTTCGTTTGATTGAATTTTTCTTTTACTTTGTAACTCTGACACAACGACAATCCTTCCACCTCTATTTTAACACATATTAACAAATCGTTATTTATATTTAACGAAATATGTTAAGTCAATTATTTTATGAAATACTGGTTGAACGAATAAAAGCGCGTAATTTTTGTTTTTTTCTTTTAATTTGATTTTTGTTTTTCGTTTATGGAAGGAATTTTGGTAAAAAGGTAGGTGACACGTATACTGTGAAGAGAAACGAAACGTCTTTTTCTTTCTTGCTTTATATTCTAGTGTTAATCTTAATTTAGTCGTAACTTTGCTTGAAGCTTAGCTACTGGAAGGCCAATCTCGTAAACCACTTTACGTCGCTACTGAATCCATTAAGGTTAACCAATAAAAAGATTGCGCTATATAACAGCGATAAATGAGAAATAAACCTAATATATATAAACATATATATGTAATAGTGTAATATATTCTTTATAAATGTAGATTTCACAAACTCATAAACGATTATTGTTTACTATCCTCTGCATATCTCTGATCTTAAAACTCGAATGATTTTCTTTGATATCGTTTTAGGATTTACTCGTAAAAAACAAACAAATGATATTAAAATACGCTATTGGAATAATTTGAAATCATCAGGATAATATTTTATGATAATAATTACGAAATCAAAGTTACCGACTAACGAGCTTTTCATACAAGGGAATAAACTATATAAGAATATACAGTACAGCCAGGACTGTACTTTATATTCTTAGATACTCTATGCTCAACCACTATCTCAAAACTTTAAAAGAATTCATTTATTTCGTGTATTTAAATTCATATATATTCTTTTTTTTCTTAATTTTTATAAAAATGAAAAGTCTATATAAATAACAAAACATATTAGCGTTTTTAAAAAAAAATAAAGATAAATATTTCTCATGTCAAATAAAATATAAATATAAACAAATTTACATATATAATAACAGTTTTTTTTCTGATATTAATTTTTAATAAATAATACTAAATTATTACACTTATTTGTTCTTCTTTAATTATTATTATTTGCGAGTAGTAAAGAAATTGAAAGATATGATCCTTATGGAGACAGAAACCTGGGAAAATGCACCTTTCGATAAATAAATTCCTGCGAATGGCTAAAGGATTAAGTGTCTTTTATTTTGCGATAGAACGAAAGAAAGAAAGAAAGAAAGAGAAAAAGAAAGAGAGAAAGAAAAAGAGAGAAAGAGACAAGGATGGAGTTGTAAAGAAACGGATCTTAAAACTTTAAGCATTTCAGCTTTTCAATGAAACCCACTTTATTTTAAAGCAAGGAACCACGTAATTCGAGACATTTGGAGAAATTCTCGGAAATCTCTTCTGTCTGTCTCTCTTTTTCTCTCTCTCCCTCTCTCTCTCTCTCTCTCTCTTTCTTTTCTGAAATCAAGGAAGAAAAGAAAAAGAAAAGTTAAGAAATTATAATAACGAGCTTTTTTAGTATATCTTCTTGGCATGATCGCGAGTGTCCCTTCTTAACTCGAATAAAAATATGAAGATCAATCGATAATTTTCTTATTAGCTTCTTTGATAGGAAATTGA
Organism: Polistes fuscatus; assembly: GCF_010416935.1. Lineage (NCBI taxonomy): Eukaryota > Metazoa > Arthropoda > Insecta > Hymenoptera > Vespidae > Polistes > Polistes fuscatus. Next base: position 9,283,463 of record NW_025113129.1, read on the forward strand.
AAAAAATAACAAGAAGAGAAAAAGGAAAGGAAGAAAGAAAGAAAGAAAGAAAGAAAGAAAAAAAGAAAGAATGAAAGAAAAGACAGAAAAGAAGTAATTAAAGCAACTAAGTCCGAATCCGTAATCCGAGCTAACCTAATCCCTATTACTATGGTTGTGTACCAATGAGAAGACTTTTTCATGAGAAAAAGAAAAAGAAAAGAAAAGAAAAGCTTGAAATCGATTGATTGGTCAATCATAAGAGAAAATCACTTACGTTCTTTCCTCAAATCTTTTCTAATATTTTTCTATTTATTTTATATGTGTTCTGAATAGGTTCTTGATTTAAAAATAATTAAACAAAACAAACGATCTTAAGTTTCGTAAAATTCGGTTTGGTATCGAAAGAGTTCAAATGTAAAAAATAAAAAAAAAAAAAAGAAAAAGAAAATAATAATCAAGCTATTTTTCTTTAAGTTACTTTTGAATTCTGAAGGGTTCAAATTTAAGAAGATAATAGTAAAGTTAGAATTTTATTTTTTCCTTTCTATTTTTTCAAATTATTTCTTTATATTACCCTTAAAACTTAACGCAACCCTTTCTTTATTATAAGAACTAATCGTTCGTATTTTTATTTTTGTTCTTAGATTTTCTATTATATTTATTCCTTAAGTTGAGGTAACGAAAAATGGATTGAAAAAATTTATCTTTAGGATTGTTTTTTTTTTTTCGATACTAATTAGTAATTATTTATAACTATCTCTTACGCTCTCTCTCTCTCTCTCTCTTTCTTTCTCTTTTTCTTTCTCTTTCTATTTGATGATTTTTTTTATTAAGGATAATAAATTCTTATTCGAACTGTTAACATTTTCAGCAATTAAATTTTGTTTCTTATTTGATCTCTCTCTCTCTCTCTCTCTCTCTCTCTCTCTCTCTCTTTTACTTTTCTTTATTTCAACGAAGCTTTTCTAACATCATCCTTGCGCGAGATTCCGTAGGAAACATCAATGACGAGAGAGGAGTACAATGACGTCACGGTTTCCATGGGAACGCGAGAGAACACCCGGTGTGCTATAACCAGAGAGAAAGAGAGAGAGAGAGAGAGAGAGAATGAAGAGAATGAGAGAGAAGGAAAAGTAGTGACGTCACACCATTCGTAGTTCGGCACTAATACATTTTCTCAAAGTATATGTATATACACGTATAAATGCATATATGCATTCGTGTATGCTTGTGTGTGTATTTCCTGATATGTTACAGTCGAGGTCGGTGCACTCGCAAACGTGACTGCAGCTGCCTCGCATCTGTACAATGACGTCATGTGAACACCGAATCTTCCTTTCCCCTTTCTCTCTCTTTCTCTTTTTGTAAATGTTATCTTTTTTTATGTAGTATAATACATTAACTTACAATTAGCCCCCTATTCATCTTTGACATCGGATTATTATCATTGACGTTTAACTCGTGTCTTAATTTGAATTATTTTTTTTTTAAAATAAACATTTTTCTTTTTAATATAACATTATAAAATATGATGTTAGGTAATAAATAGTAAATATTAAAAAGAATGATATATTAAAAAATATATATAGAGAGATAAATATTTATTTTAATAGACTTGATTTTTACGTAATAATAAAATACCAATATATAAAAACAATATTTTTTTTTTTATTATTATTATTATCGTGAATGAAAAAGAATCATTTGTTAATTGGGTATTTAGCCAACTCCGAAATCTGAGTTAATTATTTAAATTACGTTCATTATGATTTCTTTATTAGTACGATCAAATTGTTTTTGCAACGCTATATTTTATGATTTTATAATTATTATTATTTTGTTAGTTCTTCGAGGAAATAATAATTTTATATGAGGAAGGAAGAGGATTTATAAATGTCATTTTTATTTTTATCTTTTTATTTTTTTTTGTTTCCTTCCTTCTTAGATCCTTGTATGGTTTTATATTTATAACTTGTGTGTATATATATATCCTAAATGCAAGTATATATATATAGGTGGACGTTTGTTTACCGAAGTAAGTCGACGAACAACGTGTTTACGCAAGGGTAATGCTACTCCTGTCTTGTTTATCACCGTGGTAAGAGGTTTACACGAGATAATATTTTCTATAATTCCGTGAAACGAATTTAATTATCACAGTCAATGCTACGACCCACCGTGGCTTGTGAGTTTTAAACCAATCAATACTTTTACATATTCAATAGAACAGATCTAACAATGAACCGTAAAAAATAATATACGTACATATTTGTATTTGTAAGAAGCGTTACTACGTGACGCAAACGTTGGGAGAAAGATACAAATAAAAGGAAAACGTGATGAGAAAATATTTGTTAAAGAAATAAAATAAAAAATAGTTTTATTTTTGTGTGTGTATGTAAAAAATACGTGTTACATAAAGGAACACGCCGATATTATTTCATTCAAGAAGATGAGCTTGTTTCGTAGTCCTACGCTCATATCTTTCGTTCTTAAAACATTTTTCGTAGTAGTGGTGGTAGTGGCAGTAAATGCATAAAATCCTATTTCGTATGGAACCCAATCTAAAGAAGTAAGAAAATTCTTTACAACTTATCTAACTTATCTCAATTCTCAAGATGATTAAAAAATAAACATAAACGCATAAATGAATAAATTTGTAAAAAAGAAAAAAAAAATAGAGAAAGAAGAAGAACCCTAAATATTATCTTCGTCATTTCGAAATTGTAATTATTGCATCGCTCGAAATATGATTGGAGAAATGTTTGTTATAATATCAAATCTTGTGATTTTTTCCTTGAGAGGAAGTATCTTTCGTATCGATCGAAAGTTTCAAGCATTTGCTATTCGTTTATATAAATTTTCTAACAAATATTTGTTAATGTCTCTTCTATACCAGCTGGCCTAACGAAAATTGTAAATAGTCGTTCTCGAGCGTGTATGTTTGTTCAACGAATTTCAGTTGACCAGTTATCACACACACACACACACATAGACATACACAGATATTCAAATGTGCATTGAATCATCGAGTCGTACAAATGAAACAGAAATATGGTGGAACCTGTAAGAAGTGTAATTGGTGGATGTTAAATATGAGAGAAGTAAAAAAAAAAAAAAGGTAATGTGTGTGAGGGGCTTGTGGGAGGGGAAGGGTTAGTATAAAAGGATGGTATAGTCGTCATTGCAAAAACAAACATCGAAGGCACGCTATTCCCAGAGCATCGGCCGACCTCCTGTATATTTAGATGATATATAATCCCTGTCGTGTATCACAAAGTGCACGAAACTCGCAGTGCGTCATTTTAAATATGACGCACTGCGTTCCTAACTGCCACACTGAGTCAGCTGTTCGTTAACATTATAACCAATTATTTTCTTTCAACTCCCTAAAGATTGTAACTTCGATGCTTTTTTTTTTTATTACGCCCACCGTAATGGTACATCCGATGCGTAATGTGCGATAGTTGCGTGATGCACTAATATAATGTGTGAAAGAAAAAAGGGTTATATGATCGCGATAAAAATAAAAAGAGAAAATATATAAAAAGACAAAGGAGGTGGAGTTTGAGGTTGAGGTTGAGGTTGAGGTTGAGGTAGAGGTAGAGGTAGAGGATGAAGTTGAGAGGAGGGATGAGCGTGGGAGAGGAAAAGCTTTGCCCGAAGGAAAAGCTGGGTTGTACGAAAATTTATGGACGTCCTGAGTTATTAAAGGATTTTTTTGCAAGTTCGTGCCTTCTCAATGATATATGTTACGTTCCTGGAGTCACAGCGTCAGGTGGAAAATTCGAGGATATTATGTAAGCCCGTTTGAATTTTTCTCTTTCTTTCTTTCTTTCTTTCTTTATTTATTTCTTTTTCTTTCTATCTATCTTTCTTTCTTTCTTTCTTTTTTTCTTTTTTCCTTCCTTGCTTTAGTAGAAACGCGATGGTGTATTATCGAGCGTGAAAATATTTCTTAAGATTTATCGTCAGTCTCCGTGTTTGTTTTCATTAATTCCAACAGCTGCAACGTATTATGACAGATTAACGAGCCATATCCAATTTCTGATTTCTCTACAAATTAACCCGGTTTATTTAATGCATTTTATTGTAATATCATCGAAAGAGAGATCGGCTTGGGATAATTATTACTCGGATTAATGAACATTATCTTGTCGATAGATAAATATAAACTTAAGTTATCATAAATATATTGTTCGCGTAGATATATAAATATTAATCAAATACGAATAAATTTGATTTTGGAAATTATGTTTCTTCCTTCGTCTGTGTATGTGTGTGTGTGTGTGTCTGTAGCTGATTTCGTAATCCACTTTTCCAGTGAAATTTATCCTTTTATATCTTATTGTAGGATATTTGACGTTTAGGAGATTTAGTCTTTCCCTGTCCCTTTCCCTTTCCCTCTGTTTCCCCTTACTCCTTTCCTAAGTACCAACCGTGTCTACCTTCGTCTTTGTAAGGGTTGATTTAGAGCGTTCCATTCGACGTACCACAGTGAACAAGAAATACGCCTACTGCTTACAATAGAGCTTCTCTTTCTCTCTCTCACACACACATTCTTTGAATTGCTAAGACGATATCATATAGTTCGATTGAAGCTAACCTGGGATCTAGTAACGTATAATAGATTTTCATCTAACGTTTGATTACATTTTCCTTTGATACGAGTAATAGAAGAGTAATTGATTTTTTTAAATCTTTTTTTCTATATATTATTATTATTGTTATTATTAAGGATCATCCGCTTGAATTTTTTTTTTCTTTTTATATATTATATATTTATATATGCAGACGTCAGAGAATAATATAATAACTGCTATTAATTTTGCAAGTTAGCCGAGTCACTTAGAATATTTAGGTGCGTCTGAATTAGAAACGAGCTTACGTGACTACTTAAAATGTTCCTTTTAACGAGAAACCTCTTGGAAAGTGAATGATCGGAATAATGATTTTCTTGTAATTAATCACTATCGTATAACTGTACAATTTTCTTTATCCTTTTGTTATTTAAACTTTATTATTTATTATTACGTTAAATAAATAATCGATATTGACGAATATTTTGTCTCGGTATAAATAATTGGAACGACATATAAAAATTGATAAAACACATAATATTTATCATCAAAATTTTCACGTTTAAAATAATGTATTTTCTTAATTTGTTTTTAATCAGAAATGAGAAATTACGCCAATTTCGTAATGAACAATCAAATTTTAAAAATGTTAATATCAGATCACATTTAATATTGACTAAAAGCTAATATTAATTATTAATATTTCATTATAAATTAATTTAAATAAAAAATACCAAACCAGAATAGAAAATAAGAATCATTTATATATATTTTAATTAAAGAAAACCAATTACCACGTTCAATGAATCAAAGAGATTAATTAATATGTAAGAATACGTAAAACGATACGATCTTATCATTTGAATATTTATGTTCGTTAATTATCGTTACCCTCTTTTGAATAAAAGAAAGATCGTCGTAATCGTCGTTCGTGTTGCAACAACGAACGAAGAAAAAAAAAGAAGCTTCTCTCTGGGAAAGTGCTTCTTTGAAGGGCTAATATTCTCACAGCTTTTTTTTCTGTCTTCTTGATCGTTGAAAGAACACCAGAAAAATTTCTATTCTTTTCTAGACGATGAATAAAAATAAGAAAAAGATACCTGAAGAGGAATAAGAAAAGAATGATGAGAAAGTAAAAGAAGATAAAGAAAAAGAATTTGAGGTAGGGAGAGTGATGGAGATACGAATATAAATATATCTACTACTTGACTTTGTCTCTCATCTTTTGAGACTTTTCATTCGTTAAAGTACAATCGAGAATTTAATATTCTACTTTCGTATCGCTTTGGGTGCAAACGAGGGAATACTACTTGTATTTTACTTTGATAAATTTAACTAAGTGTAAGAATGTTTTCTTTTCTTTTTTCGATCCAACCCCCTAACTCCCATCCGTACTTTTTTTTTTAGTCTTTTTATTCTTTCTTTCGTTCTTTCTTTCTTTATTTTTTATTTCGACTTGATCTTTAACGAGATCGTTGAGTTTTATTTTGTAAATAAAAGGGTAAAAATGAGTAGAGTAATGTGGAAAGAATATAAACGAGGATAGGAAAGAAAGAAAGTGTTTAGTTCTGCTTCGTGTTACCCTCTTTTTTTCTCCCCTATTTTTATCACTAGTACTGTGATTATCACTAAACGTTTCTACAAGTGGACCAAATGACTGCTTTTAAATTTCGAATGACTATTCTGCATCCCAAGGTTATTGTTTTTTTCTTAAATATCTTGTTTAACAAATTTTTTTTTATTATTATTTTTATAAAACATTAATAAGTCGATTATTATTTGCATTCAATCGTAAACAATATAACTTTGTGTAATTTATTATCGTACTTACTATATGACTATTTAATATCATTATAAATACTATACATATCCTTGGGAGACTATTAAACTTAGACAACCCTATCCCAACACACCACAAAACTTCCCTTAATAAGACCTTTTTCTAACCCTCATCAACTCGCTGAAACAAACCCTACTATCTTATAATTATCCTTTTGTTTTGTATCCAAATCCTCCACAAAAGATAGATACATTTCAATATCTTCAAAATCAAATCATACCGCTTAAAAAACAATTATTAATCGATCAGCATTAACTCTCCTAAAACAAAGTAGACACCTCGTCATACTAATTATCTCAATTCCCCAATTAATTTATTATATCTCTAAAACGAATTCATATTACGTCCTGATTACTTTTAAAGCCTGAACGTAAGAAGAAAAAAAAAAGTATGGAAAAAAATCGTGTAATAGGTTAGAAAAAGAGGCAGGAAGGTTGTAAAGGTAAAAAGCTTATTATGTTTAACCAGGGTGTGGATTCTTATCGTAAGAGCTTTAATTGAAGTCACCCCGGTCCGACCTTTATAAGGTCTTCATGATAGTAGATCAGACTAGCTAGCAGGACAATCGTACTATCGTTCACCTATTTTTAGTATCTAAATTGTTGACACTACTCTACGTCCATACAAGCAACCCCCTCACCCCTTTCTATCACCCTCTCTTTCATTCCCTTTTTCTCAGTACATTTTCTCAGACCCCTTTCCGTATAGCACCGATGGTTGTTCGCTTAGTCTTAAGTATATTTCTCATCGTACCACACATAGAACAACGAAAGACTATGTGGTGATCTATTCTTGGACTATATCGTTGACCTTAGTAAGTTGATCTTATATACTTCTTCTTTCTTTCTCTCTCTCTTACTTTCTTTTTTTTTTTAATCAATCAATCAACGTTGAAGATGATTCTATTTATCGGTGTATAAAAGGAGACAAAGAAATGTATGTAAAAATGAATGAAAATCAAATTATAAAGGTCACATTGGGAACAAAAAAAATAAAGAAAAATAAAAAAGTTACAATTGCAATATTATTTGTACGTGCTAAAACAATGTTTTTTTTTTATTTTCTTCGTTTTTAAAAATACATTCTTTTTTAATTTTGTTTCAAATTTTAAATAGAGTTGCAAAGATGCACTTGCAAAATCTCGCACTATTCTATTAGAATTTGTTAAACAATCCAATTTATCAATGCAATTAATCGAGAGTGCATTATCGAAAATTTGATAAGATTTTCTCTACGGTAATATTTTATAAATTTAAATATAATCGTATCGAGTATCAATTATTAAAATCTGTTTATTCAATTAGTTAGATAAATAAAAGCAAATGTATTAGAATAATTAGAAATATCAGTACGATGAAATATGAATTAATTAGTTATCTCTATTGAAATTAGTCGTACAACATGGGATACGTTATATGTCGGTAACTGTAACATCGATAATTTCATACTAGCATAAGTTAGTTAACTGGTAGGAGTTTAATGATAGCAAATAACCGATCTAACGATGGTCTATGAATAATTTATAGTATTAAAGTTCGTATAGCATTATAATACAGTTGAGAATAATAAAGTATGTATATGTATACAGTAATACATGTATGCAGCAGTAGTTAATGAAAATTGCAAACAGAATGGAATCTTGTCATTATGGAAACCCATCGAGTATTGTCTCTCTTTCTCTCTCTCTCACTCACTCTCATTTAAACCGAAATCATTCGGATTGATCGAAAATAGCAATTGACCCGATTTACGATCGAATCCATACCGTCGTATCGCGAAATGTCTAAAAGCGATGACCCTAAATCATCGATACGTTCACAAACCATCATCATTCCTCTCCGTTCCATCGGTTTTCCGTCAGCATTGGAAAAAGAATCGAGCTGGAAAAGCTAACGTCCGGGAATATATATATACACATATATATAAGCGCATAAAACTTAATCCGCATTTAAAATGAACGAAAACGCGACGAGGAATTCAACAGCGATTAGCGATTATCTGATCGATATTTTCTTTCTATATCATAAGAACGATATTTATCCATGAATGATGAAAGAAAAAAAAAGAAAAAAAAAGAATTTAATATATCAGAAAGAGAGACTGAGAAATATTCTAAAGAATATTTTAATATCATCGAATATAAGTATCGTAATTATTAATCCTTTTTATAACATTATGTTGCTTTTGAAATCAGAAATATATATATATTCTTTTTTTTAATTTTACTTATTTTATTATTCTAATATTTATTATAATTTATTAGCTGCATCGCTAGATAAGATTTAAGAGTTCATTCGATCGGATAATAAGAATTATTTGGAAATAATCCTGGAAAACAAAAAATATACGTTTCGTTCGTTTCATCCTTCCTCGAGATAAATTATTCTATATTGATTTAAGGGATTAAACAAAGGGTTCCCAAAAATAAAGAATAATCAGAATAAGCAGAAATACGACGATAAATCAATGGAGCTTCGAAAATGATGAACAAATAAAAATAAAATCAACGTGAAACGTTCGATTGATAAATCCGATATACCTAAATTTAATCTTCTAATCCGCAGTTTAGAATAATCCGTATCATTTCGAACAGGACTGTTTGTAAATATAAAAACGAAAAAAAGAAAAGTAAAAAAGAAAAAAGGAAGAAGAAAAAGGTTCGTACGAGAGTGGACGATCGGACTCATTTCCGTGAATATCGGTTTGATTTCCCTGGACTCAAGTCGATTCAACTTCCGACAAGAGAGAGAGAGAGAGAGAGAGAGAACGTGAAAATTTCCTACGCTTATCTCTGCTACATCACTCTCTGCTTCTTCTCCCCCTGGCCCTTTCCCAACCCCCACCGCCCGTTCTCCTCTTCTTTCTCTTTCTTAGGATCGTCTTTTTCCAATAGAAATTCGAAGGATGTGATCCTCGAGAGAGAACTTCTCTTTCGCTTTTCATCTGCTGACCCGAAGCATCGAGATCTAATAGACAGAAAGAAGGAAAGAAGGAAAGGGAAAAAAGAAAAGGAAAAAGAAAAAAATAAGATCGATTTCTACTTTTCGAAATAAAGTACTTACTAGCGTAAGAAAGAAAAAAAAAAATAGAAATAGTAAAGTAAGGAAGATATCGTTTATCAATCTTATCGGAGTTTTTTTCTTTTCTTTTCTTTTCTTTGCTTTGATTTGATTTGATTTGCTTTCTTTTTTTCTCTCTTTTGTTTTTTATTTTCATCGTGATTAAGATCGGAAAAGTAAAAACAATTAACGATCGTACGATGACTCGTAGAAATATGTTTTTTGTTTGCTTCTTTTAATAAACGAAATAGGATGTCACAAAAAAATTCTGATTATGGATAAAAGAAAAGGGTTAATTAATGATAAATTTTACGTGTAGAAATATAAAACAATTTTGTAGGGAAATTATGAATAATTAATAATAAATTTGATTATAATAAAAAAAATATTGTTATAAAAAAAGAGCAAAATAATTAACAGGATAATTAATAAATAACATACTAAAGAATATTGCAATAGCGTAAAAAATCCGAGTCCCATGGAAAAACTAAAACCTTTCGCTAATCCCGAAGTGAGTCTTTAAGTAAATATCTAAAAAAAAAAAAAAAAAAAAAAAAAAAATAAAAGAAAAAAGTAAACAATTTATTTATTCCTTAATTACGAGAAAGAGAGAGAGAGAGAAAAAAAGATAAAAGACGATGAGACCTTTATTAAATCTACGTGAGTTGTTCCCTTTTAAAAATTTCGTCGATAAAAAGAAAGTAAAAGAAAAGAAAAGAAAAGAAATAAAAAGGAGAAATTATATCTCCGAAAGTAGTAGGTTATGACGTCGTCAGACCGGTGACGTCATTTGCATCAAGTCTGATGTCACTGGCAAGGAACGAACGAATGGCGCAACCCCTTACGTTACCATCATTCAGAACGTGCTCATTTCTATCTCCTTTAGAATTCACCCCTCTCCGTCAACCCTCCCTCTGGCACGTAACTTCGAAGCTTAATGGCCGTATCTTGTCTCATTCATGCGGACATTTCGTCGGCTAACACAAACGACGTTCTACTTTTTTCTAGTACTTATAGCTGGTATCAACGATGATACTCCATTTTACAATAACGTTTCTTCGAACGAGAAACTATTTCTCCACCACCACCCACCACCACGCATTCTCTTCTCCTCGTTCCATATTTTCTCTTCTATCTCTGTCTTCTTCTTCTTATTCTTATTCTTTTTTTTTCTTTATTCGTTACATAGATATACTTGGGCAAGATTTTCTACAAGAGTAAACGTAGAAAATAGTTGATGTCACGTGGGTTACGTAACCTCACGAGATACGATTCCTTCTTAGCCTATTCTCAAAACCTTGGAAAGGAAAGCTCGTAAAGTAGAAACTGGGGAATCGCCGTTCCCTTTTCAACATCCAATCAACCAACCAACCACATCTTTTATAAGACGCGTTTTATACGAGAACGCATAAAGAATTACTTTTATCATGCTTCTGCTGGACAATGTACCTTGAAACTACTACTATTTTTACGTAACATCCAACCTTATGGAAGAATGTGTATGATATAGCCGTGTGCGCGTGTTGTGTGTATGTGTGTGTGTATATATATAAGAAAGAATTTGTGAATCTTTTATGTATTTTATTATTTAGATTCTTTTTAAATGGGTTCTCGTAAATTTAGAAATGCCATGTAAATTCTTCCGATCTTCGTTCGAATTGAATATTTTTTGGCGGGTATTTTTTTTTGTAATTGCGCGTAATTTAGTTGACATTTCGAATTAACCATACTTTTGTTGTTGTCGAGACTAAGAAGTCTTACATCGCAGTAAGTAGTTCGACTCAATGACTGTTATTATCAGCGACAATAACCATGCACTACTTACATTAAAAGACAATTCGCAGTAGTACGAGCAGGTATTTGCCAGGCATTCTCTTGAAATATACTCACGATCTCTAGAAGCAGTTACTACTTATATTAAATATTTTTATTCCCTTCTTTTTCTTTCTCCGTAAAGAAGTAGAAATGAATTTTTTCATAACATCGTCGTGTAACTTTAAAGTTACACATTCATATAGCTTCATTACATATAAAGTATTATAATTAAATTTATATCTTAAAAATGAGAAAGAGAAATATTCGCTGAGTATTACATTAACAAATATAATATTAAGTTAAATTTTAACTATAATTTATATCTATTTACGAAATATTCAATAATTATCGATTATTTAATAACATTTAATTTAAACAAAATAAATAAATCAAATATTTTGAAAATTTTATCCTACGCTTCTTCGACTATCCCAACTATCGTTATTTGAATTGATATTCCTTAAACCTTTTGCAATATATCATTTTAAAGGTAATCAAATTTCACGTTTAACTACGTAAAAAATTAAATAAAATGAGAAGAAAAGAAAAGAAAAGAATAGAAAAGAAAAGAAAGTAATTACAATTCTGAAAATTTGCGTAATTTCCAAAGAAAATAAAGGAATCCGAGAAGTAGAGAACGGATTAAACGAAGTATCTACTCAAGTGGGTATCCCAAAAGCTTTCATTTCGACTTATCGCTTTGGATCCGTTACGATTTCATTTACGAGAAGGATCATCCGAACGAGAAGACTACGAGTATATATATATATATATAAATGTATGTATGTATGTATATATGTATATGTATATATGTATATGTACCAACGTTCGATCGATTTCACGTTACGATTCACCTCCCTCTTTCTCACTATCACCCTTATCTATCTTTTTCTCACACACTCACCCTCCCTTTCTCTCTCTCTCTCTCTCTTTTTCTTTTATTTTTTTTTTCTTTCCTTCTCTTTTTTTTTATCGTCCTTTACAGAAACCGCGCCCTTTCGCTTTGTAAGCGTAGTCCAGCCTCGACACCGAGGAGGCCGAGAGTTTATCGCTAAGAGCGCAAGTTTAATGGAGAAAAAGGAGGAAGAAGGCGACGCCCTCCGTCCTTGAAGAGTGGCGTCGATAAATGTCACACGGTATAAGAGTGAGAGCAGCTCTTTGCTCGAGAAAAGCTCGAAACTGGATTGTCTCTCGGTTACTACCACCCCACCTCTCCACCCCTTTCTACTTTTTTTTTGCTCCCGAGTTTCGGTTTTTTTCAATTTCTTTTTTGTCTTCGTACTTCGGAGAAATTCTCTTTTTTTTCCCCTTTTTTCAATGTAAAACAATATTTCTTCGATCGAATCTCAAACGGAATTTAAATTGATTATTATTTATTGGATTATTTTATTTGTTAATATTTGCGAATATTCATTAGTTATGCTTTGTTGAGGATCGTACGTTGTTTAAATAAAATGTCAAAATATTGATGGGATAAGTATTGGACGTTTTTAAGTAGTACAAACTTTATATAGTCAGACGAAGAATTTTTCTGCAAATATTTGTATCACGTTTTTCTATTATTTTTATTATTAAAAATATTGATATGATTATAAAAAGAGTAGATAAATAGCCTTTATTCGTAATTGTTGTATATGTATATAGTATAGAAATCGTTGAACCATGGTAAACTCCCGATTTGATATTAAATGAGTTTGAAAAAGCTTTTAAAAGCTTTCAAAACGATTATCTCGATCAGATATTAAAAATACATTTTAGGACGTATACGATGCATATATTATAATAAAATTGGGAAGAAACGTTTGTCCTTCTAAGTGGTCGGTCTTGCGTAATACGAGTTTATCGAATTTCATGGATAATAATTATTGTATATTAAATTGAAACTTATTAATGTCTCGATCAACAGGTTTCGAGATGATCTCTCTCATTCTCTCTTTCTTATTTTATTTCTATTAAATTCTACTTTGTGTTATATAAGATTTGTTCGCGTCTATCTTCCTTGCATCCTCTTTCATTATTTTTGTTTTTAATTCGTAAAGAAAAAAAAAAAGAAAAAATCGTAATCATTATATAAAAATGTCTTCGCGTAGTTTCCTTGTACTCGAGTTTTTTCCTCCCAAGCCAGGATTTTTTGTTGGTACGAAATACAACCAAATTTTTTTCTCTTCTTCTTTTTTTTTTTTTATTTCTTGTCCTTGAAGATTCCTTGTAATGGTAGGAGAAGGAGGAGAAAGAAGTAGAGAAAGAAAATCGTCTGGTAAACACAAAGTAGTCATATTTTTTCAGGATTACTTTGTAAATGAAAATTTCTCTTTACTCAATTCTTTTAATTAACTTTTCTTTTCTTTATCTATCTTTCTTTTATCCTACTCCTCCTCCATCCCCCTCCCACAAAATGCCATGTTTCTTTCGAGGAAACACTTAAATCAGTCACAGTGTCGTGTTTTGAGAACATCATGGATATCTCACGGCTATATACTTGACCTAAAAACTGGATATTCGAAACGTCATTCTCTCTCTCTCTCTCTCTCTATCTATCTATCTATCTCTCTCTCTTTCTCATTTCAAGAGTTCCTAATCCGTTTCGTTTAGTAATTCCAATTCACGATGGCCGAAACTGTCTCTCGATGATAATAAAGGAATTAAGGTAGATTTTCCATCTCTAACGAATGATGGGGAAAGTGGGAGAGGGTGGCGATGGGAGGTGGGAGGTATGTATTGTGAACTCGTCGAAAACGTATTTCGAGCGTATAACGGTACAACCAGCAATTCGACGAATGGCTTTGGGTAAACACAGTTAATTGCATGAAACACCATCGATCGATTAGCACAGAACGACTACGAGAATGACGACGACGACGACGACGACGATGAGGAGGGGGAGGAGAAGGAGGAGAAGAGACGGTTCTTGCTGGCAGTTTTAATGTACAACCGTCGATTGCAATCGCAAATGATCAATTATTGGAACGATCGACTCGTATTTCTCTTCTTTCTTTTTTTCCTCCTTTTTTTCCCCTCTTTTTTGTTTAATCATAAACCCGAGAACATTTATGCGTTAAGAGTGAAAGATCATCTCTCTCTCTTTTTTTTTTTTTTTGCATTGATTCATTATACGCATCGTTAGGCGGAATTTAAAAGTTTATTTGGTATGATTAAGAGGAGAGGGTTTTTGAAAATATAGCAATTAAGTAGAATTTATTCGCAAGAGAAAGTTTTTCAAGAGATAGATTAATTAGGTATATAATATATCTTTGACTAACAATCTTTTTCTCATATATGATTGATTGTATTTAACAAAAAAAAAACAAACAAAAAATACTAAAATGCATTAAAGTGTGTATGTAATGAATTATGTTTTTTTGTTTCTTTTTTTTCTTTTTATTATTATTCGTATTTATATATCGAAGAATATTTTTGGTTTGTTTGTTTATTTACAATTTGTTTTTCATATAGGAACGTGTTTTTGTTTACAGGACATCGACTACGATGGTTTTAGAAAATTTCTGGACACCTACCTCGAAGTCGCGACACCCGATGAGCTGTCGCGTCACCTTTTTCTCTCGTTTGTTAAAAAGGATCCCCGTGTTGTCGATGGCAAAGCCTTTAAGGTAAGTCATGAAACAACTATAACTTGTATATACGGATAAATAAGTAATCCCATGCTTTGTATGAAAAGTTTTTACTATTTTAATCCCAAATTCAATCTTTCGAAATATTTTCAATTAATATTGAAAATGAATGAATGAATGAATGAACGAAAATCGATAAAGGAAAATGATATTCTTTGATTGTAAAATTTTTTGAATTTAATCCGTCAAAACGTGAACGATCGACAAAACGTCCGTCGAGATTTTCTTTCGTACTCGCGTAAATTAAAAAGATTAAAGGGTTTTTTCTGGTTCGATGAACGGATTGAATTTGGATTACGTATCGTATCCACATGTCGGAAGACTTTATGATAGGGAAAAAAAAAAGGAAAAGAAAGAAAGAAAGGAAAAAAAACAGAAAAGAGGGGTAAGAGATAAATAGGGTTGTAGGAGAAAATTTATTCGAACGGAAAAAGGAAATCGAAGGGGATTTTTCCTAAGTACGACCCTTCTGATTTTTAAAATCGTATAAATCGGATCTGAGTTGGATCAATGGTGGGTTATTCTTGACCAAGAAAAATCAAAAGAAAGAAAAGAACACGGAAACAACACAAGAAACATAAATAAAATATAAAGATAATATATTGGTTAACGAGTATAAGAAAAAAAAAGTGAAATATTATATTTTTAAGTGGAGTATGAGAGAGGAGTGCTATTTATTGAATAAATATTTCGAAATATGTTTTTAATCAGTATTCAATATAATAAATAATATAATACCTTAATAGAGTCACAATATTTAATACTGACCTATTTTATTTAATATACTAACAAATTATTTTTTATGTATATCAAAAATATATTCCTGTATATATATCGCGATATTATAAAATATATATATTACAAAATATTGAAGGAAACGTTTTGTTTTAAAATACTGACCAAATAAATACAAGTACAAGTATATTTATTTTTATTTTTAGCAGTAGTATTATTATTTTGATTTTTTTTTTAGGAAATGGCTGTGCTGTCGTCAACGACTGCATGCGCAGCGATTACTTCTCACACAACTTCGAGCAGTAACGTGAACAGCACCGGATTACCAGGAGGAACAAGCACTGATAGCCACGTTGGTAGTTCCTCATTGGTCGACAAAATTCATGGACTTACGGAAAAGCTGCAAGCTCTGGGACACCACAGAACCGAGAGCGAAGCCTCGTCAAGAACACGAACTGGTAATTCTATGAATTTCTATGTCGCATTTCTTCTTCCTTCGATTTTCTACCTTTCAAAGTAGATATCTACTTTGACATTACGCTGAGGACGAGTAGCTAGGATAATACTCTAAGGATAAAAATTTGTATTTTCATTTTCGTTTTCCGCGTGCGTACTTGTATCAAAATAAAAGGTGTGATATTATTTTCCTTTTTTAGTTCCTTTATATTCGATTATATTTTTTTTTCTATACGTTGATCAATACCAATTTCTTAATTCGTTCGTTATTTTATTTTGTATAAGAAACAAAATGATTATTAATCGCATTTGAATAAAGAAATTTGTCGTAAGAAATATTTTCCAAATATATTTATATTATTCAACATTGTTTGTAATTTATAAGGACAAAAAAATAAATAATTAGATACACGTAGCAACAATCAGTACGCATAAAAGTTCTCCAAAAAAAATAAATAATAAAATAAAAAAGAAAAAGAAAGAGAAAAGACTACAAATTAGAATGGAAAGATATAACGGATAAATTGGAAATCTGATTGTAAGGGAAATGCGAGCGATAGAAGTGATGGGGTTAATAAAATAGGAGAAACTCTTCTAACGATTAAGAAAGGAAAGAAAACAAAAAAAAAAAGAAAGAAAACAGATAGTAGAATAGGAAGCTACTACGGTTTTCCTCTCAAGCTTTAAATGTCAGGAGGCGTTGTCGTATTTTCGTTTAGGACAAGGGAAATCCTTCGATCTTACCCTACCATCAGCATCACCACCACCAACACTAGTATTGCCACTAACACCACTAACACCGGTACTAGAAGTAGTATTTCAACCCATTCTTTACCCATCCTCTTAAAATAGGTCAACGGGAAAAATAACAATGATGTCAGGTATTATCGTATTGAGAGTCGACGACGTTTTCAATTTTCCTCCTTTTTTCTTTTTTTTTGTTTTCTTTTTTATCTTCTTTTTATGCTTCCCTTCTTTCATCGTTTTTCTCGACAATGATCAGTATCCTGGAATTTGATTGTTATTCCTTACGAAGATCAGCAGCACTCGAACGTTGCCGATCTCGTTAATATCTTTTCAATGTTCAATACTTTTGGTATATTTTTCATTTTATTTTTGTTGTCTTCATTTCTCTTTATATCTCGTCTCGAGGGAAATCTTTCGAAATAAAATTTCTTTCTTTAAAATTATATATATATATATATATATATATATTATTTAACCGTTGTAAGAATACGATATATATGTTTCGTATTTTATCTTTCATATATCTTACGTTATGGTTGGAACAATTTCAAAATAATATATATATATATATTTATATAAAATTTTCTGACGTGTTCGTATATATAATCTAATTTTCACCAAATAAAAGAAAAATCTCTGTTCATGGTTACAACTTTGTAAATCAATATAACAGAAAGTTAGTTTTATATAACGTATCAGATTATTATACGTACCCCGTAAAACTATACACACTCATATAACACAATGTCTCTCGCCATTATCATTGTATAAATTTATTTAGAAAAGAAACAAAATATAAATATTTCGTACAATTAGTAATTGAATATTATTTTTTAATCGTGTTGAAACAAATGAGAAGTATGGTTTGTCAAAGATTTAATTTCTTACCTGTTGGATCAAAAAAAATTGTCTTTTATTTAAACTTTGTCGATGATGATATATCGTCGATTGAAGTTAAGATAAGGGTGACTTTGTTTGGATACGTTTATCTCTCTCTCTCTATCTCCCTCTCTCTCTCTCTCTTACTCTTCTTTCTCCCTTTTTTTCGGTTCACTTCGATTACACTTACGTCAAAGTCTTCCGTAACATTTTTATCGAAGACTTACACTAAAGAAAGAATTTCTATTCGAAAAGAAATCTTCCTATCGATTTGATGTTTAACTTGACGTTACGTTACAGGAAGCGTACATCCAATGTTGACGGTAACAAGGACATCCTACAGTTGCCACGACGTTCTTGAAAAGAAAAGCACCGACAGCAGCCCAAGTCACAGCCAAATGTCGCGAAATTCGTCCAGGAAATCGAACAATTCGCTTCTCGTCAACAACGGAAAATTGGAAGGTAGGAATAAGATAGAAATACGATGAATAGAAAACGGGGAAGACAGAAACGGAATAGAATGAGAGAGAATTAGGGAGAGAGAGAGAGAGAGGAAAAGAGAGAGAAAGAGAGAGAATGTACAATACCATCGATTTCAACATTGACCATAGTCTTCCTAGCGAATGATTCTCGACATTGGTTTTCCACTGATGGTTTCCCATTACGATATACGTGTATATAGCATACCAAACTTAGAAATACAATAATTCGACGATATATCGATTACATCTAGCAATATCCGTTTCCTTTTTCTCATTCTCTTACGTTCGTTTCGAATTTCTATCGATCTTATGTTTAAAGAAAGTTTGTGTTTTAGAAATTCCTTTTAATATATTTAAACTTTCAAATTCTTACGCAAAAAATAGGGTCATACAATTGTGTCAATTAATTCTTTTTTAATAAACTCCACTGTGTATGGTATAGTAAAAAATAAATAATATAATTGTTTTGACTCCTGGCTTAAAAAAAAAACAATCGTACGTCTCAAATTGTTTTCCTTTCTTTTTTTCATTTTTAAGTTATTTCTTTTTGTTTGTTAATCCGAATATCTGTTATTAAAATAAATTATTAGAAAATTTCTTCTAAACTTTAATAAATATCACTAATATCTAAAAACTTTTGATGAAACTTTTCAAGTAGCATAACTCACCCGCGCTACGCCACGGGGTCAAGGGTGGTGATGTCTGAGAGATGTGGGGTGGAGGGAGGAGGGGCTGACGCTGCTTGAAAGTTGCATTAAAAAAAGAATGAACAATTTTTCTTTTTACGATATTTTCTGCCGAGTAGCAAGAAGGTGGTGTAAAAATCCTTTAAATGTATCAAGTTCAAAGATGATTGTAAGAGTTTATTTTCTTGTAAAGGTAGAAGAAGAATTGGAATGGTCGTTAGTCAATTTATGATCCAAGATTCAGCTCGTAAGTGTAGCTCATTACGTTTAGAACGGAGCCACTGACGATAAAATCGTAACGCGAAGGTTTCGCCAAACAATACGCCCTCGTAAAATAAATGGCTTGGCTCCATAAAACTCGATTCCCCCTTTCCATAACCACCATTGGATATATTCTCGATACATTTACGCCGATATTACAACCGTTCGTTTAGATATTTTAATCGATCGATTTTCTTATACACACACATACTCGATATCGAGGAGATTTATTTTCATTTTAAATTAACTCTAACAAAATCATTTCTATGAGTAATATGTCAACCCCATCACCTGCTGTCCCCCTTCGTTAATCATTCATTTCATTTCATCGTATAAATGTTGTTATTTTTATTGCATTTTTATTATACGAATTATTTACGATTTACAAACAAATTTCGTATGACTAATTTAATAGAAAAGTAATATAAGAAAAAAAAAACAAAATAATGTTTATCGATATAGGAACGCATACAATTTGATTCTTTTCTTTTTTTTCAGGATAAGAAAAATCGTTAAAATACGATAATATATATTTATGTATATCGTAAGGGATTGCATTTGTAAGAGTAAAGAGATACGAAATGTTTTTAACGAATGTGCGCTTTTTTACTTTGAGAACATAAATCAGAGAAATATAGTATTTTATTTGTTTTATCTAGGGAAATAGTAAACTATCATCATAAGGAATAATAAATTACCACTAAAGTGTGCATTTTGAAAAATACATATAACAACTTTTATGTTCCAATGATTTACGATAATTTATCTTCTTAGAAGATGTACGAGAAATGATCATTCTCGATTCGTATTTCTAAACGATGCTCTAGGTCTTGTCGATATTTCTTATTCTTATTGATACCCACATGTTTTGTTATTTAAATTTAATTCATAAAATTAATTCGATTCTCTTACTAGAAGTATTCCATTATTTTCTATTTGCAGTGTATTGGAAAGTTACAAACGCATAATTTGATTTTGATTTCTGGACTCATTTTGAAAACTATTGCGTATTCGACACCCATTACCAAAGATCGAAGAACTTCGAGGACGTGTACGAGAAAGCTGTCGACGAATTCGACGCGTATTTGGAATTTCGAAAGGACTGCGAAATTCGATGATGCAACGAACTGTAAGCTTGAATACAAACCCGCGGAGGGGGGGGGAATAACCATTTCGAGTATTGTCTATGAAGATAAACTATACCGAATTATTTGTACACAAAATTGGCTATAATTTAGAAAACAAATGGGACACGTGTTTCGAATTTTTGGTTTGTTTTATCCTCTGACCATTTCTAAAATGTGTTATTTAGAATATTACTATATTTAGGTATTATCCTAATGTATAACAAAATCGAACAATTTTAACTTATCTTACGTGATTTTATACTTTTATCGATTATTTTTTCGCAAGGTCTCTCCTGTAGTAAGAATATAATTATAAAAGAGTAGTATGTTTGTGAATTATAGAATCCAGATGTTCATCAAAGTCTTTCGCAATAGTGGCCGATTGAAGTTCGAATTGATTTTTTTCCGATATAAATATATATGTATATATCTATATATACATTTATCTTTCACGTGAAAATACAGGAAATAGAAATGTCTATTTCTAATTTTCGCTTTTACCAACCTTATGTACACAAACGGGTTGATCTTTACAAAATGTCACGACATTTTAGGAATACCCTTCACGCGAACTTGTCTAGAGTTTATTTCCGCGTTTCCTTGAATAAACAAATCACGAATGATTTCATATTTAACAGTTTATTCCTTATGAACTTGGAAATTATTCGTTTGATAATAATCAAACGTGATAGAAATGTAACAAATTTGATCGTAGTACTCATAAAATTTATTAACAAAAATAATTAATCATACCAATGATCTGTTATTAAATCAGCTCTCCAGTGAATACGCGTGTAAAAGTTTCCAACAACAGTCCCCGAACCGTATAAATTTTATTTCGATAGATACGAAAAAAAAAAAAATTAATTGATCTTTTTCAGGAGGTGAGATCATCTAGAGAATTTTAATTAACATTGAAAATAATTTATTTAAATATAACCGGTCGTCCCCTTGAAATTAGTAGCGTGACAAATTTTCATTTGGCGTGGATGTAAAAATTGACCATTTAAAAAAAAAGAAATTAATCTCTTAATTGATTGCAATTGAATGCATGTGTTGCGTGTACGTTTCTGCGTGTTTACGTGTGTGTATCAAAGACGTTTTCACACGCCTCTGGCGGACTCCTCGAAATAGCTCCTACGCGTACGGTGTCATTCGATATAAATGACGTCGTTTGCCTCGAAACCTTGCTTGTTGTATCCTGACCGAGCTTTCGCCACGCTCAGTAATTCTCGAGGTGCACTAGAAGCAACAAGTGTTACCGGAATCCTACTGTTATTCTACTATTGTCGTTGTTGTTACAGCTGCCATTGTTGCTACTTTCGCGTTAGTTCATTTAATCGCGTATCATATCGTGTTGCCTTTGTTATAACTGTTAAATAAAATTATTTAGCCATTTCTCTTTGGGGGAAAGAAAAAAAAATTAAAAAAAAAAAAAAAAATAGAACGATCTCAAAATTTTATCCTAATAAAATTTTTTCTTAATTATCGTCTCGTTAATAATTTTTTGTCGTTAGTCTACCAGCGTATTTTTTTGTTTAATCTTTTTTATTTTTTGTCTTAATTACGTACAATAACATAAATTATGATGTTAGAAATATTATATTGCAAAAATGTTTTGCCAGACAATCGTGAAATTTTAATTACAGAGGATTGTTTATGTATTTAAATTGATTGTTGAAAATTGTGGTGTTGTTTTATGGTGAAAAGTTGAACAATATGGTTCTCAAAAGGAAATTTTTGATAGGATTGCAAAATGTACCTGGCTATTTGCTGAAAGAAGGTTCGTAAATTTTGAACATCAAAATTCGAATTTAATGTCGAATTATTTTATGTATTTTACTGTACTTTCACACACTCTCTCTCTCTCTCTCTCTTTCTCTATTTCTTTCTATCTTATTGTGGATTGAAATATTACTTAATAAAATTACGGAAGTATAGCATTTGACAGACATAAGAGTCCCGTTAGCACAGACTAGGTCTGACGAAAAATTATTTTTAGCTTAAATCGTCGCCGTACGAAATCATCTACGCTATTAGCATCGCGAATTTTCAAAAATAAATATTCCGAATCTAAGGATCGATCACGACCACCACTAAGAAGAAATTTATTCTCTCACGAGTTTAACTTTTTCAAAAAAAAAAAAATAAAAAAAAAATTTTTAATATAAATTAATTTATTAACAAATAGTATTAAATATTGCAAGTACAATACAATAAAGAATGAAACAAAAAATTATTCAACGATTAAGAGCTTCATTTGTCTTCGATATACGAAGATTCTTCGTTTTTTTTTTTTTATTTTTTTATTTTTTTTTTTTTTTTTTTTCAAATCTTAATGTGTATGTATATAGTATTAAAAATAAAAGATAACAATATGAGATGAACCGATTTGGCAGCAAACTAAGTTCAACGTAAGAATAAATGTTTCGTTCTTTTCGAAAGCTACAGAAATACAAACGGCTATGTCACGAATCGACTGAAATAGATATTATTTCGAGTTATAATAAGAACAATGTATATACATGTGTATGTATAAACACTTACAGAGAGAGAGAGAGACAGGCAGACAGACAGAGAGACAGAGAAGAGAGTGAGAGTCATCTAAAATGTGTACTTGAAAAATATCATTCCAACATGTAAAGATATTGAAGATTTCAAAAGAAAAAAAATCACAAAATTACACATCACACATATACACACACACATATACACCTTGTACGAACAGATAAATATAGTAATCTGTCCTCGAAACGATACAATTTTTCCGATGATCCTCGAACGTGTTTTGAAATTCAACGATCTAATAAAAATACGAGTATAATAAAAAAAAACGGGTAAAAAATTCATGCATTTTTGTTCTTGGAAAAATAAAAAAAATTATTTCTCAAGGTTATATCCGTTATTATTATAAGTTAAAACGAATTTCTTATAAACGATTTATCCTTTTCGATTTTGTGTGTTTTCTTCTTTTGCAGAGATGAGACATCTTGTTAGAAAGCAAAGTACGATAGATGTCCATTCAGTTAAGGTCAGCTTGAAAGATATCGTTTGCTACCTTTCTCTCTTGGAAGCAGGCAGACCAGAAGACAAATTAGAGTGTAAGTACTTTGAACGTAACTCTCTCTCACTAAATTTATCTTACAAATTTAGCAAAAGAGTCCTTCCATTCTTATTCGTGATTTTCTCTTCACCCTACCACATTCATTTCTATTTATTTTTCTTTTCTTTTCTTTCTTACTTACTTTTTTTTACCGTGACGTAATCGAAAGATCTAACGTGAAGTTATTTTTCTAATCATCCATCTAACTAAGCGTGTGTAATATGATTGACAAGGTCGCAGAAAAAAGTAGCTTGTGAATTTTTATTATTTTATCTTTTTATATTCTATTAGATCGAGTATAATAACAGTAACGTCGGAATTTGCAAAAATATACAAAATATTAGGGTTGTTTATTTAAAATAGAAATACTTAATGTGTTCAATATAAAAATATACTAATAGTGTTGTTTATTTAAATATTTAGATATGAGATACCAAGAATTTTCAAATAAAAAATTACTATAGTGTTATTTATTCACATATAAAATAATAAATATTTTTTCAACTCAAAATACAACACAATTCATTATTTATTTAGACTGAAATAACAAAATATTTTCAATAAAAAAAAATATTATTATTAATTTATATATAAACAAAGAAACATTCCGACATGACTGATCAAACAATCTTAATATATTCACGAAATTGAATATAAAAAAAGAAAAGAATACACGTATTATACCTATCTACATGTAATCGTTAAAATGTCATCGTTACTCTCAATATTTTCCACACCGGAAAGATCATACGTGAACACACAATTGTTAAATGAACAACTCACACGTACAGATTGCAACTTGTTGCACGTCACTTTTCGATATTGGAGTCCAAGTCGTTGACATTTTTCTTCACGTATATGCACATATATATATAATATTTATAATTTTGTATATTCCAGTCATGTTCCGGCTCTACGATACAGATGGGAATGGCGTACTTGACAAGAACGTAAGTAAAAAATTTTTCGTATCGTTGATTGGTGAACATATTTTTTCGAGGAAAGGAAATTGAAACTAAAAATTTAAGAAAACGTGAAATTTTATATTTAATATTATATATTTTAGTGGGTTGAAAAGTTTTGATTCAACATAGAAACAATTTGTTGTCGATCAAACTTACTTTTGTATTAAAATAAAATAAAAGTTTGTTTGTCCAGGCTGAAAACTTTTCAACCTACTCTTATATACACCCCCTTTTCATTATTAATTTAATTGTAAATTATTCTAAATGTTTATTTAGTAAGTTACGATGTTTTTGGGAAACTTTGTTCAAATTGTTTTAGGTCAACTTAAATAGTATAAACCGAATTAGAATTGATCCCATTTATTTTACGAGTTTACCTTACGAACAGCACACGTGTGTACAAATACGTATAGTTTCCTTCCCTCTATATACAATATATTCTCCAACAAGTAATTACCTAGGTTGCATGCCATCGTAAAAGCACGTACTTTATGGATACATAGTACTATACTACTCGAATAAGTTTCTGCATCAGATAGCAGAATTACTAGTGGTATTGGTGGTGGTGGTGGTTGTAGTAGTAAGATTTACAAGTAACCAAACGTTATCTCTTGTTACTTCTTTTCTGAATCATTTGTAAACATTCAACGATGTTACAACGCGTTTAATTGCATCCCACAAAAAGTGACATCGATACTCTAATAATAATAATAATAATAATCTGAACACGATGAATTCGTATCGTTATAAATATCGAAATCATGTTAAGCAAAGCATAATAGTGGTGTATGGAAAATTGTCTGATTTTGTCTTTTGTAATTTTTTCAGTGTTAAAAGAGAATTAATTAACATTATTATCATTCGATTGATTAATAATAATAATTATTATTATATTAAACATTGTGATAAAATTTGTTGGTGTAGGAGATGGACTGCATCGTGAATCAAATGATGAACGTGGCTGAATATCTCGGTTGGGATGTTAGCGAATTAAAACCGGTGAGTAGAAAATAATGAGAAAAAGTTTGTCGATTAATATCCGAAAAAATGAAGAAAAGGAGGAGGAGGAGGAGGAGGAGAAGGATTTTTCAGGAGAGTTTAAAGAACGAACGAACAACCGGTTTTTTTAGATATTACAAGACATGATGGTAGAGATCGATTACGATTCGGATGGTACGGTGTCCTTGGAGGAATGGAAGAGGGGTGGATTAACGACAATTCCATTGTTAGTTCTCCTTGGTCTCGATTCTCACGTGAAAGAGGATGGAAATCATTTGTGGAGATTGAAGCACTTCAGCAAACCCGCTTATTGCAATCTCTGCTTGAACATGTTAGTTGGACTTGGAAAGAAAGGGCTCTGTTGTGTTTGTAAGCATTTCTCTTTCTCGTTGAATTAATATTCATTTTTTGTTTACGAATTTGAAAGATATTATTTTTTGGCACTTTTATATTTTATTTGGATAAGATTACGTTAAGGTTTTAAGGTTATTGAATATTATAAATACTGATTAAATTAATAACAGATATTTTAAATACTTCTATTTATTTTGTAAGTATCTTAAAAAATAAATTTTCAGTGTTTATAATAAGGGTAGGATTGCGTCAAGATTGCATCGTATTAATACAGGGCATACTTATATTTTATTTATTATATCAACCATATAAATAGCAGTTATTCTTAACTTTATCAGTGTTTAAAAAGATAAATATGATTCATATTTATAATAGGGGTAGGATTGCATTAGGGTTGCTCCATATTGATACAGAGTATATATTAATATTTTATTATAAATACTGACCATCTATTTAAAATACTGATCATATAAATAGCAACTATTTTTTAACGAAATTATTTATTTATTTATTTCATAATTTTTTCTCATTTAAGTTTGCAAATATACTGTCCACGAAAGATGCGTACAAAGAGCACCAGCATCGTGCATTGCAACCTATGTAAAAAGTAAAAAAACTTCACAAACTATGTTACATCATTGGGTCGAGGGCAATTGTCACGGGAAGTGTTCGAAGTGTAGAAAAACCATTAAAAGTTACAACGGAATCACGGGACTCCATTGCCGTTGGTGTCAGCTAACCGTGAGTAAGCTTTTCTATACCAATTCGACCAGATTTGAATTTTGTTACTTTCTAAAACTCAAACGATCGTTCGATCAATCAGAAACATTGGCTGTTCAATTGTAACTTTGTAGCTGCACAACAGATGCGCTTCGCAAGTGAAAGCCGAATGCACTCTCGGCGAATATGCTGTACACATTTTACCACCCACAGCGATTTGTCCAGTCGTATTGGACAGACAGAGATCTTTATCGAGGGATAGCAAAAGGGGTAGTAAACATGGACAGGATTCTTCGTCCGTCAGTTTTGTAAGTGTTAAATAAATACCAGTGTAATATTTAAAAATTTTTTTTTTTTTTTTAATTAGTCTACCTCGTACATATTTCATCCCAAATAAAACTGTGACTTTGATATCTATCACACGCGCGTTAATATCGTGACTATGCATCCATTAAATACTTCTGATTGATATACATATTTATGATATCATTTATATTCGTTAAAAGAGAAAAGACAATAAAAAGATCACATTTCTATTTGGGATAGACTATTGGGATTGTGATTAGATGCGATTGGAGTACGAAAGATTCCTCTTCATCAGGGTGGTTTCTTAAGCTGCGGTGGTGGTAGTTCGTCAAGTCAACAACCAGCAATGTCCTTCCAAATAACCCCACCTTCAGATACGGTACCACTGTTGGTGTTCATTAATCCAAAATCTGGAGGTAGACAAGGCGAAAGGATGCTGAGAAAATTTCAATACATTCTGAACCCTAGGCAGGTACACAATTTAGCTATTGGTGGACCGATGCAAGGCTTGCAAATGTTCAAAGATGTCGAGAACTTCAGGGTAATTTGTTGCGGTGGCGATGGTACCGTCGGTTGGGTTTTGGAAACTATGGGTAAGCTGACTAGCTGCCATTAATGGTGGTAACACTTTGATGATAACACTTTCGGGGAATTCTATCATGGTTGGAGTTTATGTGTGAGTGTATGTCTATGTGTGTGTTAAACGATTTAGATCGAGTGCAGTTCGAACATCAGCCTGCTGTTGGTGTCATACCACTTGGTACTGGTAACGATCTTGCCAGATGTCTACGTTGGGGTGGTGGCTACGAGGGCGAAGCTATTTACAAAGTTCTCAAAGTAAATAAAGACCTCCGATCTATTTCTATTTCCAAGAACTCCAAGTATTTTTAATACGAATTTTCAAAAATCTTCCTGTTTACTACAGAAAATCGAGAAATCAACACCCGTGATGATGGATCGTTGGCAGATCGAAGTACTCGATCAGAAAGAGGAAAAGAAACCTAATCAAGACAGTATACCTTACAATATTATCAATAATTATTTTTCCGTTGGCGTTGATGCTGCCATTTGTAACAAGTTTCACGTTGAAAGGGAAAAGAATCCGGAAAAATTTAATAGCAGGATGAAGAACAAATTGTGGTATTTCGAATATGCTACGACTGAACAGTTCGCCGCGAGTTGTAAAAAGCTTCACGAACATCTCGAATTAATTGTAGGTATTTATAATTCATTCATTTTATTATTATTACTATTTTTTTTTTCAATGGATTATAATATCAAATGAAATTGTTATTTAATTTGTATAAATTGTAGTGCGACGGTACACCTTTGGATTTGGCACACGGACCTTCTCTACAAGGTGTTGCTTTATTAAACATTCCTTTCACCCATGGGGGTTCGAACCTATGGGGTGAACACCATGCGAGGCATCGCCTTGGTAAACGAAAGAAAAGACCAGACAAAGAACTCAGCACTAGTAGTTTTAATTCAGTAGATCTTACAGCCGCGATACAGGGTAAGTCGTCCTAATGTAATCTCATTCCCCCCTTCCTTAAATCATTCCCCCTTTTATTTCTAAATTATATAAATAATTTAAATTATTTTCCAGATATCGGGGATCATCTTATAGAAGTGATAGGATTGGAAGACTGTTTACATATGGGCCAAGTTAAAACAGGGTTACGAAATTCTGGAAGAAGATTGGCTCAATGTAGCAGCGTGACCATCATCACGACCAAACGGTTCCCCATGCAAATTGATGGTGAACCATGGATGCAAGGTCCATGCACTGTAAGTTCATAAACATTACTAATTTTCAATTCTATTTATTTCAATATGTAGATATATTTTTGTTCAATGTAAATAGCAATTTGTCGGCATTCATAATATTTGTCTGAAAAATATTTGTTTTTTTTTTTTTTTTAAATTGGAAAAACGTTTAAGTATAGTCGTTTTGATTCTGATTACAGATACACATAACGCATAAAAATCAAGTACCGATGCTGATGGCACCAGCACCTGACAAGAGCAGAGGATTCTTTAGATTTTTAAGAAGATGAACGACCGTTTCGAAAAAAAGAGAAACATAACAACTGATACTAGGAAGATCTCTTTATACCTCTTCCTCCTCCTCCTCCTCCTTCTCCTCCTCCAGCCTTCATTCATCCAGTCTTTACCTAGTCTTATCGTTCCTCCTACACAACTTCAGCTATTTATTATTTTTCTACCCAGTTTTCGACACGAGATACAGGTTCGATCGCAACGTTACGTATCGTATATTCATCTTTTACCGCTTCGATAACTCGTTTGAAATAAAAAAATGCAAAAAATAAAATAAAAATAAAAACAATTAAGAGAAAGAAAAAAGAAAAAAGAAGAAGAGAAAGAGCTCGTAAAGAACCGATCGGATTCGTATGGCTTAGGTATTCTTATGTACAGTATTTTTGAAAATAATAATAATAATAATAATAATAAAAATAATAATAACAATAATTAATAAATTAATTAATTAATTAAAGAAAAAGAAAATTATTTGTCTTATGTTAGTTATTTAGGATGTCATACAACGTGACGTTTATAGATTCGTCGATCGCCAAGTGAGACAAGAAAAGAAAACAAATTCTTTATTTTACCTATCTCAACAATCCGATCTTTGAAAAGAAAACAGTATAAATAATCTTTCGCTAAAAATATAACAACAACAAAAATAATCAAAGGTTAAGAAAGCGCCTGTGTCCTACGATTGCTAAATAAATTGGCGAATTTAGTATAAGATTAGATAACATGATAGTTTTATTAAATAATGCGTTAGGAGCACAAATTGCATACATTAATTAATCGGTTATAAGGGTCGAACACATGTTAGGATAAATATAAAAGGAGATTTCAATTATTTAAGTTATTAGGAATAATATATGCCAGATGTGGAGAAGACTACTGACCTTCAGAAAATTAAGTATCGATTTGGAAACGGGCGCTTATCGAAAAGGTCGAAAATGTAAGTGAGCGAGAAAGAGAAAAAGAGAGAGAGAGAAAAGAGGAGGGAAGAAGGGATGCTTATAGAGAGATACAGCCAAATAGTTTTGGGAATTTCAAATTCAATATATATTATAGAGATTGAGGAGGAGTTGTACTGCATCATGTATAAAAAGAGAATTACATTTGACTGTATTTAATCATTCAAACTCTTTATACGTATATATGTAATAAATAAATATAATATATATATAATAATAATATATAAATTAAATATATATATATATATATATTAATATTAATATAATTTATACATTATCAAATATATATTTATATATTATAATATTATTACTACATTATATTATATTATATATATTAATATATTAAATTTATATATTTATTAAATATTGTTATATTGATTTATTATATATTTTTATATGCATATGTGATTTAGATCATCGTTAATGCTTGGATAAAAATTTCTTAAAATAAAATTTAATTAGATATTCACATCATAATCATATATACAGGATGTCTTAAAAAAATGTTATCCATTTCGTAGACACCCTGCATGTATATATATCATATTAAATTTTACTTTCTATAATAATTAGGTGCACGTGCAACGATCGTTGTCGAAACAAAAAAGAATTTTGGGAATAAAAAGAATGTCATTGTTTCCTTTTCTTTTTTGTACGACTCCGTCCATCGATCACGAATTTTTAACTATTTGTCTTCTACTTATTCTTCTTCTTATTTTTATCCTTTTTTTTGAAATAATGTTAGAATCATTTGTATATGAACTTCGTAACAATATAGAAGACTGGAAAGCCTAATGTTAAAACGAACGATTTATTTATTAATTTGTATAACACATAGATACATACGTACACATATATAGATAAATATTATATATGTGTGTACGAATATGTCTCTATCATATTTATTTATTCAAATGACGGTAAAGAATTATAATAATCATAATAATATTAATAGTAATAATAATAATAATAATAATAATAATAATATAAATAATAAAAAGAAGAAGAAGAAACGAAAAAATATATCAGCAATATATCGCAAGCATATCAGAAATTTGTAAAATAAAACTACGATTGCAGAATCTTTTCATTTTCTTTTACTTTTCTTGTCTTACAATTAATCTTTCACAAGTCGCTAAGTTTCGATCGTTGACGTAATCGACGATTTTTTCGATTTTTTTTTCTTTCCTCCTTCCCCCCTTACATTCGCGAATTGAATTAAATCAGCAGACGCGAGCAACGAGCACGCACAAATATTATTATTGGATGGATATAATTTGAAGCTAACTACGCGAAATAGTTAGAGAGAGAATGTGTGAGAGAGAGAGAGAGAGAGAGAGAGAGAAGGAAAAAGAAAGAAAGAGATAGAACATTGTGATTTATCGATTCAACGAGGGCGTTTTTAAAATAGATACATATGTATACACAAATTTTTTCGACTACGCGAACACTATAACACCATCGAGCTCTCTAACGTTATCTCTCGCACGCCATAAATTAAAACCCCGATAATATTCCAAGTTACAGATTTGACCGGTTAACTAACGTGCTTGTAAAACTTCGAAAATTTACATTCACGTCATAAATCGATTCATTCATCGTGCGATCTAATGATCCTCACGTGTGGCTGATCCGAATTTTACCGAAAATAAATCTCTACTCATCGATTAGTATAAATGACACATAATAAATTATATATTATATTACAGTAATATCAATTAATTGCAAATTGTTCGTAATATAGAGCTATCGTGCTAAAGCTAATTAAATAATCTCATGAAAAGAAAAAAAAGTTTGATTTTCAACACTTTTATAGCGTAACATTTATTTCGAGATTATTTTTATTTCAAAGTGATCTTCGATTAATTTCTTCTTTTGTATCTCAACACGAGGATCGATAAAAATTAACTTATTATTATAAAAAAAAAAAAATCGTAATATCATAATTAATTCGTGTCCTATCGATAAAAATTTATCGAGGATCATCGAAACTGATTATAAATTACTTTGCAAAAAATAATATTAGTAGTAGCGGTAGTAATAATGATAATAATAATATTAATAATAACTCGCTATATTTTCCGTCCAAATGTCGCGTGTTTTATCTTTTGTACGAATAATAAAACGTATTCTATGTATCCATGTATATAATAAATCATATGTTAATATACACGGGTATATAGATACGTACGTATGTACGTACAATATATTATATTAGTTTATTTCGAAAGTTTATTTCCAAAGAGAGTTTAGTTCGAAGTAGTCGCGTTACTTCTCGACGAGAGATGCGTCACAAACTCGCGTTCTACGCGTTTGAAATAACAAACTTCGGCGATCGATCGTTTAGAAAATTAGATCACATACACCGGGGTCAACTAGCATAATAGCTTTATCAATTTACTTCGTGCTTCGTCTGGTAAACTTTATCAAATATTCATTCGAAACTTTAATATATATAATCTGATCATTTTTTTAATCAAATTTAACACAGAGTGAAAAAGAAAGAAAAAGAGAGAACAAATAAAAGACAAAGAAAGAGAGAGAGGAGAGAGAGAGAGAGAGGAAAAAAGAGAAAGCGCTTTTATATATATATATATATATATATATATATAACATTATAAAATACTATATGTAATATACAGATTGTTTCATAATACGTGTAACCCACTTCAGTAGTGACAAGATACAAAAACAGTGAAAAAATTCTTCGACGCTGATAATGAATGTCGAATATGCTATAATTTTCATATAAGCCCAACAATCAAAATCTAATTACGCGCTTGTAACTTTAAATACACAGGAAATATAAAAATTATGAAATTCTTCTAGTAAGAAAACTAAGCGTTCTAACTGAATTGATTAAACTGAAATGACTAAATTTAATTAACAGAACGTGTGACATTAACGAGGATAAGAAATATCCACAAGACGCATAGCACTGTTTAGAAATACAAACCGAGGATTATCATTTTGAGCACTTTCTATGAAGATAAGTTATCGCGGATTATTGAAACAAAAAAGTGGCTTCAACTATGAAACAAGATTAAATAAGACATATGTTCAGTGAATTTTTTTTTATTGTTTTTGTGTCTCCAAGTTCACTCCTGAAGTGGATCCTATGTATTACGAAATATCCTGTATTTGAAATATTATATGTAATATATACGTTATATATTATATAAAATATATTCAAAAAGAAAAATATATATATAATATTATTTTGATCGAAATCCCACAGGGACCATTTTCATCGTCTCGACGTGTATGCAAATGGCGAACGATTGTATCAGATAGACACATTTTTTCTTAGAATTTTGTAATAAACTTAAATTGTAATTTTTAGTGAAATTTATCGCGCTTGTAAATCGACTTCAAAGCTTCGAGATCCCAAATACACACAACGCTACACTCACGCGGAAAGAATTCAATCGGCATGAACGAAAATACAAAAGAACATAAAACACAAATTTTGTTGAATGGTAAGAAAAAAAAACAATTCTTTCCGTATGCGTGAAGCCACCCGGTATATACATATACATAACATATATATATATATTCACTTATTATATATATTTATATATATATCGCTCATTTTGTTTTCTTACAAAACGATAGTAATATTCTTTCTTAGGCGATCGACTAATCGCTCCTAGCAGAATCGAGCTATTACGCTTAAATAATAATAATAATTATAATGTAATAATAATTATTATTATAATGATAGAGAGTAAAAATTTAAAAACTTACACGTGCGCGCGTACATACACAAAAACAATACCACGAATGAATAAATGAATTAAAAAAGAAACGAAACAAAGGAAGGACAAAAAAAAAGAAAAATGATAAGTTATTAAAATCTTTAAGGCGTTCATGGAAAAATAAAAATAAAATCCCTGCGTAATTTGGACACCTCTGTGAATATTTCCAAAGTAAAAGAAAAGATTAATAGAAGAATTTAAATAAAAAAATTAATAACATTTTTTCCAATTGGATTGGCGCAGTGTTCAGTGTGCTTATATCATTATATATTATATATTATATATATACATATATATATATATAATATATAGAAAGGATATCATACGATATATTATCGAGAGACCCAAAAAAATAAATTTGATCTATCTTTGACTTCGCCGGTAATATGAGAAAAAAAGGACGTCAAAGGGTATTAAAAAAACAAAAGAAAAATGTTTTCAAAATAAAAAAAGAATAAAAAGCAAGTAAAATAAAAAAAAACATAGTGAAATTTCCGATCGGAAATTTCGAATAGAAAAGTTTTGTGCCGTGCAAACTGAAGTTATGACAGAATGTTCGACGTTGCTTTTATTCTGCGTCGCATTGAATTATTAAAAAATTAAAAAAAAAAAAAGGAAAATATACAATATTATCGACAAAAAAAGGCTTCGCGAAAAGATGGATGTCGTTTTATTCTTAGGACAAAAACTCTGTACATTGCGAGAAACGTGAATCGAAAAGGACGCATTGTTAAATTCGTAGTAAAAAAAAGGAAAAGAAAAAAACAAGATTTCTTATCAGCAACGTATCTTCTTCTTTCGATTCACCTTTCATCTACTCTCGCGCTTTTGATTAAATTAATTATTATTATTAAATAAAATAAGTATGTGCAATCTGTAATATAAATATATAATGTAACGTAAATAATATTTGGCAAACGAGGAATGTAAGTACGCATTAATGTACGTAGGTATTTAAGTGCTATTTACACTAAAAAAAAAAAGAGAAAGAAATATCCGACATTTTAGCTGAATTTAACTGCCACAACCAATTTTGGGTCTACGTACGTTTGAGCACTACTGCCATTTTCCAAAAGAGGTTTTAGGGACACGTACACGAAAGAAATAAAAATATAAAAATTAATAATAATAATAATAATAATGATAATTAAATAAAAAAAGAATTAAAATAAAACAAATACAAGAAGCCTGTCTATAGTGTATAAAATATATATAAAAGCTCAAGGAAATAAACTGTGTAAATTTATCGCGCAATATCGTTCGATATGAGAAATATTTTATTATCCTTCGAAAACAATACGCAAGAAAAGAAAGGAAAAAAAAGATGATAGTCTTAGATATTCTGAAATAATTTTGGGAATAATAGAATATTAAATTGATATAAAAATGAAATTAAGCTAGTATTAGATTACTTTTTAAATCGAAATCGAAAGTCTTCAATTCCAAGAATCTTATTGGTCGATTGAAAGAACTAAGGAAATCCCCTTGTTTAATTCGATCTTGATAATTATCGATATCTCGTTCGACTATTTAAAATGCCATCTAGCGTTAATATAAAAAAGTTAAAGCGTTTCCGTTTCGATGTGGTTTTAACAATCAACGACGAATGCTACTCGCCGAGTCCTTATATTAGATTTTCATTCAACAATCTCAAATCTCGTTCATTGTGTAATATGTGGTCTCAACTAGGTGGTTGAAAAAGAGAAAAAGAGAGAGAGAGATAGGACGGTAATGTTTTAAAATATAATAGATTGATCGAATAAGGTCGGCGATCGATTCGATATACATACATATCTACATATATATAAATATATATAAATATATACATATACTTATATATAAAATATATATATATATATATATAAATATATTAAAAACAGGGCACACCTGCATAGTTTGATCAGATTTATGCACGAAGGTGAGAGAAAAATATCGCGCGTGTTGTACCGACGGAGATAATGCCGTCAGGCGTGCCACCGGCTGGGGGTTAGAATCTTACGAATATACCTACTATAATATACATCTATTAAACTCTTAATATATCTTATTATTTCTCCTTTTGAATCGCTACTTTTCAGATATCTAAATATAACTACGGCAAAATGATTAAAACTGGAGAAGAAAATCTACGACACTTGAAATATCCGCAGACAGTGTAAGTTCATTTTATTTCTTTTCCAATTGATATCACTCATTTTCTTTTTCAATTAAAATTCTTTCCTTGTCGTTCTGATTTCAAGGATTCAAAATTTCATCGAATTTTTTTATAAATTTTGATCTAGATCTTTTTGACTATTTCTCATTTTTTTTTTAACCTTTTTTTGTTGGTCTTGCTACCATCTCTCTTTCTCTAGCTCTTTCTCTCTCTTACTATTCCCAAGGACGAAATAATTAACATGATTGATGATGTTTTTAATTAATATTCTTTTTCTTTTTTCTTTATTATTGTTTTGTTTTATCCAGGGAATTCAGCGGACAAGAGGATCAACATTCGGTAGAATTGTATAGTCAAAATGTAACAATCATTCCATCGTCAGGTGGCCACGATCATGGAAGTTCCAAAGTTAAATTAAAAAATATTGTTGACTTTACTTGGGAACATAATTTTTATACTGGTCAATTATTAGCTGTTCATATGTCTGGAAAATACTTAGCTTATGGTATCAAAGGTAATTAAATGTTACCATGTATGTGGTTTACACTTCGCTTACTTTTATTTCATATCATACATTTTTTTTTAGTTGGAACAGGAGGCGGAGTAGTACGGGTTGTATATAAAGAATTAGAACAAAGAGCGTTATTAAGAGGGATGCGTGGGGCTATACAAGATCTAGCTTTTGCTCATGTGTCAAATGCTATTTTAGCATGTGTCGACTACTCGGGAAACCTCTTTATACATACTATTGAATCAACACCATCCGAACTATTATGTAATTTAGTATTACAAGTGGATGCTGAAGAATCTTCTCCTACTAGTCATCGTGTTATTTGGTGTCCTTATATTCCCGAAGATGATCCATCGGATGGTGATGCGGTATCTAAACTATTGGTACTAACGAGGGGTTCTAAAGCAGAGCTATGGTCGGTTGCCAATGTTGCAGCTAGATTTAGATCTATAGAGGTGATTGTGCATTTCATCTGTATATTATGCCGTCTGAATATTACATTAGACAGAAAATCGAACTCTTAAATGAATAATAGGCAACTGATCCAGCTGCAAAAGAAAGCGGCGGCATGATAGAAATTAATCAACACTCAGGGATGATCATCGAGGCGACGTTTAGTCCCGATGGTACTGCCTTAGCTACAGCCAGTCTTGATGGAGAAGTCAAGTTCTTCCAGGTATATATGCACGGTAATTCTCATGGCACGACTCAACCGCATTGTTTACATAAATGGCAACCACATGGTGGACGTCCCATTTCTTGTCTATTTTTCCTCGACGACCACCAAACTTGTCAACCTGAGTAAGCAATTTTACTTCATTCTCGATAATACGTTTTATTCGATCCATGTACAATTAACGTGACTTCACTTTTTTACTTAGCGTACAATTCTGGAGATTCGCTATTACTGGCTGTGACAATAATTCAGAATTGAAAGTCTGGTCGTGCGAATTATGGACGTGTTTGCAAACAATTACATTTGCGCCAACTCCTTCGACTGGAAAAGTTCCTGTATTGAAAGCAGGCTTAGACCTTAGCGCCGGTTATCTTTTGTTGTCTGACATATATAATAAAGTTCTGTACATATTGAGTATTTGTAAAGTCAGTGGAGAGGCATTAGCGTGCGTAAATACGATATCAGAATTTCTTTTGCCATATCCGATCTTGAGTTTTGGAATAGTTGATGCTGGGCAAAGAAAAATACGTCCAATGGGAGAATCCTTAGAAGATCTTACCCAGTGCGAGGAAGAAACAGAGGAACAACTTGTCATTAGAATGTATTTGGTTCAACCTAAGTCGTTGCAAGAATGTCATATAGCATTTAAGCCCGCCTCGCGAGTGAGTGGCAACTGCCTCATGGATATGCTCATCCATGATTCCTTGATCATCCATAATTCGGAAGATTTGCTGGATATTGGGATTGTTAATCACAATGGAATATCAGGAGAAAATAGCGAAGAAGATCGTATGTTATCGGCTACCATCGAAAACACGAATAATCATAACACAGGATTAAATTTAATGACACCAGATGCATTTAGCTCGCCAGCGAAGAAAGAAAACAACGATATAGAGTCAAGTCCTCCTAGTCCTGAACTTGAAGACGTGATATCCGTTAGTCCCTCTTTGGCGCAGGCAGTACAAGCGTTGAATGCTTCGGATCCGCCCCTTGCGACGAACGAATTAGAGGAACATGCGCCAGCTAGCGGTGGTAGTAGTCCTAGTAGAGAAGTCAGAGAAATCCTATCGCTCAGTAAACAAGAAGAGGAAGAAGCCGATTCTGAAAATAAAGAGGAAGCAGCACCGAATACAGGAGAAGATTGGCCTAATATTCCAATGGTTTTATTAAAAGATGTCAATGTACATGCCATGAAACCAGACTCTGAAGAATATCAAAATGAAGAAGATAATAATACTGCACAAAGGAACACGACTAAGGATGAAACTAACTCGACGACTCACATTTCGTGCGAACAAGAGACTCAATGGCAAAACACTGCAAATAATATTAACGTCACTGAAATAACTAATAAAATAGATTCTATTTTGGAAACTATTCAAGAACAGTATCAAGAAATTAGAGAATTAAAAAATGAAGTAACGAGATTAAGACAGGAATCACCGATATCGACGCATGTTGAATCGGTTTTAGCAAGAGCATCGCAACAACAAACGGCAACGTTAGAACAATTGTATGGACAAATGAATCGACAACGTGAATTATTAAACACACTTGAAACAACGATCAAAGACAAAATAGAAAATATTTTACCACGAATAGTTGAAGAAACGGTTGAACCATTAAAACGTCAACTACATTTGGACGTAACGCGCATGGACGATTTGTTAAAAGATAATTTAACTAAATTGATTAATAGTACACATATTAAGGATACATTGGCATTAGCTGCAGCCAATGCAGCTAAACCAGCGCTTGATGTAGCTTTCAAAGACACTTTTACAAACATCCTTTTACCTGGCATGGAAAAAGCTTGCCAAAATATGTTCAAGCAAGTGCAAGATGCATTCGTCAAAGGTACCCGCGAATGTAAGCTATTGTGTTTCTTAATTATTTCTAACGATAAATTTATCTTTATATTTTAAACGTCAATGTCAATATTATTTGTATACTTGGTTTTTCTATAGACCTTCAAAGCGTCGATTCTATCATGGATAAGCAATATAAACAACGAAATGAACAACAAACCGAAGCACTGTCATTGTCAGTACGCGAAGAAATTCGAAGTGAATTTTCTCGAGGAATATCTTCCATGCAAGAGGATACTGTACGTATAGTTCGAGAATCGATCAGGGAAAATTTAAATCAACAATTGAACGAAATATCTGGCGCACGGTACGGTTGTTTTAATTATTATTTACATATTATTTAATAATATATTCATTATTTATGATAAAGATATATTATCTCATTTACAAACACAGTTCACGTGCCACGACTCCTGCAACAATATCTGTACCTGCTGTTGCCGACGCACAAGCTCGAGTTGTGTCTTTACTGCAAAGAGGTCAATTAAATGCTGCTTTCCAACAAGCTTTAAGTGCTAGTGATTTGGGATTGGTCGTTTTGGCTTGTGAAAGGACGGAGCCATCAAGGGTATTTTCTTCTCCTCTTGGACCTCAAGGTCAAGGTACTAGATGTATTTTACAGCAGCCGGTATTATTATCATTAGTCCAACAACTCTCTGCCGATTTAGGACATCGTACAGAACTTAAGCACAGGTATTTGTACAAATTTAAATATAATTTTCTTTTCGTATAAAATAACTGCAATAAAATATGTGAATTTTAAAATAAAATAATTTTTTTGTATAGGTGGTTAGAAGAAGCTATATTAAATTTAGATCCAAATGATCCAGTAACTCGAGAGCACATGGGTACTGTGTTAATGACTTTGCAAAGTCAATTAGCTGCTTTTGTAACGGCAAATCCAAATCACCGGTCAACTCGACGAATGAAAATGTTAGCCATGGCAGCACGCGCTTTATTAGCTCAACATCCTTGACCTACAATGTGTCTTCAATAAGCTCATTTTTGTATAATATAAGGTTCTTATCTTCGGTCAAAGAGAGAAAAAGAGAGAGAGGAAGAGAAAGACGTGTTAGTCTAAAAGCAATATCGCCAATGCGAGTTTAAGACTGACATTAGTTCACATGGAATGTGAAAGAAATATTGTATTAATGTATGTTGTAATTGTATTATTTTATCGGAATATTATTTTTTATTATTTGCAAAGTATACCATACTTTGTAAAATATTACGATTAAAATATTTTCGTATTAGCACTCATATATATATATATAGATAAATTTAAAAAAAACTTTTCTGAAATATTTCATTTCGTCTCCATAATTTTGATTAAATCGAAAAAAGTATTTTTTGTTTACAATAACTTCATCATTTTTTCTAATTAATTTCTTTTACTTTCATGTGAATTTTATACAATACAAAAGGAGATTTCAACGTCAACAGAAATTGTATTAAAAAAAAAGAAGTAAATAATAGTAATAACCTATTTTACATTTGTTACTTATAATAATGTTCGAAAAAATTTTTAATTGGCTAATAATTATATATAAATATATATAGACAGTGCACTTAAGTGCATTTAATTAATGACGTGATCTAATGTATTTTGGATATACTTATAAATTTGAAACAATTCTAGACATTTTTTTAATTGATATTATCTTTAGCTCTTCTTGTAGGATACACGTATACTTTGCATTGCAATTATTCTAATGTTATTTTTTTCTAAATTTACTTATTTCTTTTCTTTTTACAATGTACATATTATTATTACTACTGCTATTACCTTGAATTAACCATTTTTATTTCATCTAGTGAATCAAAATGTTTCACGTTATATTTAGATTATAAGCGAGAAAATAATGCAACACTAAAGTAAAAGAAAAAAGAAGAAAAATAAAAAAGGTACATAAATTATAATGCAATTTTCATAAAGCTAGAAAATTATATATATATATATATATATATGTATGTATATATATATAATTAAAAAAAAACACCATACTTTTACATTATTCATTACATTTATAAATATCTAGACATCTTTTTTCTAATAATTTTTCAAAATTTTAAACATTTTGAAATACATCGTATCATTTGCATGTACACGCATGTTAATGTTCCATATAATGTTGAAAATGTTTCTTGTATCTTTTAAGAAAATATGTACATAATATAGCGTTTACATTCATTTTCTGAGGATCGTCTTTATATCTTATTTACATATATATTCTTTCTACGACGCAAATATTTCCTAATTCCAAATATTATTCCTTATATTTATATATATATATACATATGTTAGAACAAGGCTTCTCAAAGTGTGAATCGTGACTCCATACGAAGTTGAAAAAATTTAAGGAAAACTAAAAAATTCTTGAACGTGCTAGACCGAGAATTAATTTGATATTAATTTAACAAAACTATACGTATAGTATATTTGTGAGCTTATAATAGTCAAGGAAAATATAGTATAGGATATATACTCAGGGTCGTGAAAACATT
The DNA here is from genome assembly GCF_010416935.1 of Polistes fuscatus. Classification (NCBI taxonomy): domain Eukaryota; kingdom Metazoa; phylum Arthropoda; class Insecta; order Hymenoptera; family Vespidae; genus Polistes; species Polistes fuscatus. Next base: position 9,324,681 of record NW_025113129.1, read on the forward strand.
CATTCGAGTAAAAGGCCTCACCAAGTGGAAAAGTTTGAGAAGTCCTAGTTTAGAAGACAGTAATTTTACTACACGTAGGAATTATTGTATAATTTGTTTTTCAAAAAATTTTATCAACATTTCTAATCTTTCCAATATAGAATGCAATATCTAATATTTTCATAATATTATAAATTATATATAAATATAAATATATACATATATATGGCAAGTTACATGTGAAAATATTGTAAGGAATGTTAAAAATCATGATGTATTTTTGATCATTTTTTTACATCAATTGTATGTCATAGACAGTAATGATATTATATATATGCAATAATCTTCCATGCTTCTAAGTAAATAAATCTCGAGCTTTTATCATGTTTGTTAAATAGAGAATCAATTAAAAACAAATTATTACCATATTTTGGTATTATACTTCATGCGTATATTACATTTGGATGTATTTCTATAAAATGAACAATTTATAAATAGCGTGTATAATGTATTTTAAAATTAACTGACTGTTAACAAGTACATTTTTTATGTCATCGATAGCAAAATGATAGATGTGTTCCAGCTTGAACCAGCCAAAGTTAAAAAAAATATTTTATTCTTAATAAAATAAATCGAGATATTGTATTATGAATAAAAACAAAAAAGATAACAAACAAGAAAATAATATGCTCGATCAATTATTACCGTTACTGATATGAAGTAAATACTGTCATGATGATTGAGTTTTATTTGAAAGTTCAGCGACTAGAGCTTCTTTAACATGCGCAGGTATTTTAATTTTTTTCTTTTTATTAATTTTTCCAGATTTTGGTTTATCCGATACTGGTGTTACTACTTGTACTTTCTTCTTCTTTTTTAAACAGCTAAGCGGATTTGGACCACCCTTCTTATGCTTCTTTTTTCTTTTTGGTTCGATTTCATTTATTAAACCTGCCTCTTTCTTTAACGTCTTCATATTCTCTTTTTCCCATGTACTCATTCCTAAATTATTTTTGATGTTTTCAGCATATTTTTGACTTGCTTCTGAAGGAGTCTCCAAAGTAGGTGCTTTACCATGGAGATATAATAAGGGCACACCGGGAATTTGTCTCAATTCGTTTTGTAAATCACGATCTTGTGTCGCAATAATATATCTACGCAATAAATATTAAAATGTTATTTACTTTTTAAAATTCAATAGAAATAACAGAAATGTTAAACTCACCTAGAAGAATTATCTTTTCCTATCATAGACATCAAACATTTAGAACCTGGTATCGGTTTCTTCTCGTGCCCACATCGATGAACTGCATATCGTTTAATTATATGCATTGCACCTACAATCCCTTTGGAAAAGGAACCTAATTTTTCTACCTCTAAAATGATGCATGCCGTAGTCAACAATTTAGTTTCTGCTTGAAAATATTTAGGTAATTGATCTTGGATATTGAATTTGTTCTAAACCAATTATATAAAAAAAAAAAAAACAAAATTATTTATAATCTATAAATATTTTGGTAAGATAACTCTATATAATGATAATTGATCCAAGCAATATACTAACCTCAAGTGCAGCAAATGCAAATGTTCCATCGATGAGTATTTGATAAGGTTGTCTAAATTTAAAATTGTTTATGTAGAAGGCTAAATGTTTCCTGGCTTTTTTATGTCGTGATGTTTTCATTTTGTTTTAATTATTTGATAATTTTATTCAACACATTTAATAAATCAATGTTTGTTTACGCCATAAATATTCACAACAGACTTCGTGTAAACAACTTACTTAACTTTCGAGGTTATGTTACATGTGAAACACGTGTGACACTTGTATAGCGAAAAAATTCCTGAAAGATTATTCCGTTTAAATTGTATGTATAAATTATATAAAATGTTTAGAGACATAAGATAACGTATATACAGGATTATTATAAAATAAAAATATTGTTAACATTTTTATATTTTAATCTCGTGAAAAAAAAAATAATATATATGCTTAAAAAAAGTGATTATTAAATTATAATATTTAAACTGTAAGATAGAAGTTTTCGAATAGTCATCGTAAAGAGCAGACCTTAATTTTATACAAAATTTATGGAGTTTATTGTGTTCAGAAATACTACTAGAAAAACGCCATAATAAAACAATGTTTTTAAACAAATTGCAATTAAAATTTGTCACCATGATTAGGATCGGTAATTATATTAGTATTTACTTAATTTTTTCCACTTAAAGTATTGTGTAATTTCCATTAAAAACAATATATTCTAATATATTAATTATTATAATTGAATTTCTGTTTACTTCATTATAGTCCAAGAGCCCGTGAGTGCCAGACCTTCGGATTTTCATAAAAGCTGAAAATTTTTCTATGTGTGTCCCTAATACAGGTAAAAATGATCCCCACCCATGAAGCTGAGGCAGCGGTGGCTTTGGCAGGTAACAGGTAACAAAGGTGTATAAAATTCCATCTCAAATTTATCATAAAATAAAACTGAATTTTTTTATATTTGATTCATAATAATATCAAAACTCGCGTTGCTCATTGCCAAACAGTTAGTATGGTTGCAACCCTCTGCCGGACACCCTTAAACTATTATAATTTATAATTATACTTACGTTATATTATAAAATCTCAATTTTATATATAATTTTTTGGGGGCCTATTAATCTATGTTTACATAATAGCCGGACAGTTTCGACGGTTCTATCATCTTGCTAGACGCATTCAAAGTGAGCAGTAGTTCGGGGAGCAAGGAACGTATACAGTAACTAGTGCGAGTGAGACAGAGCGCTTGGTCTATTGCGGCCCTTCACTGCGCAGCAGCTGTTGTTTATTGTAACTATCTGGTGAACGGCTATGCTCATAATAAATGTATTATTTTTCTGTGCAGTTTATAAAATAAATGTGATCAGTTGTAATAAAGTGCTATCATGAGTGACGAAAAAATAGTTTGCTTTGTTTGCAGGAAAAGTGATGAACATATAATATTATTTTCTGAAGAAACTTTAAAAAAATGCCAGACTATTCTTAAATTACGAAAAATACATAAGCTAAAATACAAAGACATTATTTTACCTAGTGAATACACCGAAAGTGGTTATCACAGAGTATGTTACAAGGTATTTACAGGTCTTATGAAAAAATATTTCACCTCTCAACCATTAAGTGCTGAAAAACAAAAAGGAAAAAAACAAATGAGTTGTGTAATTACAAGCAACTCATCTTCAACCTTGTCGTCGATACGAGATTTGAGTTCCGAACTACCTGATCCACAATCTTTGTCAACAGAATCTTCATCTCAACTAATTTTACTATCCCAGTCCACAGAAACACAACCTTCGACATCTGAAAATGAATCTGATTTACAGCTTGTACCCTCAGAATCTCCCACGACATCTCAGCCAGCTCCAATTTGTGAATCAATAGGTCTACAATCTGCAACTCTTCAAGATATTTCTGACGTTTTTGAACCAGAAGTTAGTGATAATAATTTTGTAACTCAAGATGTTAATATTTCGACTAATAATATTGCTGGTAAAAATGATAACGAAGTTGTTTGTATATTTTGTAATAAAAAGAAGAAAAAAGTGCGATCGAGAATGCTTCTGCTTCATGCAGCTGATGTTCAGCAATTTAAAGATAGTGTCAAACCTAATATTGAAAGTCATGAAGAGTTTACAGATTTTTCTAATAAATTGGATAATTTTTCTGGCTCAAAAATCTATTATCATACTGAATGCCGAGTTAATTTTAATAATAAGTTATCTTCACTAAAAGCAACGCCTAGCAAAACGGAGTGGCATTATCACCGGGAGTATCATCAAACAGTTTTTAATGAAATTAGTACAATCATTAAAGAAGACGTGATTAAAAAAGGGCGGTGTTTTTTATTAGTGTATTTACATGAATCATATATCGATTTATTAGAAAAAATTTTTCAAGAAAATTCTATTCAAATGACAGCTACTTTCACAGCACACCATCTTGAAGAAAAAATTTTAAAAGTATTCTCTAAGGATATAAAATTCTTTACTGTTCGTAATAAAAAAATACTAGCTCCAAAATATCTAGAAGCCATCGATGATTCAGTACTGGATAATTTACAACAAGAAAACATTTTACAAAAATCTGCATTGATTCTGAGAAAAATAATACTCCAAATAGAAAAAAAAAAATTATCAACAAAAAATATAACATCACAGCATTTAATATCCGGAGAAGTTTCAATACCAGAAGAATTATCAAACTTTTATTCTACCCTTCTTGGTGGATGTAACCAAAAACGAAAGACTGGCCAAAAATGTTCTCGTCTAGTTCGTTCTTATTGTCAAGATGTTATTTTCGGAGTTCATGATGGTCGAGTTAAAACGTCGAAGCATATCATGTTAGGTTTGACTCTAAAAAGCTTAACAAGCAGCAGAAAAATAATTGACATTATAAACAGATATGGACACTGTATTAGTTATCAAGGCGTTGAAGAATTAGAAACTGAAACTACATTTACATCAATGAAAAAGTCTAGCTTATGTCCAGAAACAATAAAAAAAAAACCCAGAGCTTTTTACTGGTGTGGCATACGATAATTTTGATCGTTTTGTTGAAACTTTTAGTGGTAAGGATACTTTACACGACACAGTCGGAATAATATACCAAAATATCGATGCAGATACAGCTGACGAGCCTGAAATGTCCGAAGTTTCAAGTGAAAATACTTCGCCGAATAAAAAAAGAAGAAGAAGAACATTTGATGAAATAAATATAGATGAAATGCCATACCTACAAATGCCATACATATAGTAATGTATGTATGTTCCAGGTATTTGATAATTATGTTAAATTATTATACATTAATTTTGGACTATTTGTAATTAAATTAACTTGGTTTTTTTACTATTGCAGAAAACAATGAAGAAGGCGATATTGAAGACGATCAATCCACAGAATGGAATAATAGTGACGAGGAGTATGGATGTATTGACGACGACGATGAAAATGATGAAAATGTTTAAAGATTTTATTAAAATAAATGTATTTTTCTGTAACTTTTTTATTTTAAAAAAAATTTGCCTTTTGATATAATAAACAATAAAATTTGATTTACTTTAATTCATTGGCTTTACAATTTTGATAGAATTGAAAATATAAACTTCGTAAAAATGAAAAATAATATAAATAAAATTATTAGAGTCTCGATATGATTGAAGTTGTATTAGAACAATTTTACTGAGTACTGTTTTAAATATTTGTTATTCAAACTGTAAAAATTTATTTAATGAAATTTCTTGACTAAGAAAAAAATAAGCTGCACAATTTGAACTTGATAACAGTGGATGCGCAGTGAAGGGCCGCAATAGACCAAGCGCTCTGTCTCACTCGCACTAGTTACTGTATACGTTCCTTGCTCCCCGAACTACTGCTCACTTTGAATGCGTCTAGCAAGATGATAGAACCGTCGAAACTGTCCGGCTATTATGTAAACATAGATTAATAGGCCCCCAAAAAATTATATATAAAATTGAGATTTTATAATATAACGTAAGTATAATTATAAATTATAATAGTTTAAGGGTGTCCGGCAGAGGGTTGCAACCATACTAACTGTCTGGCAATGAGCAACGCGAGTTTTGATATTATTATGAATCAAATATAAAAAAATTCAGTTTTATTTTATGATAAATTTGAGATGGAATTTTATACACCTTTGTTACCTGTTACCTGCCAAAGCCACCGCTGCCTCAGTTTCATGGGTGGGGATCATTTTTACCTGTATTAGGGACACACATAGAAAAATTTTCAGCTTTTATGAAAATCCGAAGGTCTGGCACTCACGGGCTCTTGCTCTATTAAATTTTTTTATTAATCATTAAACCTGTTCACTTATTAATCATATTTCTAGGAGGAATTTGTATATATATTTGCAATGATTTGTAAAAACTTATCGTTTATATTATTAATCATTAAATTACTATTTTGCTTTCATTATAAATTATTTATTATAAAAAAAAATCTTTTTAACATAATACAAAAATGTTTTAATCTCTTAATTATGTACATGGGCTGCTTAATTTATTACTGTTGAGTGTTGCGTATGTACACTTATATATATTATTATAAAAAGATAATTTATCATGTATGTGGTATCACTGTACGAAGGTAGTAGACCTGTAGATATATACACCCTTATAACACAGGTTAACAGGTATATAATCGGACTTGAGCAGGCGTGCATATATATTGTGAATAGAAAAAGTATAAAAGTTATAATAGAAAAGTATAAGTATAAATTCTCATATTAATAAAGAGTTTGATAATGAGTAGAAAAAAAAGAACGTGTTGAATTAGTTTTACATGGCAGTAGTTTGATTATTCTTACAATTAAATTAAAAAATAATTATGTTAATATTTAATTAAGAAACGCGTATAAAATTGGTCTCATTTGTTCTTTTTTTTTTATAATTTATATATAGCATGTAATTTTTATAAAAAAGAAAAAAAACAATGCGTCAAATTATAAAATCACTTACTTCTTCATTACATTTTGTTTATCCAAACTTTCTAGATTTTACCATAAAATTTCTTATTCAACAAATACAAAAGTAAATTGACATTGATTTTGGCTTTTCCAAACATGTCCATTATCGGCGAACCTTCGTATTGTAATTCAAGTAATTTTTGAATATCGATATTTACCTTTTCCATGTTTACACCCATAAATTTGCAATGTACAATAAAAAGGCCATTATGTTCTGTAGGACTTATCTCAAAAAGGACGTTTTTCCATTGAGAAAGTGGAAGACCATCTACTTCTAAGAGTACACCTTTCTCTTGCAATTTCGCAGCTGAATACTTTAATGTCATTTTAGATTTCAATTTCCTATGATCTTTTTGTGCCATGTGTAATGCTCGAATGGATCTGCAACATTAATTACTTTCTAACATTTTAACTTTAATAAAAATTCAACTATTAATATTGTGATGATATATATATATTTATACTTATATGTAATATATGTATCTACCCTTTTCCAGTATGTAAATTTTCCAAACACTTTTGTATATATTTATTGTAATATTCGACTTGTTCTTGATAATATCTGGTTTTTTCTTCTAAACTTTGTTTAGTCATTTGTAAAGTTTTAAGTTCGTTATTTCTTCTGATTCTATATTTTCCCTTATTACAAAGATCTTTTGCAACTGCTGTTATAATATTTTGATAACCGTCTTCCTTACTGACCCATCCTCCAAGCCGTAATTTATTTAGATATACTGATAATTGAAACTTGCAATCATTCAATGATGAACTATTAATAAAAAAGGAAAAATTTATTTTATTTCATTGAGAAATAATCACATAAAATAAGCAAACAAAAATTATTACCTTTTATGACTTATATTCAACATAGGTGACACAGTACTGTATTTTGAAGTGTTCAATATTTTGTTGTCTACAGGAGATGTAATTGCTAAGGCATCGACTAACGTCGGACCCTTTAAAAATTGAAGCACAGAAACCAAAAGCTCTTTGGTTTTAATAAATAATTTACTTAAATTCGTATCTTCATCTTCTGGAATCTGAAATTTATTTGTAAGCACTAAACACACTTCTGTTTTGCCGAGTCTCGCCAAATTTCCTTCGCAAATTGGATCAGCTAAAAATCATTTCAAAAATATTGAATTTATTTAAACATAAATAAATTCTTGAAATGTTTTTCTTTTTTTTTTAATTCATTCATTACATTATTCTTACATATTCCTAACAACGATGCTACGGTTGGCGCAGATTCTAAATCTTCTAGTAAATCATGAAGCGGATCTAATGGGTCAGGTGCTATTTGATCTTGATATTTTAACATTAGACAATGTGTATCACAAATTTCCTGTAACATATATTATATTGTTATTATATTTTAATATTTTTTTAATTATTTATTTACTTATTACTTGCCTGTAAAGAAATATAAATTTCTGGTTTATGTATGAGCGTAGCTTCTGTGTATTCGTGAATATTAAAATGTTCTTCTAGGTCTTCTATTTGGCAACAATATCGGAAAAATTTTTTAAATTTTTCGTGACACTCGATGATAAATGGATTCAAACAATTCAAGTGCGTAGCTTCTTCACCAAACTGAAATATTTAATATGTATAGTTTGCAGATAAAAAAAAATGATTTATATTACATTAATTTAATAAAAGATATTTACTCCTTTTTTGGAAGCAGCAAATTGTAATATTTTGGCTATGCAAGCTAAATTTCTTCTTTGATCGTTCAATAGCGTTCTATCAACTGGTAAAGTAATAATATCAAAAGCATCTGGTGCTACAATGGCAGCATTTATAAATTGATAATAAATTAAATTTCCAACTACTTTTAAGATATCTTTTTCTGGACTATTTGGAAATTTTTCTCTTAACGTATCATTTAATACTTTAGCCACATACAACATTCCATAAGGTATTAAATTACGGGATTCGGTTATTTTTGTTAAAAATTCTAACGCAGTTTTTTTTAGCACATTAACACTGTCGTTCAATCTTTTTCTTACGTGTTCGTAAGTTAATGCTTCTTGATGAGATACGGTATATGGAAGATTTTGAGTTTCACCAGTTTCCATTTCCAATTGATTTCTCCAACATTTGTAAGCATCCACAGGATTTGTTTCTATCGCCAGAGTCTTGTCAGATATAATATTTTCTATTAAGGGTCCAACTATTTGTCTTAATGCTCGTTGACCATTTAATTGTCGGGCATAATTCACTACTAATTTTAATACCAACGGATCTCCAGTAACAACTTCAGACGGTTTTTGAAATTTACATCTTATTTCTTCTTGTAACGCACTGCCAAAAAGCTTCAATAACAAATATTCTTCTCTGATATTTGATCCAAAGTTGAATAACGTCAAAATTACATTTTGTAAAAATTTGTTTGTTTTACTTTGTGGCAATAAAAATAATAATTTAGATAAATATGACGGATTAGTTTGTAACGTATAAAATAAATGTTGATAACCCTCGAGTTTTTTACGGCCTTCCTTAGTCAACGATTTCAATCCTTTTTGTGTTGACAAATTATCCGATATTCCAAAACTTTTATTATCCTTATTATTTCTCTGTTTCGCAAGATTTTCCAAACTTTTACCATGCGTAACTACATCCTGCAAAGTTATTCTATTTTGAATCAATAAACCAATTTTAATATCCATACTGTCTAATTGTTGCGACAAGTTCTGATTGTGTCTTATAATTTGAACGACTTCGTGTTTTAGATGCTGTAGTTGTAAATCCTTGTCGTAATCTTGGGCGTTGAAATTTAAAATTGCAGAAAAATGTCTGACCACAGGAAACGGCGGTTTTTCCATATGTAATAAAGAATTGAAAGCTCTTCTAGCTGCTCGTCCACGCCAAAGAGCCTGGATCTTTATGATTTGTGGTTCATAATCTCGATATATGTCTAGCACATCAATAGATTCAGTCTTCATTAGTTTAGTGGTATTATTTTGACAAGAGAATAAATAATTTTTTGCATGTATTTGATTGAGTAATGCAATATAACGTTTTCGTTGCAATATACCTCTCCACCATGCTTGTATTTTTATTATTTTATTGTTATTGAAATTATTTAATTTATATTTCTTACGTAATAAATATCCTCGAATTCGAGCTTGCATTTTAATAATCATACATTCTTTAACTACTAAGTATTTATGCAGATCTTCCACTGGATAATATTTCTTTATATACTCAGCATCACTCTCAGTGACGTAATGAGTTTCTGATAAATCTTCAGGTATATCCCATGTGACTGTACGTTCTTTTATATTCAAATATGCTTCGATTTCTTCATTCTCAATGAATGTAACAAATGGGCAATGATATTTTTCAAGCTTTAGTTTTCTTAAATTACAAAATATATCAAACTTTTTCTGTTTAATTTCATCTGAATCTAGTGCTAGCCATTCCTTCATTATACTCTGACGCATAAAACCATTAAGATTACCCTGATCCAGACAATCATTAATTTTAGCATGCCATTCGATTGAACGTTCAATGTTGATGTCTGCTACTTCGATATCAATCATTGCCATCTCCACCTCTGACAAATATAAGTCACGACGATAGGTCTTTTTATTCGAAGCAATATTTTTCAGCAATTTGTAAACATGTGTAGGATCCATAGAAGTTAACGTCCAGCGTAACATTAATTCTAATTTAGCGAAAGCTTCAGTTACAGCATATGGATTATTATCAGCCAAGGCCGCATTCAATTTTGTTAACGTTTGCATTAGTTCGTTACCTTGTTTATATTGTTCATTGGAAATTTTGATGCAGTCTTGTATATCATTATACGTTAATAAATTACATAATATGCGGCGTTTGGACAGTTTTCGCAAGCGTGCTGATTCTAACGCACAAAAATATTTCATTTTATGTTCATCAATTAAGTTCATAACGTGCGCATCCGGATTTTTGAGAGCGTCGTAAACTGCATATGCATCTCCTTCATCCACTGCTTTAGAAATTGCTGCTATCGCTGATAATACTGTAATACTAACAACTATATCATTGTATGTAAGGTCAGTCCCACATTCCATAAGATCAATTTTCATTTCTTCATAATATAATGGCAGGGCAAATTTATCTACATTGGTTAATTTAAGATATGGATTTTTTAAAGCCTTATAAAATTCGGTTACTCCACCATCCAGTAAAGTATCATTTAAAAATCTTAAAGCTTCATTGCCTGAAATATAAAAGTAAATATAACGTGTATATATTTTTCTAATATTCATTTAAATAAATATCAGTAGAGGGTACTAACGTTTTTGAAATGTAAGTACTTCATCATTCACTGAGTCAATAGTATTTTGAAGTAAATGCTGCCAATGATGATTTATTTCAGGATAATTTTTTTTCCATTCAGGACTTTCTATTAATTTCGATATTTTTTCTATATAAACTTCTATATTGCTAGATGTGATATTCTAAAAAATAAATTTAAAAAAATCTAAATATTTTAATAATCTGAATAAAAAATATTTCTGCAACTTACCTGTAAATGTAATGCAGGTGCTTTTAAGGCTATGATTAGTCTGTCATTATTGCTTTGAATACATTCAACAATATCTTCCCCTGCTAGTTGAACTATTTACAACAATTCAATGATCATTAGTTTATATCATATCATTTTATATATACAAATATATTTAAACAAATTGTAAGCATACCATTCACATGATTGATATGACCCTGAATTTCTGCCTGAGTTAATAGTTCATCATATGCATCTGGTACATAACTGTCATTCAAAGACTATAAAAAAATATAATATAACATAAATTTTATAATTACTTCAATATTGTAAGTTTATTAGTATCTAAAATATTTTGGAATATAACTTACTCTATTAAGCGCAGCTTGTCTTTTACTATCTTTTGCGTCATATAAAGTTTCCAAATAATCTTGAGCATACTCAGTACAAATGTTATTTAACTGTGCTGCCTTGTCTTGTAAAGCACTTATCATCAAAACTTGATTCTTGAATTATATATTCACAATTTAATAATAAATAAAAAAATTAATTCGCTTAAAGGTCAAATACACTTATATGATAATTTTTAATCTTACTTGTTCAGTAACAGCTTTGTTTATAGCTATTACTGCTGCATGAAGTGCAGCTACATCCACAGCTATACTATTAGTTAATAGACCACCAATTTTTTGAAACGATGGCATTTGAATACCATATTTGCGTAATTCTTTACTGACAGCATCAATTTCTTCATCTGTAAAATTGATATTCGATTAAAACATTTCCATTATATAAAATAACAAGAGAAGAACCTATTTACCTGTAAAGTTAATTTTTCCATACAAATCTTGAATTTTAGGTGCTTTTCCTAGTTTAAATAAATGTGTACTAAGCGCATGTATACAATATATTAAACGTGGCATATTCTTCTTGTCGTATATGTCTGTCGTTTCAGGTTGAAATGTCTGGAAAAATATAAATAATATAAATACATTCATTTTTGTTTTATATTAAACGTTCAACATTTATAAATACAAACGTTTACATACAAAAGGTAACTCCATTGACTGAAGACATTGTAAAAAGTAATTAATATTATCAGTATGTCTAAACTGTAATCCATTAAGTTGATATTTTTGCTGATCGGAATCATAAATTTTGTGTGAAGGAAAAATTTCTGGAGCTATGAAATGACCTAATTTAGCCAAATAAACCCCATTTCTTAAATTTTCTTCTAATTCTGTTGTTGGAGGAAGGTTTTCTTTTATGCATACTTCTATCCATCTAAAAAAAAATAAAATATAATTTTAACAGCGTTATAATTTATAATAAATCCTTTATTATATGCATAATGTTTTAATTTAAATGAGTATAATAACAAATTACTTTTTTGCTTCCTCTAAATGACATAGGTATTCATAAGCAAGTGTCTTTTCTCTTTGTTTATCCATTTCTTCAGCTGTTTTGCGAACATCATTTCCTTCAATAATTTCTTTTAGTGATTTATCTTGAATGATGGATTTATCTATTTGTAATAAAATATATTTTTATAATATTTATTTCTCTAATATATTTTATTATGTATATATATACACTATGACACAATAATAATAGTAATTTTGTGTGTATACTAAATCAAACTATTGTCAACCTGCTTGTCACTTTCACAAATTGAACTAAATATTTATTATTATTGTAACAATTTTATTGTTATTACTTCAGATATAAATAAACGTTAAAATAATTATAAACATTAATAAAAAGGTAAAAAGAATTAGTATTATTTAATATAATAAAATATCATAACACCTGTTATTACCTATAAATACACAACAACATTACGTAGAAGCAATAGTTGTAAAACATTTTAATTAAAAATAAAATAGAAGAATATTTTCATTTGTCAATCAGCTTACCTTTTTCACAATAAATTGAATTATGAGAAGCATTAATCATGTTTTTAAACTAAAAACAATATTATATAAAATCAAGAAGAAAGCACACAATTATTTTGAGGTATACGTTAAATTAATCAATATTCAAAATATCACCGAATATTCTACCAAACTAGGCCTACCAACTGTTGTTTTACTAAATCAATATTTTCAAATTTAGTCTTTTTCCATGGTAATATTTTTGTTTATATAAATAAATAATATTTTTTATTTTAATACTGATATGAAAAATAATTTTTAATCATTTTAATGCAATCGTTTGTAATATGTTAAACAAAAAACATATTTATGAAAGATGTCAAATAGTTAATCCAGTTTAAGCCTATCAAATTGAATATTGAACAAAATATAATTAGAAAAATTCAATTAACTATTTTTAATCACTTATATTATTATTATAAAATAATATTTATAATTTATGAAATTGTTTACAATACCAAATTAAGTGAATAATTTACGATGAAACTATGTAGTTATTTACTTTTATACGTACTTTTTCAAGGTTATGTTTGTTTGTCATGGAGCCATTAGTTTAAAGTGTTTAAAAACGCATTTTATTGTTGAAGTTAATTGCAGATCACAGTGAAAGTACAAAACAGTATTGATTAGTATCAGGTATGTAAATTACTTTGTCATTTTTGTTTCGTTTTACTTGTTGTATACGTACTGTTTATAAGTACAGCCATTATTTAACATTTCATAGAAATGGTTCAATATCAATCTCTAATGCAGAGCATGGTAAATTTAACTCAAATTTAGTAAGTACATCAGGATGTAAAATTCCTATTTTGCCGATAACTTTGTTGTTATATATTACTTCTCCATATCTTTGCGGAAAAAAAGTTGGATCTGTATATAAGCAGATATCATATTACATTAAAGATATTTTTAAATAAGAGATTAATTACAAAAAGTTAGTTTTACCATCTGCTGCACGTAAATAATATCCAGTATCTTTTTTATCTGTGCTCTGCGGTACTTCTAATACTTGCATAATTCTATCCAGTAAACCGTGGATTATCTCAAAACCTCCAATTTTATTATAATACACTGCACACAAATATCTTTTGTTACGTGCACCAACATCTGCTGTAGTATCGAGTAAAACAACATCAGAAATTTCAAATAATTTTAAAGGTAACGGCATCTTTTTATTTCCTGCTATAGTTTTCAATAATCCTGGTAATAAAGTTGTACGTGCAACCTATATAACAACAAATAATAGATACAACAAAAAAATATTTATTTGCTTGTATGCATGATTAAAAATATTTTACCTGAAACTCTAAGGTTTTTGGATTAGTTATATGAACAGCTGGTACATTCTCTATTTTATAACCCAATTTTTCTGAAATATCATCCCTCGAACACTGTAATATTGTATATTTTTAATTATAATCTTTTCTATTTTTAATCATCTATGATATTAGTTTTTCTACATTTAACTTACCAATGAAAATGTTAACGTTTCAGTGAAACTTGCACGTGCTAATTCTTCACGCAATTGATCCGATAATTTATTGAGAGGGAACTTAAATTAGAAAATATATTTTTATACATAAAATATTTTTTTGTTAAGTAAACGATCAACATTTATTAATTCGTGTGTGTATTACTTACTTCTACAGCAATAGTATTTATTTGTGGAAATGTTTTTTCTATGTTATTATATCCATGAGCAATGGCTATATCTTCGTAAATATCGCACGGATGTAAAACATCTCTTCTCGTTGGAGGTATCTTGATAACAATATTATCGTTTTCTTTTACCATTGCTTCTAACGACATTTTTGAAAGTAATTTTGCTATCTCTTCTGGAGATTTTCTAAATTATATTATTATAATATAGTAGAGTAATTAATAATCATACAATTTAATTAAACTTACTTGATTCCAATATAATTTATTGCTTTTTCACTATTTATTTCTTCTGTACGATAGCTCAACTCTGGATGATAATATATTTTATTATTTGGATAAATTACTTTTACACTTTCCACTGTATACTTCTTTGCGCAGTATACACTGAAAGCGCAAACTATAGTATCTACTGTAATCTTTGCCTGAAATATTTATTAACTTTTATTCAAATGTTTTATATTATATTGTATCAGATCAAACATATGTATATACCTTGTTAAGGTCAGTTGCAGTGCATTCAATAAATACATTTTTAGTATTAAGAGTGATTTTCGAATGATCCCCATTAATTATGGGTGGCAATGATAATACAACACCATTACTATCATATATTATAGGATATACAGGACTATCTTTTATAATTGGTAAATACTGCTTTAGTTGCACATGATGCTACAAAAATAAGAATATTTTATAATAATTCTTAATTCCCTTTCTCTTTCTTTTTTTTTTACCAAAAGATATTTACAGCATACAACTCCATTATTTGCGTTCCAGTATATTCTTTCATTTGATTAAGTGGTTTAAAGCAAATAGAATTTGGTGGTTTCGCATCATATGTAAATGGTCCTTTAATAGTATCTAAATCATGTGTACCAATCGATACAATACTTCGTTTTCTTCCTATAGTTTGATGTAATTTGTCTTGAAGATCAATGAAACTGTTATAAGAATCTTGCGTAAAAGTAATGCCACGTAAAATGGCAGCGACTAAATGTTCTCTCACTTGTAAACACTAGAATATTTTAAAATATGACTATAGAATTTTTTATTTTATTCATTATTAGTGATTTTTAATAGTTTATATACTTACTTCTTTTTTCATTACAATTTCTTCCGGTGCTGTTGGTTTTATTGATTTGTAGTGTGGCACATGACTCCTACGAAAGGAATGAAGTTACACTTTCTTTTTATTTGATTTGAGACCAATCCCAACAAATCTTATGAACTTTTACTTACTTATTTAAGAATACTAGTAATCCTGTTACAAGACCTTCTAAGGATAATAAATCATATCTGTTAGCTGGAATATCAATTTTATAAATAATTTCTTCCGATGCACCAATACTTTGCTCAGAACCTTGTTCCTTTGCTATCATTTGTTTTTCTGTAGTCTAAAAAGAAACAACGCATACAAAAAAATTTGTTCCTTAAAGTTTTATATAGATTAACAGCGAGTTGAAATTCTTACCACATCGTCTAATTCCAAACCAAACTCAAAGCATACATTTTGAAATTCTTCTTCAGCTGCAATTAAATAATCACTGCTTAATTAAAATTAAAAGATGAATTATTTAATCCTCATGAAATTACAATGCATGGAATCGAATGATGCAAAATTTTCAACAATTACTTAACATAAATATTTGTTATGAAATAATATTTAAATGTCCGCCATATGATTTTTAAATAAGTACTTAATTAAAGAAAAATCATATAAAAGAGATAAGGACAACCATAGTAATTTCCTTACAATATGTTTTTCCAAGCGCTTTAAATAATAAATCTCGTTTGACGGCTATGGTCGGCATTTTGAAAATCTATAAAAACCTTAAAGACGATAAGAAATTTATTGCAAATATATCTTGTCTTTTCTTATATACAAATATATATAAATATATATATATATAAATATTTTTTTTCTAATAAATAATAATTCTAAGTGCACGATAATGAATCCATTCATATAGGTTAGAAACTAACGGAAATGAACGATTCGGGCGGTAAACTTTCGTGACTTTGAATATAACATGCAATTTATTGAGCATGCGCAATACTGTCAATCGTATTAAAATTAAATTATGTGCAGAGTCGTAAGTAAGATGCAATTTATTGAGCATGCGCAATACTGTCAATCGTATTAAAATCAAATTATGTGTAGAATCGTAAGTAAATACGCGGTGATAATCAAATACGTTTAAATAAATTATATCAATAAAGTTGAAAAAAATAATTTATAAGTTAATATATCAAAATAATATTTGATTTAACAATAAAAATAATTAACATAATTGTAGCAAAGATTTTAAATTACTAATTCTTTTCTTTTTCTATTTTTGGTATTCTTATTCACAATTTTATCAGCTAAAGACAATAAAACGTTGGAAATTTTTGTTTATATTCTCGATTGAAAAAAACAATTCTATAGGTTTGGAAAGTAAATCGTACGATTAAGTGATATGTGAATAGAAGTTGTCGACATGGTTTGTAGTACCCTCTCGTTTTCTTGTTGACTGACAACGTTACACAGTATGAATTACATCCGCGTCGGAGACGATTGTCGTTTAACTTTTTAAACGACTTCTTCCCTTTTAAGAATGAAGACGTCGTATTGACACACTGTATCGTTTATATATATTTATATTTTTAACACGAATATTACCGATTTCCTAGTGATTTGTTATTAAACCATATCGATATTTGTGGAATACGAGGTGCGTTCTAATTGGTTTTTATATAAAATTAATGTTTTTTCTTAATAAGAAAATAATTTGTTTAATATTTAACTATAGGTATAGTAACTCTTGATACTATAATTGTTTTATGCATTGATATTTGTGAAGAGAGTTCACCAACCCTTTATCTTTCAATGTTTTCTTACGAAGTGATAAAAGCATAAACCGATTGATTTTTCATTGGATGCTCATCGATCTATTATACTTGATATAAAGCATACGTGTATATTTATATAGTGACGAATTAAAGTATTAGTACTGATTTAATTTTTCTATAATGACAAAAATTTGTAAAAGGTGTAAGAATTTTTATTTAATTGATTTTTATAAATTACATCTCTTAGATCTACCAATTATGGAAATTAAATAGATACAAAATAAAAAAAATAATTTCTATAAAATATTAATTAATAGACTAATTAATAGATAAAAAATATAAGATAATTAATAGATAAGATAAGATTAATAATAGATAAGATTAATAATAGATAAGATTAATTAATAGATAAAAAAATATTTACAGCCAAAACAATTGTATTTTTTATAGATTTCTTTTTCCACTGAATTTTATAAGCAAATGTAATCTGTGACAGTACTTTTTTTTCAGCAATATATAAATATATAGAGTGTATCATTTAAATCGGAAGACTTAAATATTTCCATTATTTATTTTTTTTTTTAATTTTTTTTTATAGAGAATTTGTGTTGCATACATTAATGTATTAATAAACATATTCCGCTTAAACAAATATTATTTCAATATTACTTCATATCTTATCATTTTTCAAATAGTCTATTTTTTCCATAAGGCCATAAATAACTGAGATATTTACAATTTAAATACATAAAAATTGTTTAATATCACTGATTATATTCATTTGATAACAGGATCAAATAAAATGGAGAAAACTAACACGTTGTTATCACCTGGTCAACGTATACGTCCAAATATGAACGAAAAAACAGCCATCGAACTGTTATTCAAGATTTATGGTATTACAGTGACGGACATCAACGAGTTGAACGCTTACGACGATAGAAATTATCATGTACATTGTACAAAATCACATAATAATCCTTATATATCAGAAATCAGTGAACACGGATATGTTTTCAAAATCATAAATTTATTGGATTCCCGGAATACCCAGGTGATAGAAGCGCAAACCGAAATGTTGATATTTTTGAAGGGTTATTTCAAATGTCCAATTCCTGTTAAAAATTTAACTGGTGCATATTATTCTTCGGAGAAGATTAACAAATCCGAGGAAAGTTACGTGATAAGACTATTCGTATATCAACCAGGTCAACTATTGAATCGTGTGAAGTATTTGAGCAAGGAATTGCTGTTTAAGGTCGGACATTTAGCAGCCGATCTGGACACAAGACTCTCCAAATTTTATCATCCAGCTTACGAACATCACAAAAGTATGTGGATGTTGATATTGATGTCGAAACTTCACTCATTTGTATTCGCTGTGCCGGATGAAACTCAAAGAGAATTGGCTAGCGCAGTAATTCGTACTTTTGAAAATGATGTCCTTAAATTTGTACCGATGCTCGAACAAGGCATGATACACGGTGATTTGAACGAACAAAATATTTTAATTAACGACGATGGGACCGACATTATTGCGATCATCGATTTCGGTGATTCGCAAAAAACATGTCTCATATTCGAACTTGCTATAGCTATTTGTTATATGTTACTTGAAAGTAAAGATATTGCTGAATGCAAACACGTGATCAAGGGGTATCAAAGTATTAGAAAATTGACGGTTTTGGAGAAGAAGATTCTCAAGGTCAGTGTTTGTGCTAGGATCTGCCAGAGTCTTGTGATGGGTGCTTATTCTTATTTAAACGATTCTAAGAATAAATATCTTCTTACCACTCAAAAAAATGGCTGGACATTGTTGAAAAAACTCTGGCCTATGACTGAGGATGAAATATTCAATGTTTGGGATCTTTCATATTCAAATTAAACCAATAGCTTTTTCTTTTTTGTATGTGAATGATATGTCAATTATACGAGCAATAAATAATATTAATTATACAATAATCATTATGTAAGAACATTTGTATGTCTGGGAACAATAACATTGTGATTTATGCAGTGATATATCCTCTGGTTTTATTCGCATTAGGCAATTACATATTTACATAGAGATAGAATGAACAATAATAATGTTTTTTCTCAATCAGTAATAATAATAATAATACTAATAATAATAATAATAATAATTGTCATCATCATCATCATCATCATCATCATCATTCATAACTATAATAATAATACTAAGAGATATTTTTTGAATCAATTGATTCATATTTACAAAATCATGATTACATTTATCATGAAATGAATTTGCAGTTGTGTAGCAATAGTTCATCATAAATAAATGACTTATGTAATAGATGAATATACATATGAATCTATAATGAAACTTAGGACTGAGATATTACCAAGAAAAGAGGGATTTAATTTCAATGAAATAATTTATGGGAATATACCGACAATATATATGCAGCACACCGAGTAGCAAAGGCCTCCAGTCCCTTTCGAGTTCTCTTCTCGTTGCTGGGTGTACAAACATGCATATGCATGTATGTTTATGTAGTAAGTATGTTTTTATATCTATGTATGTGTTGGTGAAGCGGTGCGCTCGCTTCTGGTATGCTTTTATCCGCGCATTAATTCTTTTTTCGAATTTTTTTTCTTCCTTTTTCTCTCACATTCGTTCTTTTTTTCTTTCTTTTTTTGCTTACTTTTTTATGTTTATGCTAAAGTCACCCTATTCGTATATCTTCTTGTCTCTCGTATTTGCGTGCACTTTAATTAGTTTACGTACGTAGTTCGTAATACAAATTTGTTTTCTCTCTTTTATTTCTTTTTCTTTTTAATCTTCGTTCGTTCGTTCTCCTTCTTCCTCTTTTTCTTTTTCTCCTCGTGGCTTTTATTTTCGTATATTTTATATATATATATATAAATATACTTCAAACTTTATTTATTTATATTTAAATTTCACACACTTGTTTTATGTATATATATGTGTCTATGTATTTTAAGTCAGCTCGTTTTGGCGAATACACACTCTCAGCCGTTATTCTTTCGAAAATTCGTTTACAATATTTACTTATCATCATTTTGCTTTTCTTTTTTATTATTATAACAATAATAATAATTCAAATGACCAAAAATGAAAGCGCGTAAGCGACTCCGTACAAGTTTCCAACAATATATACATGTAATAATTTGAAAAGAATCTTTTATTTTATTATAATTCATTATTATTATTATCATTATATTATTATTATTATTATTATTATTATTATTATTATTATTATTATTATTATTATTATTATTGTTATTATTAATATTTGAAGTAACATATATATTTATGTATATCGTCCTGGTATATTTTTAAGGGGAGGGGGGCCTTCTAATTCGAAAGAGATGGTGCGACACTAATTATCGAGAATGATTTTTTGTTCTCTTTCTCTCTCTCTCTCTCTCTCTCTCTCTCTCTATCTCTCTCTTTCTCTTGAAACTGTAAACAGCAAGACGATTGGTTCTGCGATTACGCGTTTAGAGGCACATAAGTAAATTCGGGCGATTAGACTAACGATAGAATGTATTTTTTCATCTTTTTTTTTTTCTTTTTTTTATCCATGTCAACGAATTTTCGCCAGAGGTTATTAACAAAATATTATATTACATATTATATACCTA
This sequence comes from Polistes fuscatus, assembly GCF_010416935.1. Lineage (NCBI taxonomy): Eukaryota > Metazoa > Arthropoda > Insecta > Hymenoptera > Vespidae > Polistes > Polistes fuscatus. Next base: position 9,345,752 of record NW_025113129.1, read on the forward strand.
TACGTTTTTTTAAATTTATTTATTGCTTAGAATCTATTGGCTTACGTTCGCCTCACAGGACGCTTATAGGCGCATAATTATTTATATTTATCTGTAACTTACATATTTTGTAGTTAACTTTTAATATTTAATATCTATGTATACATGTATATATATATATGTGTGTGGGGGTGTGTGGGTGTATTTATTTATAAATTATGTATATATATAATCATTTTATATGAAATTTCTTTTGCTAACTTAGAAGTAATCTGGCAACAAATATTTGATACATATATATATATATATTTTTATATTTTTTTTCTTTTTTGTTTAAATTCTCTTCTTTTCTATTTTTTTCTCCTTTCTCTTCTTCTTCTTCCTCTTCTTATTCTTCTCCTTCTTCTTCTTCTTCTTTCACTTCTTCTTCTTTTTGTATATTCATATATGTATTTATATATGCATAGCGAAAATTAAAAATAAAATAAAATATAATAAAATACATAAAAAAAAAAACTATAGACGCTAGTCGGAATGTAATCGCAAAATGGATTTTCTTTTAAGAAGGGTTGGAAAGAGGAAAGGGAAAATATTATATCGGTGCTTATGTATTCCATGATTATTAATAATAATAATAATAATAAAGTCTTAAGGTAGTCGAAATAGCGTCTCAGTTTTAAGAAATTATTTTCTCTCGCGTTTTATTTTTACTTTATTTTTTATTTCCTCCCTTCCTTCCTTCCTTTCTTCCTTCCTTCTATCCTTTTTTCCCTCGTTCGTGTTTCTTTTTTTATCGAAACTAATGGAGCTTTGATTGTGCTTGATAAGAAAATGGTAAAAAAATAAACCCGTTACGAACGTGCGTTCTTGTTGCGCCGACTCTTTTCATCACTCGGGGGAGGATTGGGGAAGTAGGTTGAAGGATAAAGGTAGTTTTGAGTTTAGATGGTAGAGGAAGAGGATAAGAAAAGGGGCAGATGGGTACTTAATATACGTAGTTTCTTTAATATTTTTTTATATCCGATTACTTTTCCGTTATTAAAATTAGTGTTTCCGTTTATTAAAGCCGTGCGATTCAAACATCAACATTGACAAACTTTAATAACATACTTATTAATCGCACATTTAACGCGAATAATCATCATCTCTTTTTTGAACACGCGTTAATGAAACTTTTTGCCATTTCTCTCTCTCTCTCTCTCTCTCTCTCACAATCTCTCTCAACCTCTCTCTCTCTCTCTCTCTCTCTCTCTCTCTCTCTCATTGAACTTTAACAATATAGATATACCTTCAACTTTTTTGGACGAATTCCACGTTTCCATTTCTTTTCTAGGGCACGAGAGTATGCGCGATTAGGATTCGCGCCAAACTGTACACGTAACGTACACGTGGCTCAACAAATTATAGCTTAATTAGGACGAAACGAGGATATTTTCAGCTCTTTTGCGTTTAGTGTTAATCTGTCCGTCTGTTATTTATCTCTGTTCTCTGTGCGCGTTTGTGTGTGTGTGTGTTTGTGTGTGCGCGCACGCGCGCGTATGCGTATGCGTGTGTCCGTTTACCTTTTTATTCTGTTTATTATTATTAAAAAAATGTTATTTTATATTTTGTTATGTTTAATTTTATTTAATTTCTTTTTTCTTTCTTACTCAAAATGAATTTATCCTTCACTCACACGCGGCACGCGAGACTCGACGCTGTTATTTTCCTCTGACGTCTGTTTGCTTTAATTAATAACTACAAGAGAATAAACATAATCGCGAAAGAACATAAAAACTTGGTCGATACTGTTTCGAGAGTACATAATCGTGAGCGTGTTACATCGTAATACTATCCAATCAACATCAAAACGAGGAAGCTTTGATCTTGTTTTTCTCTCTTTTTTTTTTTTATTTTTTAATTTTACTTCATTTATTTATTTATTTATTTATTTTATTAATTTTGTTTAATTATTATTATTACTTTTATTAAACTTTTCTCGTTTCACTGTTCTCCACAGTTTTGGTTAGAGATGGATTTATTTTAACAAAGCCCATTTTTCCTCTTTTCTCTTGCAAGTCTTCTCTAACGGCGGCATAATAATTTTTTTTTCTAACGATAGTTAATCAAAAAATTTGTCGCGAAACGGTTTATAATTAAAAACCACGAATGGAGATTGAAACTTTTTGTTTGATCTATTTTTTTCTTTTTCTTATCTCTTCGTGATTAAAAACCGTGTTTCATCGCTTACTGTGTATCGTTATCGTCATCATCGTTATCGTTATCATCGTCATCATCATCATCATCATATCATCATCATCTTCTCGTTGATTTTTCATCATACCGCACTTCACATAAGATCGCACTTTCTTCGAGCTAACGATGACGACAAGACGCGCAACACTGCTTCTGATAAAACGGCACTTTGCATATGTTCATAAATTTCACTCTGTTGCATAATGGCGATTGATCTTTACAGTCATCTGTAAAACAAAACAAAAGAATAAAATAAAATAAAATAAAATAATCGATTAAAAATTAAAACACACACACACATTTATTTATTTTATTTGAAATCTACTTATTTAAAAATATAATCATTTTTAATTGATTTGCATTACAACTACAAATAAGCAACTAAATTTTATAAATCAAAGACGCTTAACTAAATAGACCCGTATCAATGTGTACTTTATTTTAAATTATAACATTAAATTGTTTTTATATTTTTATTTTTTAATTAGAAATTATTAATTATTTTTTTTTAATGCACTAACATAACCGAATTTTGTACGCATTGTTTACAAGATGCATGCAGATTTTATATAGGCATCCGTTGTTTGCGAATTATTGCAAATGGGATTAAGGATATTATTATAGTAAAATAATACCTGGAAATTGAGGACAAGGTGGACCTTTGCACGTTTTCATTACCGGTGGTCTTGGTAAATCTCTGCACGCGTTACCTGCTGGTTTTTTTGTTCCGTACCATACACATTGCAGTATCCTATACTTTATACCATCCTTTTCGCAAGATGCAATACACTAAAAAATACAATTTATAAAATCATTTTCTTTTTCTTATACTTTCTAACAATTTTCATAAACCATTTTCAAATAAATTTGATTAAATTACCTCAGACCATTCACCTACTCTCCATACACCTTTACAAGCATCGTTATAACATTCCTGCCTTTGTAAAGGTCTAGTTGCTTCGTCACATTTATTCAGATCTAATTGAGTGATATTTTGTCGGCCATCTTCCAATTCCCCGATCAATCGACAACTAATATCTCGCCTTTGCATGGCCGTTTTCCAATTAAAACACCTCGAAGATTCACAATTCGTCCATTCGGTTGTATGCCATTGTGGACATCTTTCAATTCCACAAGGTCTTACTTTCTGTGGCATTGGATGTCCTGCGTCTTCGCACAAAGTTGCACCTATCACTGTTCTCGGTGGTACACGGCTCGAATTTCCCGATTTTATTGGACGCATCGTACATTGTGCACCACGCATCTAAAATATTTTTTGAATCCTTGTTAACAGTGTTCAATTTTTATCACAATAGTTTTTTACTTAATTTTGTTATTTTACCTGGAAACCACTACCCCCACAAGTTTGGGAACAATCCGACCAATTAGTTGTCACCCATTCAAAGACCAAGTCTTCTGTATTATCTATAATAATATAAAATAAATATTTTAATTGAATTTAATCAAATAATCAAGTATCTTTTTAGATAGAAAATAATAATTTGTATTTAGAAAATCTTTTTACCAAAACCACCAATCGAACCAATTATAGAATCGGTTTTCCCCATGCTATCAGTCGTCGTAAATATATCCATCAGAGTTTCTTTGGAAGTCCCTTTTGAGTTACCTCGATCATGTCTATGAGATAATTGCTTTGTGATTTGTTCGGTCGATTTTGAATCAATGTGTTCAATGCTAGGTAACGTTGATTCTTCCATCGTTGTTGAATTTTCATTAGTTTCTTCAATTTCTAAAGATCTAGTTGATGAAATAGTACGATCCTCGTTGAAATCATTAGCTCGACGTTTTTCTAATTCGTCTACGTAGATCGAATCATTCGTACTTGATTTATCATCGTTTTCATAATTAAAGATTTTCGTTGAAACTTCAGTATCTTCGATATTCGTTGATGTAACTGTACGAGTTGATGTATTTTCTTCATTCGCTGCTAAAGAAGAAGCAACATTTTTCGTGGTAGAATCCTGAATATAATAAACTTCTAATCCAACATTATCCGAAGATCCAGCTGAATTGATCGTCCCGTCAGAATAATCGTTGAAACTATCATTTTTGTGATGTTTCACAACATCTTGCCAATGTCTTTTAACATTTTTCAACGACTCCTCGACGTAATCCATGTTAGATTTCGTAGCACTCGGTGAATCTTTTTTCTCCAATAAATTAGATGTTTGTTTATTAGTGTCTTCTTGTTGTTTTATACCAAATATGGCTGAGTCCAGATCGTAGGGATCTACATTGATGAATATTCTTTCCTCGCCTGGTTCGAGAACATCGTCAGGAATGGCTGTGTTTCGATACAAGTCTTCGAAATCGTCCTCCTCAAAATTATGATACCTTAGATCAGTTTTTTTGTCGGGCATTGTACGTTTAGTTGCCATTGAAACTTCCTTATGAGTATCATCGATGAACGTAACTGGTGCTGTTCTGTGACTTCTACTGGAACCTGTGCTACTTTGGAATGGCCAATAGGCCTAAAAAAATAAAAAACCAGTTACTTGTGAAGTAATAATTTAAATGTAAAACAGTTTTGATGAATCATTTGACAAAATTAGGAAAATAATATTGAAAGAGTCCGCACAACCGGTGTCGTCAAGCACTATAGTACAACCTCACCTTTATGCTCGAAATGATATAACTGAGGTGAGGCATCAGACTAGTTGCACCGGACGTTGGTGTTGATTCTACGGATTCGTGATATCCGGGCTGACGTTATAAAGTTGTATTTTAAAATCCATTAAAAGAGAGAGAGAGCAGGCAAAGAGAAAGAGAGAAAGAAGATTTTCTATATTAATGGATAGTAATATGTACTACCATGCGTAGATTAATTTCAATTTCTATATTAATAAAATGAAATTTAAATAATAGGAATAAATTATTATCATAGACATTTGATATTTGAAATACAATAAGTTATGTATGAATGTATATAAGTACCTGATTCAAAGAGGTTATAGTATGCTCTTTGTGCATCATGGTTGAATCTGGTGGGGTTGGACTGGTCCTTTGTCTTTTGTGTTGTGGTTTTCTCGTTGGTTTACTCGGAACCGCTCGTTCGTGGCTTAAGTCTTCTCCATCGATAGGAGCAAAGTGATTACCATAAGCGGCTAGTAGAGAATACGCAATGAATATTGTTATATTTATTATTATATTTGTTTAGTTAAATATTATAATAAAAATAATTTAAGTTTGTCGAAGGAATCGTTTATACCTGCACGATCGGTGTAAAGGTTCTCACCGGAATTGGCTGGCGCCGAATCTAGATTAGCATTTCTTTGAAGATGTACGGAATTGCCAAGTCGTAGATATTCCTCACTACTTATTTGTTCTTTCGAGCGTAACTTCACGAAGATACGTGTCTCAGCGCGCGAAAGGGATGCTTCAAATATGATAAACAATGTTTAAAAAAAAATAGAATTGTTATTATTGATTTGTTAGGAAAATTCATACTAAATAATATTTGTAATAATGCATAAACACATTTTTGTTCTCTTTATCGTTAAGAACTTTCCGGACAATAATTTTATATAGAAAAATATTTATTAAATATTACAAATATTAATCGTTACGAACTTTCCAGGCAATACAGTAATGGTAATTTAATTAATGACTCACCAACGCAAGCGTAAACTCCACTATCGGACGTGTTTATGTCCGTGATTTTGAGTGCACCCTTTTTGTTGATTTTATATTTTCTCGTTCTTCGTAATTCTTTGTCATCCTTCATCCAGATAATTTGTGCTCTGTAATAGAAATAAAATCTACTTTCCTAAACAAATGTCACTTTAGGTTTCAGAGGAAAACAAAGTAGTATCATTCCTTACTTATCGAATTTTTTAACAGGACATCTAATCTTGATAAAGGCCGTCCCTTGAAATATCCTAGCAATACCGCCTATTTTCAGATCAACTTTCTCGTTCAGATCCGACTGATTATACGTAGAATTTTGACTAAGAATGATTGGTTGCACGTTCATGTCCATCTCGTGACACGGTTTCGTGTTGCACGGTTTTTCGGAGGATGGCTTTTGCGGTGGGCATTTATTTTCTTCCCGTCTCTGTTTGCGACCCAGTGCCATTATTTGCTCGCAGGTCACGTTTCGCCTCTTTACCCCTCCACCGCAACTTTTGGAACACTGCGAATAATCGAGGTTCAGACACGAGACCAATGTGGAGAAGGTCATGCGGTTAGTCTCTATTTATCTCTCTCTTTCTCTCTTTCTCTCTTTCATACACACACACACACACACACATACACAGAACACAAAGAATTTAATTTTGTATTCGGCAGAAATTTGATATTTTTTTCACTTATTTATGTATGGTCTCATTAATTAGAAATTACAAATATTTGTGATAAATTTGGACATACGTAAAATCGAATCAATCGTATCAGGTTAAAAATATGTATGTATGTGTGTATATATATATATATATTTATATTTAGAGAAAATACCTCTCCCCATTCTCCCGTGTTCCACTTGACCGGACAATCCAACACGTTACAGTATTGTCTGTCTGCTGGTGGTGGCTGCGGACACATATGGTTTGGTACCGTCACGGTATTACTGAATCCTCGTGCCACCTCGTGTATGCATGTGACATCGCGAGTTTGAATGCCAATACCGCAGGGGCTCATGCAGGGTAAGAACTCGCCATATCTCCACCTGTGGTTTAACATAACAATGCATTGGTTACATCCTCTGACACTAAATAATTACATTACAAGTTCAATTTATATCGAAGCTAATAACAATATTACAATCATTTGAACAGCGCATTAACAGACAAAGTGGTAGTATGTTAATTTTTTACTATGAACCATTTTGCGTTCCATTTATTATTGCAAAGGCAAGACAACGCTTGATCTTTTAATGAATTGTTTAAAAGGTAGTATACGTGTTTCTTTAATAGATAATAACTGTAACTTCATTTAGAAGAAGTTATCTAACATGTTATATTTATTATATTACAAATATACTACGTACAATTAATATTTCCTCTTTAATATTATTTAATATCAAATAGGAATAAATGTAAATAAATTTATTTACCTAGGTGGGCATGGATGATCATTGCAAGTTCGGATTCTTGCTTCTGGTTTAGTTTCCGCACTGCAGAGTAACGGAGTCACGGTTTTTCCAGTATCGTCTCGTATGCAGTTTATTATTAAATCTTGCACGCCTAGAATCGTTTGTAAAAAAAGTCAAAAAAAAATGTACGTCAACGTATCTTTCGTTTTGGGGTTAAATGCATGATTTTCGTATAGGATCGCGTACGGCATTGTGCTGTACGCTTTTCATCCAATTGATTTTGGCTAATTGAATCGTCGGATAGTGTTTCCAACGGAGGATTACTAATAGCACGACGCCGTTAAATCGACCGCTTTGATTAGCCAGTTGGGATGAACATTTATCGGATTAGTAATCTTTAGTAATCCCATTCGATACGCTAATTGATTGCTTTCTTAAGGTATTTTATTCTTTAAATATATTCTTATTTTTTTGTGTTTAGATGATTTATATCAATCATTATGGATGGAATCAAATATTATGTCGTTCTAAAAGATTTTTCTTTGAAAATAAATTTTACGCGCACAATATTAAATACGAATTTAAATTTAAATTAGTCTATTTTAATAATAAGTAGTAAAAACCAAATATGGTCTGACCAAAGTCGACCATTACTACTAGCGATCTAACATAACGCTCTAATTGTAAGCTTTCTCTAATCTCATTATTCGCAAATGGGTCGCATTGTCTTAGTAGGATCTAATAAAATCCAAGGTCTTGAAATAACGAAGAGATAAAGGAATGTTGTTACTAAATAGAGGGAGATTGGGTAGAAAGGAAGGAAGAGAGGAAGGAAGGGAGGAAGGAAGGAAGGAAGGAAGGAAGGAAGGAAGGAAGGAAGGAGAAACATAAGATAAGATTGTAAAGCAGAAGTCTTCGATCGATATATATATATAAAACAAGACTTTACCTCCTAAGCAAGTAGCGCTACAAGGCGTGTAACCTGTTTCCTTCCAGGAGTAAGTGGTTTGCACGTTTCTTCCTGGGGCCACTTTGATGCCACTTTCGTAACCACTGGCACTACCAGATGTTAAACCACTTCCCCCACCATTTCCAGAACTAGCTGAAGATTTGTAGGTATCCGTCAAACTGGACTCGGCATATCCGCTATCCCCAACGGTGTCGATCCCATACGGTAAACTATTTTCCATCAAACCGCAAGGTTCCATCACGCATTTCTCCGTCTCCTCAGGTTTTGGTCCGGAACATTGTATATCTGGTAAATTGGCCATCGTACGACTGAACTCGAGGAATATCTTGCAGTGAACTTCCCTACTGCGTATCCCATCTCCGCAGGTTACACTGCACGGTGACCATTCCTCTGCGATGAACCTGAGAAATTCTCTAATGTAAATATTCTTCTCTTTGATCGAACACGAACAATCCTATTCATTAGAATTACATGAATCGTGAAGAAAAGATTTATTTAATGATAATAAGTATGAACGACTAAAGAAAAAATGAAATTCAACCAACAACTACTAAACGCAAAGTAATGTGATGGTCCTCTCACGGTGGTTCTTTTTTTCTTTACCCTATTTTTTTCTTTTCCTCTTCTTCTTTCCTTATTCCACTTTCTCTTTCTTATGTTTTTTTTCCTTTTTCATATTATTTAATTAACAACTACTCTTTCTCTATACTATTTTTATTTTTTGAAGCCGGGGTGGGAAATCAATTCGCATCAAAAACGTAAGGGATCTCGTTAATTTAACGATCAAATTTCATTTTATTTTTTACCCCCTTTCACTTCGAGAACCATCTTATATTTCTTTACTATTAGTTTCGTAAAAATCGTCGAATTTTCTTTTCTTATCGGTCGAAGGGGCTCGAATACTTTCCATCATCGATTATCGCGAAAGCATATATTTTCCATCGATTTTTTTTTTTATCGAAGGCGCACTTAAAACCACGCCTTCCATTCGTCTGTCTCACTTGTCTATTCAGAGAGCTCGATCAGCCCATTGAAAACTTACATCCGTGAGTACACTACCCTTTTTCTTTCTTTCTCTCTCTCTCTCTCTCTCTCTCTCTCTCTCTCTAACACACACATTCTCTCTTTTTCTTTCTTTCTTTGTCTTTCTTAAGCGCATCAATCAATAACTAATATTTTACTTGCTGACAGTCTTTTTGCAATTTGTCTACGGATTAATTGAATAATTAATTTCTTTACATATATATCTCTTTTTTCTTTTTTCCTTTTTTTATCATTATCATTATTATTACGGAAGATCTACGTCGTAGGAAGGAAAGCTAGCTACATCGTTTCAGTTGATTTTTCTTTTTCCAGGTACGAACAGACGTCGTTCTTCTTCTTTTTTCTTTCTCTTTTCTTTTCTTTTCTTTTCTTTTCTTTCTCTCTGTACTAATATAATATTTTCTTTTTTATTTTATTTTATTTGTTTTTTGTTTATACATTTCTTTGCTCTCTTTTTCTCTCTCGGAGAAAATTCTAATTTTTATCTTTGCAGAAACTTTTCGAGATAAGCTAGTTGCACGAAGAAGAGTTTTATTGTAAGAATAAAGTATGATCATTTAGAAAAAGGAATTTTTAGGCACATGCAAAGCTCACATGTATACATGTATATGTATATGTGTGTGTGTATGTAGGGTATATTAGGGAATAATAGAGCTAACTAGAATGATGGTGGAAATGATGGTGAAAAAAAAATAAGAAAATAAATAAAAGAAAAGAAAGAAAGAGAGAGTGAGAGAGAGAGAGAGAGAGAGAAAGAAAATAAGGGATGGATCGAATAAAGACGTGAGATTATGCGAGAGATTAATGATCTTTCAACGCAATTAATTACTTCGATCGCTTTGTAAAAGAAAGGGGTGGAAAGAAGAAGGAAAAAAAGAAAGTAAAAGAAGAAAGCATTAACAGCACTTCAGTACGGCTGTGAATCGACAAAACGTGCATGGGATCAACTATGAAAGAAAAAGACAATTAAATTGGGGATGGTGGAAGGGGAACATAACCCAGGAAGAAAGAAAGAAAGAGAGAGAGAGAGAGAGAAAGAAACTAAGAAAGAATGAATTTCTACTATAGTTTAATACAAGAAATGCTTTGGGAACACCGAGGAGAGCTTAAATAAGAGAAAGAGAGAGAGAGAGAGAGATAGAATAAGAGTGAATGAGATAGAGATAGATACTTCTATTTATTTAGCCAGTATTTTTAGATGTTTACATATATTTTGTAAAATAAATGATCAGTATAAATAAAAATTTATATATTCTTATAAAAGGGGTAGGTTTGCATCAGCATTGTATTAAGGTTACATTATTTTAATATAAATGCAGACTATCTTTTAAAATGACTAAAACTTTATCTATTATCTCTTTCGTTCGTATATAACTATCGTTGTATGGTATATATGTATACACATACATATATACTGGTTATCAGTAACGAAAGGGTTAATTATTGATCATTTATATCACAAATTGATATTTTATTATTAATATTGACCCAATAAATAGCGGCTATATAAAAATAGACAGACAGATGGATAAAGAGTATTTAAAAAGTAATTTAAGTAGGGAAATAAAAAAAAGAGTAAAAAGTAAAATAAGAATAGAGAAAAAGAAGAAAGAAAAATAAATGTAGGATCAATACATAATAATTGAAGTTATAAAAGAAAAAATGAAATAGATTGACAGAAAGAGACACAGTAATAGGATACCTCAGATACAACCAGCCACAGGCAAAGTAGATCGTATATCTGTCGGAACAGACCAATTGACATAAAGAAATAAATGCTGTGTTTTAAATTGGTTCGGGGGTCTGTATCACTATAGTAATACAAATATACTTGGGATGAACATATACACGCGTATACATAAATACGAGTAAGCACGATAAAGCTTTATGAGAACACATCGATACGCAATTAAAAGTTTTCGGTGGCTCGATCTACGGAATATAATAGATAGATAGACAGACAGATAGATAGATAGATAGATAGATAGATAGGTAGACAGATAAATAGATAGATAGATAGATAGATAGATATATGTGTATGTGTATAGTTCTTTTTTTATATCTTTTGTTGTAATATTTATTACTTACGTCGATTCAGATGGGATTGGTTGATCGATCAATTTTTCTGGCACCGGTGGTGGTGGATACGGTTGCATCAATGGTTGAGTTAAATCTTCCCCATCTTTGAAATATATAATTATAATTGTTTGATATTTTTACAGAGTAATTATGTTTATTTTTTTTTTCTTTTGATAATATGACTGGGAACGATTTTCGTTAATTTATTTATTAAAAAATTCTCCTTAACCCTAATTTGAATGTCAAATTTTGTGAATATATTTATTTAAAGAATTTACAAAGTCCAAATTTGGATGTTCTGTTATTTATATAATATTTGAACTTACACATGCTACATGCCACATTCGTTTTGCATTCTTGTTCGGCTCGTGGTCGTTCTAAGGGGTCACAACCAGTTGAAATCAGACCGTTTCCATCTCTGCATTCGATACTTCTCCTTCGAAAGCCGGTACCACAGGATGCTGAACACTGTTGAAGAAGTAAAATCTATTAAAATTGTGATCGAGTCATTGTAATCTTAAAATTTTTGTGTCGTACGACAGGATGTAACAACCGAAGAGTTATTTTTTTAAATATAATATATATATTATAATATAATTTAACAATAATAAATTTTGAAATAATATAATTAAACTAAACGTTATTAAATCCTGTCGTATAACGTTTTGATATTTTAAAATAAAACCAAAAAAAGAAAAAAGAAAGAAAATTCTATAAAAATTGTACGATTAATCGTATTTGAAGTTAACAAAGCTGTGCTAAATCTAAGTTACGTTAAATCATTATTATTATTGTTCCACGTGCTTTCTTTAAACATCGTAATAACCTAACGCAAATACAACGTTAATGGTTAAAGCACTTCCTTAGGCATAACATTAGATATACCATTATTTGAACTCATCTCGACTGTGGACTTTATCAAGTATAATTACTAGACTTCTAAACTTCTAAATTGGCTGTGCCAAAGAAAATCTATTATTTATTATTTAAACTCTTAAAGATGAAATATATCACACTACTGTGTGTGTGTGTGTGTGTGTGTGTCCTACATTTACATTTCTTTGCAACTAACTGCACAATATCCATAGCTTTAATATTATCCAAACTTTAATTGAAAATCCGAAAAAATTGTCGCCTGAAAGTAATTAACATTAATGAATCTATTACATAGGATTTGGAATTAAGAAAAAATTTACTTTCGATTCGATAAATATAATTATAACCAAAATTATGAGCACTTTTCTCCATTCCATATTTTTTTTTCAAATTTAATTTCAAGAAGAAAAGACATTGTCGCGTCAAATAATATTATTCATGGAATAATAGTGGCTTGAAATTTTATTTTCTCGCAATAAATTCGCGCGTATCGCTTTTGATCTGATAAATATGAAAAGAAAAAAAAAAATGAAAAGAAAGAAAAAAAGCGCGTAAATACTTCTTTCTCTCTTAATTTGCATACGAAACGTAGAATAGCATTTTTAATTGCATAATTCTCTCTCTCTTTTTCTTCCCATCTCTCGATTTCTCTTTCGTCGAAGTGAGTTAGATCGTGTCTGTGGAAATCCCAGGAGCTGATCTACACTCGGTCGTTCTAGGGTTCAGCGTGGAGCGACGTAAATCGAACAAGAAGAGAATGGGGGAAAGGATTATCTTCAGGATTTTGCTGAGAGACGGGTCATCCCTACCCTGGTTCTCTCTCTCTCTCCCCCTCTCTTTCTCTTTCTCTCTTTCTCTCTTTCTCTCTATTTTTCTTCCTCTCTGGTAAATGGTAAAGTCGCGAGGCGAAGAATCGTTCTCTCTACGTTTCTGCACATCGCCTTTGGCGTTTCGTTACTTTTCGGTGGGAATAGAAGGGTAGAAGTTTTTTGGTAGCACGAGGTAGCTGCGAGAAAGCTTCATCGGTTTGGCTGATATTCGTCGAAAGGATTGAACAGTTGAAAATCAAAGAATAAGAGAGAGAGAAAGAGAGAAGGAAAGAATGAAAAAAAAAACAGAGAACGGAGAGGAGAAAGAAAGAAAAGAAAACAGAGAGAGAAAGAGAGAGAGAGAGAGAGAGAGAGAGAGAACGAGAATGTGAGTTTGTGTATGACAATGAGAAAGTTAGTGTTTGTGAAAGAGAGAGTTTATGCATGAGAGTTTACGTGTGTGGATAGTAGAAAATGTATGAGAGAATAAGAGAATATGTATGACAGTGAGAAGGTGTATGAGAATGAGAAAGAAAGAGAGAGTATGTATGTATGTGTGTGTGTGACATTAAGAAAGTATGCGAGAATGAGAAAATGTGAGAGAATAAGAGAATATGTGCGAGAGAAGGGTGGGTATTAGAGTGAGAAAGTGTATGAAATTGAGAGAGTGTATTTGCGAAAGAAAAAGAGAGAGCGAAAAATAGAGAGAGAGGGAGAGAGAGAGAGTATTCGAAGGGAGAAACAAAAGGGAAAGGTTGTGGAAGAGCTGACTTGTGAGAGGAACAAAAAGGTCGAACGCAAGAGTTATCGTTCAAGACGTCGAATGTGTAAAAGGTGACGCGAAGGGAAAAGCGGAAATCCACTCGACTTAGGCGCGTTAGCTCTCTCTCTCTCTCTCTCTCTCTCTCTCTTTTTCTCTTTCTCTATTTAAAGCGATGAAAGGTTAAAGGAAGAGAAACGTAGAGAGAGAGAGAGAGAGGAAAAGGGGCAGAGTGCTTTAAGGAGCCCTGTGCTTTCGGTTCAATATTTGCATGGCTTCGAGGCTCACAAAAGAGAGAAATCTATCAATTCCTGTCTTCCAAGGCGCTTCGAATTCTCTCTCTCTCTCTCTTTCTTTCTCCTTCTTGTTCTCATTCTAGCCCGTTCGTTCGTTCGTTCATTCGTTCGTTCGTTCGCTTTAGCCTCGGATGAAATCATTACGATGCTTTGCTGACGGGTACGAGGCTTTTGTGTATCGCTAGCGAAAGGGTGCCTCCTTTCCGTTGTCCCTCCCTTCTCCTCAACCAACCAACCCCGTCCCATCCCATTTCACCTCTTCGCCATCTTTTTCTCCTTCTCACTTTCTCTCTCTCTCTCTCTCTCTCTCTCTCTCTTTTTCTATTTTTTTCTTTCTTTCTTTCTTTCTTTTTATCATAGAAAGTGCCAGATGAAGAGAGATAAATCGCAAAAGCGAACTCTCGTGCATCGATCAGCTACGAAACGCCGTAAATCATGACTTGCGTACTTTCGACAATACATACACACACACACACACATAATACATAAACGTATTATAAAGATACAAGCGAATGTATAGCTAAGAAATTCTCACGATGGTATCCTCAACTCCACTTTTGTACACTTTCCGTTCTTCAGCCACCCACTAAACTACCCACTACTCCCTTCTCGAGATACATTGTATGTAAGACATTTTCCGGCGTAACGTCTCGATGGATTTTATAACAAAGAACACCCCAAGGCTAGGAGAGAGCGTTACTTACGGTGCTAGGAAATCGTCGAAGATTCGATTTTTGTTCGCGTGCGCTAGTTCGCTAACATGCATACACACGTACATACCTGTGCGTATATTTGTATGTTTATATGTACGTATAAGAGAGTCTTTTAGTAAACGATACATCGAGGACGACTATGAAGTATTTTCATGGGATTTGTGGTAAACAGATATTACGCTCGGTATCATAAAGTTCAATCGTTTTCTGCACGGTTGCGGTTAAATCGAAAGAAACCATCGAGTAATTTAACCAAACGCTACTTACTTATTCCGTTCGTTTATATTTTGTACATTATTAGTCAAAAGTTTAGAATTATTTAATAATTGAATTACATTTTAAGAGATTTCAGCATATTCTTTTTTAGATCCATAATACTCTTGTATAGTTAATTAGTAGTTTATGGCAATGTTTGGTATTGAATTTTCTTATTTGAATATTTTTAGCAATTTCTACAAGAAGCATGGGGAAAAATATTCAATAAAAAACATTCGAAAAACTAATCACTAGGAAGACTAGAATATGTCAGATTGTCATTAATTTCTTACACAAAAATCATATTTCTCTGAATTCTACGTAATAATTTTGAACTTTCAGCCAATAGTGAATACGTTTACGTTCGTACACGTAATATTCGTTTATTTCAAGGAACAATAAGGAAAACTGAGAGAGAGAAAAATTTTCAAAGCATTTGATAAAAATTGATACATAAAAGAGTGTTTACGTGGGTATATCTCCAGGGGTGATTTCAGGTGGTTCTAGGGATGAAAATGTAATAATATCGAGCATAAAATTGTATGAACAATTTTTCTTATTTTACACTATCGAAATTAGTATATCGTGAAATACCCTTGGTATATTTATTGATATAAATGATAAAAATGTAGATATATATTTCGAAAAACGATCGATAACGTATTTTCTATTTGTACGTTTTATTTATCTATTTCGATTTCTTTCGAAAAGAAAAAAGCAAAGAATAGAAGAAGAGATTGTACGATTTAGGAATTTATCGTCGACGATCTTTACGTTGCACATTCTACTACTCTACTACTACAACTACAACTATACAACTATTACTTTTACTTCTACTACTATTACTACTAAGTATTGGATAGACAATTTCGAAACGTTTCGAAACGATCATAGTAGTAGTAGCACCTTTAACTTTAACGATCGAGCGTTAGGAATCGTCCTTGCGATTTACGAAACGTCACTGTACTATTTCAAATAGCGCCTGTTACTTTAATAAATACCTATCCGATTTGAGAGAGTCGAGTACATTTAGCGGCCTTATGAATAAATCATAACTATAACGTTGCATACCATAGGGAACACTCTTGGCGATTTTTCACATTTCTACACACCATAGGGAAAATGAGAAAGAGAAAAAGATAGAGGTAGAGATAGAACATGGAAGAACTGACAGAATTTATCTCGCGATTTTATACGCAAAACCAAACGAGATTGCCATCGTGGTGCTGTAAGATTTTTATCTTTTTCACAAAATTTGTTTACCTTTTCAACTTTTACGTATGATATCAGCTGACGTCATCGTCATTATCATTACGCGATCATAATGATTGATTAAAAGATCTTTTAAATGAGAGGATACGTTTCGTTGGTTGTAAGGATTTTATGTAATTAATTAATTTCGAGATAAAATAATTAGAAACTTGTTTTTTGGGTTCATATTTTTGAATCTCATTACGTTTCTCATGCGTTAATTTGATTGCGTTGTTTAATTAATTAGATATTCATTAAAATTTAAGTTTAAAATAGAATGAAAATATATTAATAATATAGTCAAGGATATTTTGAAACATTTTATTCTAAAATATCACGGATCAATCACTTGTTAGTCATTATTAAAGATAATATTTATATAATTTTGTTGTTTAATAATTACATAGTTTAAATGCAGAACATGAAAGAGGGAGAGAAAGAGAGAGAGAGAAAGAGAGAGAGACATACACCCACACATGTTAGAATTTGATTAATAAATCTTCTCGGAGATTGATCGACGTAGTAAATTATTTCGGATGGAAGCCAGCTGGTACAATAATTATCGTCGACAGTGCGTTAATTATTTAGATAAATCGTACCTCACATCGTAAATATTCCTATAAATTGTTCGTTCTACGTCCGGACGCTATTTGAATTCCATTAATTTGTGAATGTAGCGCTAATTTCACGAATTGTCCATTTGCGAATGTGCGTGTTTGTTACACTCGTATGTATATACGGATTACAACAACATGGACAATAAGTTTTGTAGTAAACCGAATTTCATTCTCACGCGTGAGAGAAGAGATTTTCTCTCTCTCTCTCTCTTTCTCTCTCTCTTTTTCTCGTTGTGTACTTTACAACACGACGAATTTGGAGAATTTCCAAATTTGTGTCGGACCACGCCAAAAACTTATTCGTTTTTCTTCTATCGTATTGTCTGTTCAAGATTATACTGATTACATTGATTAAACGAGTTTTTATTTATCATTTTTACATGCAACTTGGTTATTGATTATTGGTTTTGCAAATATATATAAAAATATTATTTTATCTACTGGAAATAAAATATCCAAGATTAGATAAATCTATTATAGATAACTTGATAATTTATTTTGTTTAAACAAAAAAAAAAAATAAAAAATTACTTCATATCTGTTACAACTTATTGATTATTTGATTTTTTTATCGATACCACTTATAAAATAAAATTGTAAAAATAATAATATGTTTCAGATAACGTAGATTTAATATATCACCCAAGATGTATCCCATCATTTGTAATTTAAAATCTAGTATTCTTTTTAAAATTAAAAAAAAAAACAAATTATTCCATCTACTACACAAAGTGTAAAATATTGATTTTCTTTTATTAATATTTTTACTTACTTATTCTTGGGTATGGGTATCATATAACAAATAAGATTGTAGAAATAAAAAAAACCAAAAATCGGAGCAAAAAAACAATAGTTAAAGTTCAGCGTATAACGAATGAAAAGTTTTGGTATATATCGTTGAAATTTTAGAAAAGAGGGAAGAATAAAAGAACGTTTCGTAGCGATATCGACGTGACATATAAAACCGTAGTGGAAGTTACATAGCTAGTGGCTACGTTTGGACTCAGTCCAGGGGACATTTCGCGAAGTTACATCCCGATTTGCTCGTAGTACAGATGCTAGACGAGAGAAACCACGACGAAATTCTTTCAATCTCTTTCTCTCTCTCTCTCTCTCCCCCCTCTTCCCCCTTACTCTCTTTATCTTTCTTTTTCTTTTCTATTGTAGAAAGTGGGCATTGAACGCGGCGCGTCTCAACGAGCACTAAAAGCTTGCCTCGGCGCCATGAGGTCGTTCGTCCTTCATCGATCTAATATTTGTCTATCTATCTATCTATCTATCTATCTTTATTTTTTTCTATCTCTCTTTTATTCCTATCATTAATTTTTCGAATATTCGCATATACGTTGAAATATTTTTCCCCTAGTAGGTATACTTTTGTCTCTCATTTTTTTTTCTTTCGTTCTTATTTTGAATCTTAAGAATTTAAATCGGTTCATATTCTCATGTATTATGTTTGTTCGAGATTTAAAAAGAAAGAAAATCGATCGAATTTTTTGTTTGGTTCCTTTATTATCGCAATATTATTCATGATTTGCACCGATCCTCTGATCGTTGCAAAAAATCACGACGTTTCGTAAAATCAATATTGTTTACGAACAATAATTGAAAGAGAAAATATTATTTCGTCTTTCAATGTTTGTATCTATTTTTTTTTATTTTTTTTATTTTGATAGACTTATCTCGGAGAAAATTATTGATCGATATTATAAATAACGTTGGATACCGGTAGTTCGAAAAATCTTAGGAATCATTTCGGGGTTACTATACTATTTATAAAAGTCGTGCAATGTACGACAGGAATGGGAAACGAGAGAAGGTGATAAAGAACGACTGAGGAAGTTACTATGAAAAGTATTCGTAGTAGGATGCCAGAACGAGCCTTAAATTCGTGAAGGCGCCATAGAGTCAGACTCGAAAAATCCTGCGTCGTTCTTTTCCTATCTGAATCACATTTATTATACGCACATATATGTATATACATGTATGGATATACACGACATATGTACCTATAAAAGTATATATATGAAGTAGGAATAGTATTGTTAGACGAACTAGAGGGCTGCCATTTTATCGCGACTAACTAAGAAATAAAAAATAAGATAAAGAAAAACCAAATATAAATTAAAAACAAAAAAAAATCTAGGTAAATGAAGATGATTAGATAAACGGATAAGGATAGAAAAAGAAAATAAAGACTTGAATTTTTGCTGTCACGCGACGCGAGAGAATTTTTCGATGCTCTTGAACGGCGTGCCTGTTAATGGCGCGGTTTCGATCAGCATTGTGTCCATCCATCGGTGTATTTTCCTCGCGTTTTACTACCCGTGTGTTGTATCACGAGAATGAGAAAAAGGGTGGGAAGGAGGGGGTAGCTCGAGTTGGTGTTCCAACGAGGAGTACTGGATTCGTTGTACAACGTGAGCCATTTTCCAAGAGAATGGATCTCTCTTTTTCTCTCTTTCTCTTTCCAGAGTTGCTGAGTGCTCTCGTCAACTATATACTTTCCCTATATCCCTCCAAAACTCTCTCCCTCCCTTTTTCTTTCCTCTCTCTCTTTCTATGTTCTATCTCGGTACGGCTGACATGAGTGTCTATTTTCAACTACTCTCCATCCTAAACCACGGAAAACCGCGTCCCGTTTTCCTGAAGACTTGGAAGGTAGTGAAACGTTCAGAGACTGGATGAAACATAAAGACTCAGGAAACATAAAGTGGAAGATACAGAGACAGTTAGAGAGAAAGAGAAAGAGAGAGAGAGAGGAGAGGGTCGTTTGACGAGTAAATTGTCTTGTTTGATGTCAATGGCTGATACGACCCGAAATCATCCTTCAAAGAGATACCAAGAAACTTTACCCCGAAGCTTCTATGAAGATTATGAAGAGAAAAAGAGAGTTAGATTTGATACTCGACTTTATTCTAAGACTTATATAAACTCCCTGAAAAATAAATGTTTTTTCCGAGTCGAGCATTTATTTATTTGGAAACTCGAACGTGTCGTCTAGCAACTGTCGAGTGCACGCGAGCCCCACACTGCATACATTCTACAATATCAAAAGCTGCATTTCTCTACTCTATACTTCTTTCTTTTTATTTCTTTTTTTAAACAACACGACGTCGCGAATAGGTATCTCTTTGAAACTAATCTACCATCTTGATTTCATCTTCCCTTTTTCTTTTCTATGGGACTACTTTGTTTTTTTCTTTCTTTTTTTTTTTTGGATACTTTTTACTCTGATTTATATTATACACGATATCTTTCTCTCTCTCTCTCTCTTTCTTTTCTTTTTCTCTCTTTGTTGTTTATGGTGGAAACGTATGAATGTTGGAATGCACGAGCCTATTCGTCGTTGTTACGTAAAACATCACTCGTCACGTCAACCAGAATATCGGATAGACCGATCCACCTTGGTAACACGCGTGATATAAGTTCAACTGAATATATCATACTGGTTATTTTTTTTGTATTGCACGAAGTTTCTACAACACGGTATCCTACTAACGTCTTTGGAGAATTGGGTAAATCTCCGTAAAACATGGAACGTGATAAGAGTTTTTAAGTGCAACGATCTCACTCCGTATTTTTTTATTCTACTGTATGTGTCGCGTTATGATATTAGAATTTTAAATGTCATTTATTAATATAATATTAAACATATTTTAACACATGTTTTATTCGTTAAATTGGAACTAAACTTTTAATAAGATACTTGATTTATTTGGCGGTTAATATTTTTGAATATCTTTTGTGAACGTTTAGTAAAATAATATATTCATTATTGCATTTTTATTTCGCATAAGACGAATAATTTTCGAATTTAAATTAGTTTCATTAAACGAATTCGCGTTGAATCATTCGTTCGGTATTAATAATTGTCCTATTAGATTTTTATTTCGTACAAGACGAATTTACATGAGACGGCAGTTTTTTTGTTAAGAACCTAACGACCTTGTTACAAAAGAATAATCTGTATATTTATACGTCTCCTTGATGTTAACCTTTCTTTTTGCAATAACAAAGAAAGCTTCCCCCACCCTACCCATCTTTCTCTTTTCTAAAAACAGAACCTTTGAAAAGTTTTTTAACAAAGAAAAAAGTCGAACTCGAAGACTCTCGTAGAAATCTCGAGGAAGCCCGTTAAACCGCTTTCTACACTTGACACTCTTCACCTGCAAATCGTTTGAACGTGTCACGAGAGCTTTCCTTGTTCCTCGATAGAGTAAGACAACAGGAAATTACAGATATAAACCATCGGTCAAAATTATTTAACCAACTTATAAAATAATAGAAAGCTTGACTAAATAAATAGTCTAGTTTTTTTTTATTAAACATTTTTATAAGAAATCGATTGTTCGTTGAAAAAATTCGTAAATTCGTTCGATGTGAATGTGTCCGTCAATCGAAAGAATTTCATTTGTTCTGAACGTATTTTCGATATATCGATTATACATTGTTCTGATCACGTCACTAAGGAATCTAAGAGTATGAGAAAAATTTTGATCATGAGTCGTTTTTAATAAAATCGATTTAATTTTGTAGTTTTGTCAAGAAAATAAACAACTGTCGATTAAATTATTTTATATGTATTCTGAAAATTAGTCAATTTTTTTACATGATCAAATAATTTTGACCGGTAGTGTATATATAGTAAGTATATACGTAAGTATATACATAAATTCTGATTCCTGGAACGCTCGATTAAATGGCAATCGAGATTGGTATGTTCTTGTAAGATCGAACTATACAAACCTCGCTCCATTGATCTGCCTCCCACATTGGACAAGAGATAATGTTACAGGTCTCCTGAACTCGTGGTTTGTGGCTAATACTGCATTTATGCTCGGGTAGCTGTAACAATCAGATTTACGTTCGTTGTTACTTTAATCTTAAATTAAAACTAAAATTACAATATCAGACTTATTTTTTAGTTGTGTTAAAAGATGTTCGATTTGTTTATATAAGAAAACTTTATGAATAATATTGAATTAGTAGTTATTTGTTAATCAAAATTGTGATATCAATTTTAAATATATTCTTTACTTCTTATTTTATTTAAAAAAAAAAAATATGAAATAGGTCTATTGCGAATGGTTTAAAAATTTGTCTCTTTCTGGTATTTCCGTGTTACATTTTATCAAAAAAGAAAAAAAATGAAGTACCATACACGAATGTTATTTCTCCGTCTTCGTACTTATACATCACCAAGGCGAATGAGATTCACGACTTTGCATCGAGCCAGAGTCTCGGATGAAAAATTTTACGACGAATGTCGCTGAACCACGAACTAGTCCTCTAAGCTTAAACGAACCGAACGAGGTTAAGGATACGTTCGACGAATCGATGTAAGAGGATAATCATATATCTACCGTTTTTTTTATTATTCACGTAAAAGGAATGATAAATATTACATTTCGAAATATCAAGCTATGCGTCTCGTAATAATTTTTTTTCCAACCACATTTTTTATTAATCAATTATTTGGTTAATATTTTTCAACATTCGGTAAAATATAATAGTCAATATTTGGATTAGTAAATAGATTAATGCAAATACGGACAATTTATTTTAAAATACGAATTGAAAATGATGTGAAAATATTGACTCGATAAAAAGCCAGGTTAAGAAAAGAAAATATTGTTCAATATATTTTTACCTTGGTAGTTTCGTTGCCATTTTCTTCGGTACAAAAGACAGCCCTGGTTCTTGATCCACCACCGCAACTGGCACTGCACTTGCTCCATTCTCCGCTTATCCATCTGAAAGTAAAGGAGAAAAGAAAAAAGTAAGGAAAAATGGAAAGAAAAAAAGACTTGAACGTCGAAATACTGTGGAGGAAGAATATTCTTCTTGTATCTATCTTTTGACGTGGTGGTGGCACATTGCCACGAGTATGACTGTTACATAAAGCACGTTGCTTGCAGTATTTGCAGTAGTAAAAGTAGTAGTAGTAGTAGTAGCAGACGTAGTCGTAGTAGT
The DNA here is from genome assembly GCF_010416935.1 of Polistes fuscatus. NCBI lineage: Eukaryota > Metazoa > Arthropoda > Insecta > Hymenoptera > Vespidae > Polistes > Polistes fuscatus. The sequence continues at coordinate 9,368,662 of NW_025113129.1, forward strand.
ATAATAACAGTTATAGTTGTAATGGTAGTTGTAACAGTCATAGTAGCAGTAGTCGTATTTACAATTGTATAGTGGTGTTAGTGTTACTAATAGTAGAAGTAGTAGTGATAATGATACTAATATAGTTATGATAGTAGCGATAATGCATTTGCAAAAGCGCTTCTACAAGCTTTAGCAAAAAAAATATCCAGTTCATAAAATTCACTATTCGCTCGATAAAAACTAATTCACGGGGTGGGTCACAATACATTTATCGCAAGAGAAATTACGTTGGTCTTTCGATGAGTTTTTACGCTTGTAATTCAACGTAAGTACGTACGATTCGAATCGTTGAACGTCGCGTTACAACACGAAGTCCCGAAGCCATTATCGTTTGACTATCGTAGAGAAGAAGAAGAAGAAGAAGAGGAAGAGGAAGAAGAGGAAGAGGAAGAGGAAGAGGAGAAACACGCGATGGGGCTGTTTCTCGAAGGTTGCAAGTAGTAAAAGCGATATTTGCTCGAACGAAACTCGTTTTAATTCGAAAAGTGGAAGATCAATTGACTTTGATAATGATTCCTTCCCCTTATTATACTATGTTCATGAAATTTCGTGTTATTTCTTTTTTTCTTTTTTTGCTTTCGGTCGTTTAGATAATCGACACTTATTTGTTCAATTTATGGAAACATTTTTAAAAATAAAAATAATAGAATTATGATTGCGTCTAACCAAAAGCTATTACGCTCCTTTTCTTATATTTATTTTCTAATTGAAATTATTGAATATTTCATTAGTTAAGATAAATGAAACTTCTGTGTTGCGACATTTAAGAAAATTAGTAAAAGAAATCAACTGATTCATTGCGATCGATTCGTTTTTATTCAGAAACGTCGTTGAACCAGAATTCATATTCTTCTTTTTTTTCTTTCTCTTTTTTTATTCTTTTTTCTTTCATCTTTCTCCTCGTTCTACAAAAATCCTCTCAAGAGAAGATGGAACGTTCGCACCTGACGAATTTCTGAAATATTCAAAGCCGAGGTGTGAGAAATGCTAAACGAAGCTGTCTCTTGTTAGCACCGTCTCTTAGAGGAAACCCTCGACGATACGAAATACGTCGTTGAATTTACTCTTCTACGTTATGAAACGAAGATCTATATATACGTGTGATGATGATCTATATACAGTGTGTATACAAGAGAAAATAAGACAAAGATAAAGAGATCAACTAATTAATCCTACTCTTTCCCTTTAACTTTTTCATTATAATCTTTATAAGCTTGTTCTTTTATATACGATAAATTTTATATGTTAATTAATAAAAAGCATGAAAATTAAGAAACGACGATAATAATTTAAAATAACAAAAGAAAAAAAAGAAAGAAGAGAATTGTAAAAGAAAAAGGATTATTTTTTGTTTTTCCTTGTATAATATAAACATTGTATTTATAATATTATTTCTTCTGTATGCGTAGTGGTGCTACAATACTCACTTTGTCGTGCAGGGATGCGTGTTGCACGGTACGAGGGTCTTCTCTGGTCTCTCGTCGTTCTTGCAATGGCTGTCGTTGACAACGCGATCGTCTGTACCGACAGCCTTACAAACTGGCATCGCTATTTTAAAACCTGCGAACGACAAAATACTGGATAAAAAGAAGCCGGAAATTCTTTCGTTCGTTTATAAAAGAAAGAAAAAGAGAGAGAGAGAGAGAGAGAGAATTTACTTGCACGCGAAATCATTCTAATTTAATTGAATTTATTTATTAAATAGATTTAAATTCAACGAACTCGGAGATATCGATTTTATTTAATTTAATTTTAATCTCATCGTTCGTCGTGTTCTAATAATCAAATAATTTATTTATCTAATGAAAACACAATTTATTCGTTGTTATTATTTTTATTTTTTTAATCAAATGTTTTCTCGGTTTAATACTGTCTAGATAATTTGTTGAATTATTGAAATTTCTGAAAAGTAACATAATGAAAATAAAATGAATTGCTCGTTGGAATATATCGAATTTTGGATTCGAATGGAACGATATTTCTAATTTAAAATTTCAATCTGATTTTAAAAAGACGGGGGAAGTAAAAGATCGTTGTCGTTCGTAAAACGTCGCGAATGTTCTGATATGAAATTTTTCGTCAAAGAGAATTATCATCGTATTCCTCCGAAGAGGAGATAGAAGATCGTTTGGAAATAAGAAATTACTTACCTCCGCCGCAGGACTTGGAGCAAGCGGATATCGGTTCCAAGTTCCAAGAATATTTCGATTGACAGCTTGATCCATTTCCGCCGCATACACCGCACGCATCCGTGTTTTTGCTACTTCCGACTCGCAAATCGCAGCCGACTTTCTGTAACACGAAAAAATATTGACGTTTTAGTAACCATTCTATGAAAAGAAAAAGAAAATGGATAAATAAATGAGCCAAGAAAAGATATTAATAAAAATTCAACGAAAATATATGTGTAAATATAATTTCTAGTAACATTAATACTTATGTAATTATATTATATTTATAAAAAAAAAAAAAATTAATAAATTATCTTATATTTATCTTTTGCAGTTTGTTGAGAACAATTATATCAATTATAAGCTCGTGATAATTACAAAGAAATATTAATTAACGCCCTTTGCATCTCTTAAATTACTCCGTTTCTTTTATTCTTCGACAATATTACATTGAACGTTTCTTACATCAAAAATCGATCCGTTTCTTTTTCTCCTTTAGTCCCATTATCTCCTATCCAAGGGAGTGGAGGGGTAAAAAGTGGGTATTTAAAATTAGCGAAAGACGGTAGGAAAAGTTATTTCTTGTAGACCGAGAAAGCTATCGACGATGAGAATCCTTCCTCCGGTAAGAAGTTAAGAAAAATCTTCAGAATAGTAGAAAAGAAGAAAGGAAGGAAGGAAGGAAGGAAGGAAGGAAGGAATGAGAAAAAGGTTGATGTCGATTCGTGACCTGGCTTGGACACTGTAGACTGATTTGTCATTCAGCTTGCATAGAGGTTTGCTCGTACCTCGAGAAAAGTACATTATTCATCTCTTATCCAGTGTGCTCAAAAGAAAGAAAGAGAACGAAAGAGAGAGAGATGAACGAACCATATTAGAAAGTAACGACGATAACGAGAAAAGAAGAGAAGAGAAGAGAAGAGAAGAGAAGAGAAGAGATGTAGAATAAAAAAGATAGACGTGAGCTTAATGAGATACATGGATCGCAATCGAGCAACGAATAAGACCAAAGTAATTTGATATTTTAGAAGATTATTTTTCATACATCGTTAATAGAAATATAAGTATACCGACTCTCGTATTATGTTGCTCGGGAATACGCTTCTCCTCTAATCAAGCAATTATGATCAAAGTATTAATTTATATCTTTCATATTTATATTTTTTTTTTATTTTGGTTTGCAAAAAAAAAAAGAAGAAGAATTTTATCATATCGTAGAAATAATGTTATATAAAATATTGATCGAAAAGGATGAATTTTATATGGAGGATGTGTTTCGAAATACGTGGATATAATTTCAGGAATGATTTCAAGTTGTTGTAGGGATAGAAATAAGGTCATATCAGACACGTATGATTTTATGAACTTTTTTTCTTATTTTATTGTACTGAAACCATCGTATTTTGAAACAGTCTGTATGTGAATATGTATTTGTTTATATATATATATATATACCTCGGATATGGAATATTTATTTATTTATAATGTAAGAAAATAATAACTGTCCGAAATTTAACGAATATATATTCGATATTCATCCTTCCATATATACACGCGTTTAATAATTATGAAAAATACTTTATCGATATTTTTGGACCGGAGAAAATAATCAACAATGCATTTGGATATTTTTCTTCATTCATGTATTTTTATTTGCGCGTGTGTGTCTGTGGTTTTTTTAATGAATTGCTTTTACGTTTTGTATACGCGAATAAAACAGAGTTGCATCGTGCATGAAATCGCAAACGTGTTCACATTTCGAACACGTACATACATATATATGCATATACATGTACGTACATGTATGTATTTATACATACATACATGCATTTTCGAATGATCGAACTTCGTAGGTTCGATAGTGGCTATTTGACGGAATTTGTGGGCGGAATAATAATTCGTTCGAGAAGAGTCGCGAACTGAGTGTTTCTGTTATAGTAGGTAGAAGTGCGTTTATGTGTGTGTGTGTGTGTGTATGCGGTAGATATGTATGAACGTTATATTGAGATTTAATTTCACAGGAGGATGAATTCGTTTTTCCGCATTCCTTTACTATCTCTCTCTCTCTCTTTCTTTCCATTTATTTTTTTTCACTCGTCGATTCGTTTCTACGATAACTATATTTCCACATATAATCTTATGCAAATGTTATTGTATCTGAGCTCTTGCGTTTTCTATGTATACATATATAGAATATATATATATATATATATATATATATATATATATGTTGAAATTTTACGTGTTTAGATATGGAAGATATAACGTAAAGGATGAATAATATATTCCAAGTTAAATAGTGCATTTACATTTATAATTGTACACGTATATATATAAAAGAATAATTTCCAAATATGTAGTATATACAAAATATAAGACGTAAAAAAAATTACGTTGAAAATAATTTCTTGCTCGCTAAGAAGTAAGTTTTTATCGAAAAATTATTATTATTATTATGATTATTATTAGCAACAACCAAAATAACGTAACACTTCTAAATATTAATCTAAGTGATTTCATAAATATATATACGAAAAATAATTTAGGTAATATTTTCTTAGATGTTTATAGAAAAAAAGAATAATTCCTATTACAGATTAATAAAAAAAAAAATATTTATACAAAATTTATGAATACAAATATAAATCGAAATAATGGAATTTAATTTGAATAAAAATAAGAATAAGTGTTAAGTTTCTTATCTGACATTTAGTAGACGTTATAGATTTTAACATCGCTTTCTATTGGTGCTGCGAGATTAGATTTACACTAGCTAGGTTATAGAATGTCAGGTTGGAGTGCGGTAATTGAAAAATAGGGGCCATCGAAGCAAGCTCTTATTTCTCTAAGTAAACAAGTTGGAAGAAAAGGGGGAGAAAAGTCGGTCGAACGTGCGAAATGAAAGATGGTGAAACTTAATAGCATCCTTCCCCTCCCCCTACCCCTCTCCCCATATATCTCTCACTCGTTTTCTCTATCCCGCCATCACCGCCACCACCCCATATCGACTGTCATTTTTATAATCCTATCTATCTGTATATCTATTGAATCAACAATATTGAAAATCAATATATTTATATGGTGCTTTTTCTTCGTATATTTTATAATAATTTAATTGTCGAAATTCAACTTATTATTAATGCGTATAGATTAATTGAACACATTTGACGTTTGTTAATAATACAATCGATTAATTATTATTTCATTTTCTCTACTGGCTTATGCGGAATATTGTAGGTATATTATTTGGTCGAACAGCAATTAACATTGGAATGAATAATATAGACAACCAAATATTATCTATTATATTTTATTTTATTATTTAATAATTAAAAATATTCCAAAATTGTTTTATGAAAGAAAATATTTTCTTTTTTAGTGTTATTTAGATACAGAATATTACATATTTTTAATGCATTAATCAATAAAAAAAATATCAGTATTATTTATTTTAAATATATAAAACTAATAAAAATTTGTTACAATATGAAGTATAAATATATGATTAAAGAAAGAAACAAAATTTATATAATTAATATTTTTGGTGAAAAATATAAGTGTATTATATTTATTTTCGATATAAATTAATAAAAAAGAAAGAATTTGTTATAATACGTGAAATGTTTATTTTCCAAAGGGAATATTATTTATGAAAATGTAGCACTTTGCATTTCGTTACTTATTCCCATAAAATAAAGAAAGTAAGAGAGATAGAGATAGAACGCTTTTATGATTATTAATCGCATTTATACGAAGAGCGCATTCGAAGTACCTTATTAATGGCAACCAGTATCACGCGTTGTGTATTCAACGTTGCAACTATTTTTACTATTTTACGATACGCCCTTTCCAACATCTTGGAATACCCTTTCCATCTTTCTTTTTACACCTTTTCTCAGTCCTTTTAACGTGGATTTTCCGATAATAAGATTTGTAGGCCACAAGAGAGATAGGGAAAGAGGAAAGGTAGGAGAAAGAGAGAGAGAGAGAAAGCTTTTCTATCCTCTCTTTCTATCTTCATTCTTTTCTACTTTCACTTCTTCTCATCGTTTTTCTGTATTTTTAGCGGAAACAATGGGATTTACGTTGGACGTTCAAGAATCTTACTATGGTAAAAATCTACCTATTTTATCGTTAAGATACTCGCAATATTTCTTTCAATAGTTTTATTCCTTTTATTTTCTTTCCTCTTATTTTGTTTTTCAAGAAAATTTAGGAATATAAAAAACTAGTATGATGGAAATTGTTAAAAGAACGTTTTATGTTTCAGCAATGCGTTATTTTTATATTTTACTCTCTTCGGTTAGTATTTTGTTGATTTTTAAAAACTAATGGATAACGATTGGCTTTTCTAAAATCTCGGAATTAAAATATATTTTTGAAATATTTTCGATTTGAACAATGGCATGACTAGTATTACGTTTTCTGTTTCAACAATTTGTTACTTTTATTTCTATTTCTCTCTCTCTCTCTCTCTCTCTCTCTAGTTTTCTGTTGTTCGAATAAACGGTTATCGATTGAAATTTTAAAATTTTAAGGATTCGAATATATAATATTTTTCTCATATTTTTTTATGTATTTGTCACATATTTTTTGACCGATATAGATAAAAAAATGTCTAAAGTTACATTTTAATTTCAGAAATGCGTTACTTCGATTTCTTTCCTTATCTAACGTTCTTTCTTTCATTTTCTTTATTTTTTTTTAAACAAGCAGGAAAATTATGGAATTTAAACAAAATCTAGTAATTACATTTGAAAAATATCTTCTAATAGACGATACTACGACTGGTATTGAAAAAAATTAATTAAAATATGTTATACAATTTCTTTCCCTTTTCAATTGATTTCCGATTTCTTTTTTGTTTTTTTTTATTTTATAAATTAATAAAATATAACGATTGGATTTAAAAAATAATCTAATAACTTAAATAAAACATTTTTCAAATATTTTCTAGTACACAGTACTATGAACAATATTACAACAATTAAAATTGCAAAAATGATATATATATATATATAAAATTGAAGCAACATTTTACTCGAATATCATTCCCTTTTTCTTGATATTCTCTTTCTCTTTTCTTAATATTTATTTAATTCTTTTTAAAACGAACAGATAACGGGTAGGCAAAAGGTAAGAGTTGTCTTTTTCCAATTGAACGAGCGTTCAAGAAGAAACGAGTAAGAGAAAAACAGAGAGATAAAGACAGAGTGAGAAAGAGAGAGAGAGAGAGAGAGAGAGAGAGAGAGAGAGAGACAGACAGACAGACAGAAAAAGAAAGAGAGAAAGAGAGAGAAAGAGAGAGGATTGGGAAGAGCGGGAAAGCAATTTCCAGTGAAACTCTGGTAGAAGACAAATTCTAACGAGTAGAAGATAATACAAAAGCGGAAACGAGTGGGAGTCGTGGTGGGCTTGGGGCCACATCGAGCGTGTCCGTCCGAAGCGGAAGAAAGGATGCACCAGGCGAGCCTTTAATAATGCAAAGCCAGTTTACGTTTACCGGAGCCTCGGCTACGCGCTTAATTACACTCGTAGTACTCGTCCGCTGATTAGATATTGTCCTTCCAACTTCATTCTCGCGGTTATGAAATTCCGTTAATTATTTTCTCCACAGTACCTACCTACCTACCTACCTACCTACCTACCTTTCTCGACGACCGTCAACTCTTGCGAATTCTACGAGAATCCTAACGAGAAACAGAAAACGAAAGATAAAGAAAGATTGAAAGAAGGGAAGAGAAAGAGAATAAGATTGCCAAGAGTTTCTACCGCTTAAAATCGATACGAGTAGTATTCTTCCACGATTCTTTTGAGATTTTTCTTTTCTTTTTTTTTTTTTTGTAGCTTCATTTAAACGATTCTTCTGTATTATTTCAACTTCCATCCGAGATTTTTGTTCAGTTTTCTTGAATTCAAATCAAATTCAAAAGAAACATTCCAAAATTGTCTCCGTGCATTATAGTTTGTTTCATGACTTTCTTATTTTTTTTTATATTTTTTATATAAATTTAACGTTCTTAATTATAATTAGAAGGTGTTTCGGATCAAGTTTCAGGAGAGCGGATAGGGGATATAAAATAAAAGGGGAAAAATAAGATTCGATGAAACATGTGTTCCATTTGATTTTGGTTTCAATTTATAATCCTAATTAATCGAAATGATAATCCTCGGTTTGTATTTCTAAACAGTGTTCTGCGTCATGCACATATATTTCTCATTCCCGTTGACGTCACAAATTCTGTTAATTGGTAAATTTAGTTATATCAGTTTAATCAGTTTGATTTCGACGTTCCGTTATCATCGTTATTTTCTATTTGCCGTGTGTTCAGAGTTACAATTATTTGAAAATAATTGCATATTCGACACCCATTGCTAATATCGGGAAGAACTTCAAAAGCGTATAAGAGAAAATTGTTGTTACAAATTCAACGCGTATTTAGAGTGTTAGAAAAATTGAGAAATTCGATGATACGATGATTGCTAACTCGGATAAAAATTTAGGATAGTCATTTCGAGCTACTCCAAAGCTATCCATTTTTTCTTACAAATATCTCTATCTTCTAAAATTTAAGTAATAATTCCAAACTTTTAATCGGTACTTAATAATATTATTCCCATAAGAATTCTCTTAACTTTTATCTTTGACTCGTAATTCAAAATAATCGTTAACTCGTTATTATTCTCTCGCTAGAGTAGAGTTCGGAGAAGAGCGATGACGCTCTTATGAAAAATAGCGTTAAGCTCGTTGCGCATATGTGATAAAATGTTAAGGAAGTAGAGAATGAGAAAGTGTAGGGGTAGGGTTGAGTGTTCTAATGAACACATTGCGGCGAACGTAATTTTACATCATGATTATGAAGTACTAAGTCATATATATATAAAACTTTTTACATAAGTTCAAAAACGAATGTTTACATATGAATTCTATTAGACTAATATTTCCATAGAAAAATTCTAATGTCATCTTTTTCCGACAAACCTATGGTAAATATTAGCAACAGAGCAACAGAGAAGGAGAAGGAGAAGAAGAGAGAAAAAGAGAGAGAGAGAGAGAGAGAGAGAGATAGAGAAATTAGAAAGAAGAAGAAGAAGAAGAAAAAGAAGAAGCAGAAGAAGGCTCGTTAGTGGAAAGTTCTTTTAAAAACTTCTAGCTAGAAAATAACGAAACGTTGGAAAATGTCTTAAAGCAAATTTGAAAATCCGTTTAAACACATCCAACGAGGTAGGTTAGTTTTCTTTTCTACCATTTACTTTTTTCTTTTTTTAATCTTTTCGTTCATCTTTTCCTCTTCCGCTTCGTTTTGACTTCCGTTTGACGAGACTCGAAGAATTTCCGTTCCCTTTTTTACTCGTCTAAGAGCACCGTAGAAAACGTTAAGCAATCATGATTTAATTTTTAATTAATTCCATTGCGTTCTATGTTGTCTGTCTAGTTTAAATTCATTATAAATGATTAATGAATGTATCTCTATCTGTAATATCAATATTTTCTTCTAATTTTCGTTGGAAGAGAATTTAATATTCCGAAAAGATCGTTTAATTCGATAAAATAATTTTTTTGTTTCTTTTCAAATGTTATAGTCTTTCCGTGGAATATGTATATTTATAATACTTATTTTATATGCGCCTGAAAAGAGGCAACACGTTATACCTACGTATTCGAGAATTATGCATAAGAGCGTCATCTATCAGTAAGAAACTTTTTAAGCTCCTAACGACAGCAAACCCATTCGTACAGGCATGTAAAGAAGAGTAATATAAATACCCGGGTTTACAAAGTATCAACGGTTGCATATTTCCAGGCGCAATATTTTAAATTTGTATCATCGTACTTAATATCTACGAATTTTTCTTTTAAAACGATTAAAAATTAAGAACTTTTAATATTTTTTATTTTTTTTTTTATTAAAACATAATGCATAAAAAATATCATATTTTCAGACTAATCGATCAAATATTTTGAATTTCATCGTTCAACTGAAAAATATTTAATTTTAAGGTTGACAATGCACTAATCGATCGAATATATTGTTCGAAAATTTTAACGATGGTTTTAAGGTGAATCGAATGGTAAAACAATACCATGCATCTTTCGATACGTAAAGGAGAGATCATGATAAGTTAAATGCAGTTGGTAAACTGGTAGAATTGAATCTGCCTAGGACAGACCAAACTGGCTTTGGCAAACCACGCATGAAACACCTGCTACTGATGTTTCTCTTCCGTCTTTTCTCGAAACTATGACAAACGTCCAAGAGGGATGGAATAAGGGTCAAAAATCTTTCATTTGCTTTTACAACCGGATCGATAGTTCCTATGTATGCATGTAATATTAATTATGTAAATCGATGTACGAAAATTTATATTTATTTTTTTTTTTTTAAACAGAAAATTTTTAATCAAATTTTTGATTAAAGTTTTTATTTTTCTTTTTTTATTTTCTGGAGATTTTCTATTTCAAAAGTTACAGTTTTTCGTATTTTCTCTATAAGATTTTGTATATAAATCTACTTTATAAAATGTTCGAACGAATGTGATTGTACGTTGAATTCTCCGAAATATAAAAGTATACGACTAGAATAGAACGTTAGAAACGTTGGAAAGAAAAGAGAGAAGAAGGAAAGAAAATGACGAGAACAACTGGGCAGTCGCACGAGGCAATGTTGATAATTCATACGGGTCTGTAGGTCGTTGATATCATCACGCGAGGATAAGTCTATGAAAGTCGATGAACGTATGAAAGTACGAACAATTTTTATTCTAAGGCCACGTTGGTTATATCGAACCTTACATACGATTCAACGTAGATTAATATTTATTCGTATTCAAAATCTATTCAAACTGCAACAACTAATCTTTGTTCAACAATTAATATCCTGTAGTGAAATAAATTATACCAATATTAATTGTAAAATGTTATAATCTATAAAAAGCATCAATTCCATGAAAAACATAAATAACATGAATTTTATTAATATTAATAATAATTATACGAAAAATAATAATAATAATTAAGAAAAAGAAATAGTTTCTCCTTAGCATAGATAATATATAAAACAAATATTAAATAAACTTAAATATTACGCCATAGAAAATACAATAACGACATAAATTTACATACGCAAAATTAAATGATAATTATAATAATAATAAGAAAAAACAAATAAACTTTACCATGCATTCGCCATTAATGCAGATGTCATGACCGTCCAAATAACATCTAGTGCCATCCTCGACTTTTTCAGCTAACTGTACAACAATAGTCTCGTCTGCATCAAATTGTAGATCATCATGAGGATCACGATTAAGTGTTTTCTTGTTAGAGTCTTGCTGTTGTTGTTGTTGTTCTTGTTCTTGTTGTTGTTCTTCTTGCTGTTGTAATTGATTGACGATATTATCAAGCGATTGTTCGCCACGACAAATCAAAGAACAGGGCCGTGCAGGATCGTAATGAGGATACCATTTCAACAATTGTCCACTGTAAGGTACATCGTTGAATGCCGCACATTGTTCTCCACGAAAATCACTTTGCTTTTCGCATGGCTGAAATCACAAAAAAGTAATAAGATTTCGATAAGATTTCGTCAATCCTATCTAAGACTATTACAAAATTTCTTTTATCACTCGATTGGTTATTTCAATCGAATAATCTTTTAAATTTTACATCGGATCATCTTGGATTAAATGAAAGGATCATCTTTAGATTTTCTTCAGATAAATTTAAAGAAACTATGATTAATATTAAATGATTTACTCGAGAAAGAGAGGGAGATAATGGTTAAATATTTTTCGATAATTTAGAGATCGTCCAACTCTTTATCCCAAATTATGGTCTACTAATTTACAATAAATTAAATAGATCGAGAAAAGAGAGAAAGATAAAAATAATCGGATAAAGATGATAAAAATATATTTCCCATTTATTCGATCAGTATTTTTTTCAATAAATTTTTTGTTAATTTATAGTAAGAGTGGTATTAGCGTTAATACTGATGCTAATTTTTTTTTTCTTTTAACACTGACAATGTATTTAAAAAAAAATATATATATATATATATATAAAGGGGGATCCGAAAGTAATGTTGTTTTTTTTTTTACATTAAATTCAAACACCGCTTTGAAGTACACAAAGAGTTGATAAGTTATAAACAAATATTGACATTACTTTCCGGTCCCTCTAATATATCCAACAAATAAGTCATGAGAATATTATGTTCCATTTTTAATATGATAATAATAATAATAATAATACTAAAATGATACATAATAATGCAATTGTATGAAGAAATGAATTCTTCTCGCGTATTTAAAACTAGAAGAAAAAAAAGTAGCGAGAGAGTACTCTTTAAGGTGCATGAACCTAGTAGTGCGAAAAAAACTATTTTGAAAATTGCTGCCGGCGGGCAGAGATCGAGCTTGCTTGGCTCGGCCATTGTTTCGGAAGAAAGAAAGTCGTTCGTTCGTTTTTTTTTTCTTTTTTTCTTCTACTTTTTCTCTCCTGCGGTAGAAAGAGAGTAAAAAAAAAAGAGAGAGAGAGAGAGAGAGAGAGAGAGAGAGAGAAGGAATGAGTGTGAGCAAAGTTTCGCATACACACGGACCAACCAACCCCGAGAAGACCGAGTCAATCTCGTAGAAATGGGAAAGGTCTCCTCGTCGACAGGTGGTGGTGAGTTTTTGAAAGCTTAGGATTGGGAAGAGGGCGGGGAAGAAGGAGAGGGGGCCATTATGTAGATTTTAGAACACGTATTTCCGTGACTCGCTTGAATCGTTTCTTTATAGAGGTAACACGAAAAACTCTTATATGGTTTACTCGATGTAATCGTCCTATGTGTTATTTTTCAAACTCCCCCATGCCTATTATTCGTGTGACATTGATCCTACTTTCTATTACAAATTATTGAATTTGTTTGTCTTTATTCGTCTATGTGGATTAAACAACCATTAGAAAAGTGTAAACTATAGTGTTAGTTATACCATTTGTAGACTATGTTATATTTAAATGATATAAATTAGGCGAATAAAAATAGAATTGAAAAATGCAATACAATTGATAGGCTAATGATTAATTTTTTTTCACGATTTTGTTACGATTTTGTTTCTAACCATTTGTAATATTTATAAACGAACCAAAATAAACAAACGTCATTTAATGCATACATAAAAATTATTATTAAGATTATAATTAAATGTATATAAGAATAAAGTTAGAAAAGTTTAATTAATTTCCTTCTTTCTTTTTTCTTCTTTTTTTTTGTTGAAATTATGATATAAATATAACCACTCATAATCTTTTCTATAATACTTTATCAAAGTGTTCATAAAAGAGACTCGTGAAAATCGTTCAAAGTTTCTACCTTATTTAACGAGAATTTTAGCGTAACGTTCCTTCATCAAGAGAGGGGTAAAAGAAAGAGAGGGTGAATTAGAGATTGGGTGAAAGAAAGTGTGTGCGAAAGAGAGGAGGAGGAGGAGGAGGAGGAGGAAAGTTTACATTTCGAGAAAGTTTAACTACGTAGCGTAGAGAGAATATATTTGTTTAGTCACAAAGGTCCAGTGATATCGATGCAATAATAAATACAAAGTCCGGTATTATACTGGTGACGTTCCAGTATGCAATTACTATTCTTCTGTTGACATTAGAATATTTACGATAGATTTAACAAACACTTGTATGTATTTATACTAAATATCTACATGCGTTTATATATTTCTGAAATAATAGAGAATTATTCGGTTGGAATTAATTTGTTGTACGATTAAAATAAGAAAGAAAATAAGAGAGAGAGAGAGAGACAGAGAGAAAGAAAAAAAGATTTATTAATTTATTAATAATATGTTATTATTTTAGATCGGTATTTTATTTAAATAATAGACAAATTGTTATATATTATTTAAAAAATATTTTAACCCTTTTGATATCGAATTCCTTTTCTGTGCTTGGAATAATAAAATAGTTTCTTTTATATTTAGAATGTGTTGTCATTATAAAAAAAAAAAATAAATAATTTGTTATGCTTAATGCCCCTGTTCGTAAAAAATATTGAACTAATTTATTGAAAATATCAATTAAAAAAATATATACTGAAAAATACTAATCCAATAAATAGCTAATGTAAGCTTAATTAATAGTAAAGTTAAATGAAAGAAAATTTCGAAGGAAAATCGAAATATGTAGCTCGATTCTCGATCGTCTGACGTTTTTCCTAAACGAAACTTTTTCTTCTTCTTCTTTTTCTTCCCTTCTTCGATTTTCTCTTCATCCTTTTCTTCTTGTTCTTATTGTTCTTCTTGTTCTACTATGCGTAGGTACTTTATACCTCGGAGCAAAACTCGTACTCTGCGATGTAACTTTGGGGAAAGTAAAATGTTCGTTATTAAAGTTGCCATGTGAAACCATCCTTATATTCGTTCGGTCTTCTTTACTTAAAACATCGTTTTACTTACTTTCCTACTTTTCCTATAAAGAAATTAGAGTTTAGTTTCGATATCCTAACAACGATTAGTTAACTCGAAACACGACGTTAATGTTTCTTGCACTCCTCTCTCTTTCTCTTGTTTCGTTAATTTTTTCTTAACTCGTGTTACACGTTCACTGGATTAAAACTTTAATACTATGTAATTTTCAATTTGAACAATTAGATATATAATATTTATATGTATAATTACACACGCGCGTGTCTGTATTATTTAAAATTTATTTTTTTTTCTCCTGAAATTTCAAATTAAAAATATTGATAAATCTCATTAAAATAATATATTAAAAGTAGTAATGGATAATATTAGTAAATAAAAAAAATTAGTCGATGTACTAAATATATCATTAATATTTCAAATAAAATATCAATGCGCGATGTACGATAAATAATATCGTCCTGAAAAAGAATTTAGAACCAACATTGTTTTTTCCCTATCGATTTTTTGTTCGTATGTAGGTGTATATATATAGAAAAAAAACAAAAAAGGAAAAATGCCCGAATATATTTACATAAAAAAGCGACTCATTTCGTCCTTCTCCTTGCTTTTCTTTTTTGTTATATTTTTTTATTCATTTATTTTTATTGGCTTTTTTTATTTTTATACCCAGAAAACAGTTAACATCGGCAAAACTATTTCAATCTCTGGTACTGAACGTGCGTTCAAAATTGAGTAACTGTAAAAGTTAAAACTCTTTCTATCTCTATCTATCCATCTATCCATCCCATATATCTCACTCACTTACTCTCTCTTTCATTCATTCACTCTCTCGGGGGAATAAAATGATACATGACGTTTAGTTATGCATATAAACGGGTAACCGGATGAATCTAGGGGAAACGGGAACTATTTTCGACAAAGCCGCTTGGCTAAGCACTTACGTGCATTCATCGAAATACCGTAATTCGAGTTTTAAACTCTACTCGATAAACGATTTACGTTCGTCCAACCCAGCTCGCAGAATAATTTTGGATCTGCATAAAATATACCCCTGCTAACGATGTCGAGTAACGTTCCATACACACACACACACACACATACACATTTATATATATAATACTTCTGCTGTCTCGATCATTTTAACAAGTCAATTTTCAAACATGCACATATCTCCAACTATGAATTTGAAATATCATTCTACATATTTGATCATTATACTCGATCGATGCACGAATTAATGTGTCACTTAAAATAAAATTGAAAAAAAAACAAGAGATAGAGAGAGAGAGAGAGAGAGAGAGGTTTTACTTTTTCCTTTTTTTTGGTAAAACAAGAAGATAAATATTTAAATAAAAATGATTAGGAAAAAGAAAAAGATACTGATCGAAGGATTTTCGATTACGTTGCAAATAGAACCACTCAGGAAGGTAATTGATGATGTTGACGTGAACCGATGGAAAGATCTTTTGGGTAAGACAAAAGAAAAAGAGAGAGAGGGAAAGCGTGTGCAGTTATGTGTGTGCGTGTATGTGTGTAACAGAGAAAGAGAGAAAGAGAAAGAGAAAGATAGACGTAGTAAGGAATAAAGTAGTTCCGGAATAAAAGACCAAAAGAAGCTCTTTCTCGTCCTTTTTACAGGCTCGTTTTCAACGTTGTGGAAGGCAGTCCTGATTCACTATGGCGATCCATCACACTTTTCTTTCTCTTTTTTCTTTCTTTTCTATTCTTTCCTTGTCTTCTTCTTTCTCTTTCTTTCTTTCTTTCTTTTTTTTTTTCTCGACATGCAAAATCCTACTTACGAGACACCTGTTACGTAACACCATCGTGTCTTAAGTCAACAAGAAAACTTAATTATTCCAGTTGGATCAAAGTAAAAATTCAATTACTCGTAAAGAGTTTAGTTCGATTTCGTTTAAGCTCGATTATATTCGATTGAAAGGATTTTTATTTTGTTTCTTAAATAGATTGAAAAATTGATACGATAATTATTGTTTCGTTTTGTAATATAAAAAAGGATTCTTCTCATTTATGAACGGGTAAAAATAGATGAAGCAAGAGAGAGAGAGAGAGAGAGAGAGAAGATTACTTAATTAGAGCAAGTTTAAATTTAAGAAAGTACAGTTTGGAAAGTTTCATAAAGTGCAATTACTCTCGTTTGCTATCATTACGTATTTCCAGAACAAGCCAGATTTCTTGAGTCTTGGAAGAGGAGGGAAGTAGTCGTAGCCCTTGGGGACTTTTGAATTTTGAATCATCTCAAATTATTCATCTCGAGCAAGTTTTTCAGTAAGGTGGTCCGTCATATATACATACGTCTACATATACAAATTTATCTGTGCACTCATACAGATATAAATATACAGTACCGGTCAAAAGTGTGGAAACCAAACATCAATTCTAAAAAATTAAATATTTTGCAAGGGAAAAATTGGTCTTTAGAAGAACCTTGGTTAATTTATTTGTTAAAAAATTGACTAGCAATATGTTTTGTAGTTTGTATTATTTGTTTTTGTGCTTTTTTTGTTTTATTTTTTCGAAAAGTCGCGATTGCGTTTAAACTTTTGACCAATAGTGTATTTCATACGAATGATTTCACACGAGGATTAAAGTGGACGTGAAAGTTGATAGGTTGGTAGGGAAATAAGAGAGAAATGTTGTCTAGTTCTGATGTATTGCATTTATATCTAAAGATATATATACAGAAAGGAAGGAAGGAAGGAAGGATGGATGGAAGAAACTATATGAAATGCCGAAACCTGTTAGGAACCCGCATGGAAACCGCAATGCAGAGTTTAGCTGCTCCTTAACGAGGAATCTCAACTACTCATTAGGCAAAAGCGTTTCTGGATAGGAACACTAGTGTGTTAGCTTGGGGATATACCTGGCGGGCATTTAGTAGACGTTTCAGCCGATTAGACGAGAACTCGGACGACCTAAAACAATGAGGATGATACCCTCTCAACGACACTAGATACTCAACTTATTGTCTTCCTTCTCTGATTTTACTATGTTTCACTCTCTAATTATAATTCTCTTATTGTTGTTATAATAATATCCGTTTATTTCAAAAATTAAATCATCGTTATTATTCTTATATATGTAGATTTGTTATAGACAAATTACTTTTTTTTGTCGGAATAAATTATGTTATTTTTATAGTTTAGAAGTAGCGGGAATTATTTGACAAATCATTTATAATTTTTCTTAATTATTATTACATGAAAAGTGATCGACCGAATTTGCATTTAATTACGAGATCGAGTAATATTCTATTTTGGACATATTTCATAATAGTTTGTCTCTTAAAGTGTGTTCCAGTGACCTAATCCGAAAATAAATCACTCAATTTTGTTTCTGAAATTCGTCACGAGTTCATTTCTCGCTGTGCGAGGCCTTGTATTTCGACCTAACAAAATTTTCTCTAAAAACGTACTTCGTCTTCAACACCTAAGGTTAAACAATAATTCAACAAAATAATAATAATTCCATTCGGTATAAATTAAATACACAATAAGCACAAAAACCACAATGTAAACTACTAAATTTAATATCGATAATACGTATAATATTAATCTAAATTTAAAAGAAAAGTAGATAAAATTTCTTTGTATTTATGCAAACAAAATCTAATAATAAGTGATCATAAAATCGAATATAAAAAAACGAATGTAAAATTTAATAAGAAACCAACCAAGGATAACCGAAAAATTTTGCTAACGCATTTAAACGTATCCTGCGAAGAAGAAAAAAAGAAAAAAAAGAAAAAAATGAGAAAACGAGAAAGGATGTATCAGCACGGACGGCGTCGTTCATTTGAGGCCAATGGGGGAGAAGAAGGTGAAAAGAAGGCTGTTTACTGAAATAGCACGTGAATAGAGGCTGGACCTGGTCGAGCAGTTTTGGTAGGGTGAAATAAAGAGGAGGAATACGTGTAACTACTCTAACATCTCATGTTATATACACATATATATATATACACACGTAAACACAGATCGTGAGAGAAAATCGGACCACGTCTTGAACGGAACGGAACACACACACACACACACACATACAAATACACGCGAGAGGAAAGTTCTACGAGTGTGTGTTGGAAAAAAGTCAAAGATAGAAGGAAAGAGAGAACATTTTCTTCCGTTGGTAGAGCAAGTGACGTCTAGCCGTCTTTTGGTATAAAGGAAAACACATTCGTGGTGTTCCCTTTTCCAACATCGCGTCGAGGGTTACGATAACACGATCCTTTCGCGAAGCATTCAGAAAGGAGACCGAGAAGCTAGCCTTTCGTGCTAGTAGAAAAAGAAGAAGAGGAAGTGGGAGAACGGGGAGGGGGAGAAAAGAAGGAAGGAGTAGGTAAAGGGGATGGAAAGAGCATGGAATGCTTGTAAAAATATCGTTCTCCTGTTCGGACGGTAAGAGCCTTTGTAGATGACTCCATTTTGCTCGACTTCACGATCGCTTTGAAAATGCTATCAATATATATATATAGATATGGGTATTACGTGTGTGCTTTCTATTTAATTTCACACTTTTCTTCTCCGGTAACATTAATACAACAAATGTTTTCCTATCTTCTTTTTTTTTTTTTTTTAAGGGGTTAGTATTCGTTTGATCAGTATTATTTTGGAAATTCTGCACTTGTATTTTATAATAAATAATATTTTCAAGATATTTAATTTAGGATTGTATTAATTAATATGTAATATTGAAATAATATAAATTTATTGTCGGTATTTTGGTAATAAAGTAATAGTTTACAGAAATAAATATTGCAGTAATTGAAATAAAATTTTAGTATTCTCGACTCTAATGCAATTTTTTTTTCTATCACAAATATTAACAAATTATTATTTATGCTTATGAGAAAAAAAAAACTGATCGAACGAATAAAATTGTCTTTCCTTTTTTTTTTTTTTTTGAATTTTCTTTCATATGATTGAAATAGTTTGGGAAATAGATATATATTTTGCGAATTTTGTTTTGTTACTCTCTTTTCTTTTCTTTTCTTTTCTTTCTTGTTCTTTCCTACGATAAGAATGTTCTTTCTGTAGAAAAATATAATATAAGATATTTTCAAAGCGCTAGTAGAATTGAGATTCGAGCAAGGCGTATAAACGAAGAAGAAAGGAACGAGCCAAGCACGTAGTATCTCGATTATCCGTATTTACGGAAATTCCGTGCACGTTAACGCTCGATAACTTTTTCGTAACGGATTACGCGAGAAGGAAACTTTCTTTCCAAGAACTCACCTCTCTGTTCCCATCGACTAACTACACTCTACGAATCATCAATGCAGTCAAATGGATTTTTTTTTTCCAGATATTCCCTAGAAATATATCTTATCAATATTATTTTAACTTCAATTAATCTTTCATTCTCTTTATTCTCCTTTTTTTTTTACTTCTTAATCATTTAAACAAAAAAAAATCAATTCTTTTCTTTAATAATAACAACCAATTTTATATTGCGTAATTTCGAATAATTTCAAAAATCATAGATATCATATATCAGCAAATTTCTAATTAATTTTGTAAAAAAAAAAAAAAATAAGAAAAGTAAGCTAGAATCATAATTTTATATTGAAAAATCCACGAAAAAGATTATACAATATAATATAATTTTGAAAATCTCATCTATAAACTAATATTCTATTTGATATGAAAAATTCTCATATTACTTATTACACGCGTTATCTACGTACGTTAAAATTGGTAAAGAAACATCGTGATTTCTGTTATCAACGACGATCGTAATTTCTATTTCGAAGTACTTAGGAGGATATTCGAAAAAAAAAAAGGGAGAACATTTGATTTCTTTTGATTCCCCCATCATGCTTATTTTTCTCTTTTTCTTTGGAATAGTTTCCGAGTTCGTCAGAGATAAATTGCTATCTAGGCCACACGCTCAGACCCATTCACCATCTCAGCAGGCTACTTTTTTCTTCTGACACGCGTTTGACCTACCCCGGGGTGATCTAGAATATGTGCCTAGTTAAACACAGGTTCATCTTCAACGTATGCATACACATTCCATCACCTTCCGACTCTCTCTACACAAAAAAAGAAACACACACACACGCGTACAATACATATATACAATGTATACTCATTGAAAGGAATAATCAAAAAAACAATCACGAAGAATAATTCTTTGACCAATATAAAAGACGTTTGTCGAGAAAAAAAAGCGTATAGGGGGAATCTTGAATAAGAATAATATATCGCAATTAGGCCAATTATTAGTTTCCTTTGGAGCATGATATTCCGATTGATCGATCTAATTCGATATCGTTTGAATATCAAGACCTTTGACGTTTCAACCGTTACGTCGGTTCTATGCCTTGCATAATAAACGTGAATGACCGAGAGAATGAGAGAGAGAGAGAGAGAGAGTGAGAGAGAGACAGCGAATGCCCCCTTTAACTTTGTCTTACACGAACGAGAAACACACGATGCTTTTCGTTGACTATACACGGCTCGTTGAACGTATTTGCAAGATAATCGCTCTCGGGATACGTTGATTGCCAAACAAAATTCCACTCGACTGTCTCTGATCTCTGCTCACCTGAACAGAGAATGTATCCTACTTGTGTGTATCATAAATTCAAAAAATCATTAATAAGAAAATATCATAAATTTAACATTAAAAGTGCATCAACCGATTGAACATTTCTTAATTTCAAATCTGTGAATTCAATTCAATTGCAATTTTATAATAATTATAAATATTATTTATTATTATCTACAAATTATTTAACTTTAATATTTAAGCGAATAAACGCGTCGTTGATCATTATCTACATTTATTAATTGTAGAAAATAATAGAAAAAAATATTCTGAAAATTAATATTCATCGTTGAGCATCGATTGTTTGACAATTTTTCTTTATTCTCAAATTTCGTAATTTTCAAACATACTTGTAATAATTCGATTGCCGCATAGACCTCATTACTATACTCACACGTTGAGATCATGAATAAACTAAGTTTAATTTACCAACGAGCGTGATATACCGAATGTAACGAAGGGTTCAAGGTATACCTTAAACATTATACATATAGCAAGCTTAATGTTACGAGTATATATGTAAGAGAGAGAAAGAGAGATAGAGATAGAGATAGAAATAGATGAAAATACGGTGCAAACCTATACCCTCCGGGGGGAAAGGAAAGGAAGGGAGGGAGGGAGGAGGGTTAGTGGAAATCGTTCTGTCTAGATTTACATTGCTGATGATTTGTTTACCGAACAACATTTACCCGTGTTCTCTTGGCGATAATCGATGAAAATCGAATGATCCTACGGCTTTCACCCGAATATGGTCAGATTTAATGTGAGTATACATACGATTTACCCTTTATACTTACACCGAAAGCACCGTGTTTATTCGCGTTCAAACAATAGACTTATATATTATCGATCATTTTAGTTGACTCTAACAAATCAACGCGGGCATAGGTTTGAGTTAACGCCGCCGATCGTTTCCGGTACGATTCGTACCGAGTTACTCGTTTATTTTTATTTTTTCGTTTGTTTGTTTGTTTGTTTGTTGTTCGCTCGTTTGTTCGTTTGATTTGTTTGCGTCCTTTCGTTTCTTTCTTTTCCTTTTTTCCTTTTAAAAAAGTCGTCGCGAGTGTATTCGTCGATCCGTCATAAATAAAAGTTGGAGAGTCACTGGATAATATTTTTCTAATCCCAACGAATTTGCATTTCATAAAAGAGAAAGAGAGAGAGAGAGAGAGAGAGATAAAAGTATTTTCGACGATCGTTATACGGCGCTATTAATCTACTTTCAAGATTGTTTATTGCCATAAGACACGTGATCTGCTATGTTATAATACTTTTACGTGACCAAATATTATTCATTGGATTTTTCACGAAATTTATATTTCCTATGAATCTATTCTTACTCCACGTTTGTATATATTCGTATAGGGAATTTGCGTAAGTATTTGTATCCCAGATTGATCGAAACGTTAAATCTAGTTTTCAAATTCGATTTAGATTGGCATTATTTTTAGTTTGTTTTATTCGCTCGTGTTTTTCTTTCAATTTTTTTTTTTCTTATAAAAGATTCAAGATTAGAATCAAGTAAGCAAGTTGGTTTCGCGATAACTGTAGAGTAGCGTTTAAAGGGTTACTTTGATTTATACGAGGAGAAAAAAAAATAAGAAATAACCTTGAGCGTTAAACTATTGTTGGTAGTTGTCCCGTGTAATCGAGACCATACGGCCTTGAAATCTAATCGAGTACGACCGCGACCGTTTTCCGTGACCGAGAGAACGGATTTGCGGTTTCGCGACATGCGATCCTCTCGGTCGGTGGAAAATCGTTAAACGCGTTAAAACCTTAATCATTCTCTTTCTCCCTCTACTTCCACGTTTCCTCTCTTTTAAATGCCGTTTCATCAATTTTCATTCTTATCGTTGACCGAAGAAATATCACTTCACAAAAATTAATATTATTACGATTAAACTATTATTTCGTATAAAATAAATATTAATAAGATTTTCTCCTTTTTGATATGCACAAAATTATCATCATTGTTTTTTCTTTTTTTTTATTTATGAAACACTTTGTATGATTTGATTCGAGATAACCAAAAAAAAAAGAAAATCTTATAGATATAT
Organism: Polistes fuscatus; assembly: GCF_010416935.1. Lineage (NCBI taxonomy): Eukaryota > Metazoa > Arthropoda > Insecta > Hymenoptera > Vespidae > Polistes > Polistes fuscatus. Next base: position 9,391,916 of record NW_025113129.1, read on the forward strand.
TTTATTTTAGGAAACAAAAAATAAAAATAATAATTTTATACTTATGAAATTTTGTTGTTGTTATTTAATTCTATTGAAATGATTTCTTTTACAGATAACGATGCGTTGCATTTAATCGTCTTCCGATATGGATATATCCTGTACTCGATCTATATTAGTAAATATAGAAACGGTTATTCGAACTCGAGGATGGTGGATTTGGCAAGTGTTCATATCGTCGCAGCATCGGTGCACCCAATGCTACGACCCGAATATCCGCAGCACCAACCTGGCATTAGATTTTTATTGCACCTCGTCTTGCATCCAATGGAGTTCCCCTACTAGTTTATTGTTCTTGTAACCAGCGAGGTTATTGAACCCCTCCTCGATCCCTCCTCTTCCCCCCCTCTTCACACAGATACACGTTTCGTTATTCAATGAAAATCTAATTTTTTTTCTTCTTCTTCTACTTCTTCGATTTCTGTTCCTTTATTTTCTTTTTATTTTTTTTTTTTAAATCCCAAAAATATTGTCACGTGACATCGATAAAATCGATCAATCGAACTAACATTATCCGATTTCTATCTTCGAATAGTTTTTATTACTTTTTACGACATGTCATATATGAGAAAAAAAAAGAACACTTCGAGACTTATCGCAGTCTGAAAATGCTATTCGAAACTACTATAACTGCTGTTGAAATGAATGTACTTGCTCTTCTTTGGTATGTATGTATCTATGTATGTGGGTACATTATCATGACTATTCACGCTCGAGAGATCCATTTAAGAACTTTATTACCATCGCTTTTGATATACAAGAACCCAGAAACGAACTATTGCCAAAGATTCTTTATTTTCTTGCGACAGTTTCTTTTATCTTTGATTTACGAGATATACCATAATCTTATACATTTCACAATTATATTTTATTGTTACATAATTCTTTCTTATTTCATAATTTCTATTATTTTTTATTTACAAAGAGTATTATAATGTAATAAATTTCATCATTTTTTTTCATATGTCATATTTTTGTTATATTATATTTATGACAAATATAATAATCTAAATTTCATAAATTTTGACAACATTTGTGGAGAGAAACGTTGTTCCTAATATAGAAAAAAAAATACAAATTCTGTTATTAATAATTGAAAATATATTATACTGTTATTCTATTACCATAAAGATTAGCGTGGTATTTGATTTTTATTAAGAGCTTAGCTGTTTTTCTTCATAAAATCACTGTACCTTTTCCCGGATGCTCTAAGCACACCCCACTGAAGCATATTTTAAAGATTAATCGAACTTGTTAAGTACATCGTGAACACATTTGTAAATTTCCATGGTTTGTTTCACTTACACGAGAATAGAAAGACTTTCCCCCTCCCTCGTGGTCTAAATGTAGCCAACTGAAGATCGGGAAATCTATAAAATGCCTGGATGCTGTACATTGACCGTAACATATATATATATATATATTTCTGAATAACATCAAAGTATAAAAATCATCTCTAAGGTAAGAAGAAAGTGTAGGTATTCATGTAACTTTGAAATTTTAATCCTACGTGTAACCTGTAAGAAGCTTAGAACAATTTAAGGGTAGGCCTTGTCGGCTTTAAATTATTCGAACTTACTGAGCATTTTCGCGAGTTTTCTTGCCATAAAATCTACGAAATAATATATTAAAGGAACGAAAAAAAACATTGTGCAGTAGATTATATAAAACTTTTCTTTCTAATACGAAACGAAATGTGTTTTTTATTTAAATTTTATCGTTTTATGGGGCTTATGACGAGTACTTAATAAATATTAAAATCTACTTTTTTTTTATTTGATTAGTACTCTTATTAAATGAATTGTAAGTATGGGTGAATATTTTTTTCGATATAAAAAATAATCTTAAATTAATTAAAATATGAGTAGGATTGTATCACAAGCGATATTTTTGCTGTAAGAATATATTACATATACAATCATCATTAATAATTCAATTTTCAAACTTTCATACGAATTGTAAAAAAGAATAATGATAGTTTTTGTATTAATTACTATAATAATATAATAAACATTTATATAACATAACAAATATTTAATTACCAATGTATATCGTTCATTTTAAGAAAGCAAATAGTTGTACGATAAAACGTTAGCTAATAAAAAAATGTACAAACAGATTACATAAAAAGAGAGAGAAAAAAAAATCTGAATTTTCTTATTTTCATTAAATGAATTAAGAAGACTACTTAAAAAAAAAGCAAATGTTTGAGATTCGCAAATACCTTAACGATCGAGTTTCGCAAATTTCTAGCAAAGTCGAGATCTCTCTTTGAAAGTGTGAAACATAGAAAGAAAAAGAGAAACATATATATATACAAAGAAGAACGACAAAGGAAAGCGACGTGCCCGAAAACGTCCTTTTGTCGTCGTAAAACGTTCTAGAGAGGCTTTATATCGGCCGGAAGGCGGCATGCACACGAGTCGGCGGGGGTGGAGTTGAAGAAGGTGGAGAATGAAGAGGAGAAGGTGGAGGAGGAGGAAGAAGAAGAGGATGAGGATGTGTATGCCTTACGAGTAAAGAGAGAGAGAAAGAAAGAAAGAAAGAGAGAAGGTATGAGAATACGAAACGAAGCGCGCGTCCCGGTAAAGCTTTATCGCGGCTACCACGGTGAAATTTTCGTAGCAGCTCTCGCAAATGAATTTCCTCTGTTTTCTCTGAGAGGAAAATGGAAGGGAACAGCCGGTCGCCGCACTTCGTGAAATACACACTGAACCATTACCAGTGTTAACAGAGTGCACTGAAAATCTACAAGATAGAAAGAGACCGAGGAAACAGACAAAGAGTTAGAAAGAAAGAAAGAAAAAGAAATATATATATATAGAGAGAGAGAGAAAGAGAGGGAGGGAGGGAAAGGACAAAGTGAAGCGAGAGACAAAGAATAGGTGAAAGGACAAGAATAGAAAAAGAGAGCAGGAGAGAGAGAGAGAGAGAAAACGGAATCTGGATTCACTGCACGCCTCCCCGTTTCGTTATGCTAATGGCGTTGTGTTCCCTTTTCTTGCCGCTCATTTCATTTCCCGTGATTCTTCCCTTTCCTCTACCTATCTCTCTCTCTCTTACCTTACTTTTTGTTTTCTTTCTCTCCTTTTATCTATCCTCTTCTCTTTGCTAACTCTCACGTTCCGATTCTCTCCTACCACCAACCCTAAAGTTGCAAGGATCTCGCGTGGAATCTGCGATACTGGATTTACTGACTACCTCGACGACGAACTGCTATCTTCGAACTGAAATGGTTCGTTGCACCCCTTTTTCCTTATTGTCTACGATCGTAATATCGATATCTTTTCTTTTTTTGGTTCTTTTGTTTGTTTTTTTTTTTTAGAAAGGTAAGATAGATAAAAGGAAATCGATATCGACTAATATTTATTATACTTCTCCTACCCCCGTGTCGTATTATTTTTATATACATTTTTATTTTTTGACAAGAGTTTTTAATTGTCGGTTTTTTATTAAATACACGATCAGTATGTTTAAATATATATATATATTTTTTTTTATATATGATTGAGTTAATAATAATTATTCCTAGTATCGTATATATATATATATATTATTATTTTGATTTTATTTCAAAATTGTTATATTCAGATTTTTGATGGATTTTGTTTAATTATATGCAGATATATATATATGAAGTAGATCTTTTTTATGAAAAATTGTAGTATAGAGGAAACCAAGTGAAATACTACTAGAGGAAATTTGTTAAGCAAATCACGAATGAAACGGTTCGTTCGTTCGTTCCTACGTATATGCACATACGCAAAGGAGAACAGGAGTAGGAGGGGGGGGGGAGAAATCGTGAACGAAGTCGAGTCTTGTTATGAAAAAATGAGAGCAAACGAAACGTTCTTCTCTCCTAGGGACGGCAAGTTTCAAGATTCTTTCTTTTTTTGTTTTATCCCACCATCTTTTTTCTTCCCTTTATTTTTTCTTTTTTACGAAAAAAAGAGTAAAAATCACTCGCGTCTCGAATTTCTATGTTAAAAATCATTTTAAAAACTTGATATACAAGAGTATGAGAAAAAGAAGAGAAAAAAAGAAAAAATAATTCGGGTAACTTAAATTCCAGTAGTACTGTACCGTTTTGAGTACAACGAGCGAGAAAGCAAGAATAAAAAAATAAATAAATAAATAGACCGGACGAATTTTCGTCTCCAAGTAGACGCGTTAATGAACTTTTTTTTCTCCCATTGCTACAAACGGAAAGGGTAGGTTGTAAAAAAAAGAAAAAGAAAAGAGAAGGAAAAAAAAATAAATAAAAATGTGCGAAACGAATAGTCGAGAATTGGTTTGCGAGAGAGGCGTGTCGCAACTTCGCTATTATTCTTCGTTTATAACGAGCTGACAATTTACAATCCCTTTGTCCGCGAATACGTGAGTGGAGAGTAACACTGTAAAGCTTTGCATATGTTGAAGAAAGAAAGAAAGAGAAGGATAGACAGACAGGTAGATAGAAAGATAGACAGAAAGAGAGAGAGAGAGAGAGAGAGTGAGAGTGAGAGAGAGAGAAATAGAAAGAGAGGGGAAGGTGAAAGAAAGGGGAAGGCGAGGAGGGTGAGGATGGTTTAGGCAAGAATGAGAAGCAAGGACGAAGATATAGTTAAAAGGGGGAAGAGTAGGGATGAGGGTGGTAGGGCGTAGAGCGAGAACATCCGCTATACCATGAACGTAAATCCCTTCCAGTTGGATTTTAACGTTAAATTTATCGTTCTATGGTTAAATTATTGTCCACAGTAGCACGTACCCAAAGGACCATCTTTCGTAAAGAGTATTGTGTATACGGGAACCGTATATGTATGTACATAGTTACTAAGTAAATATCTATGATATCTATTACTTCGATAAATAATATCAGGGTAAAGATTTTTATATTGATTTGCGAGATTATAATTTGGAAATAATTTGAGACATATATATATATATTTATATATATTTCTGTGCTCAAGAATTTTTTTATATTTTGTATTTTATTTTTCTTTTTTAATGGCGTTAAGTAATCTGTTATTAATTTCCAATATTTTGTTTAGAATTATTTAAGAAATTACTGTTAAGAAATTAGTGATTCTTTTTATAGGATAAATAATTGTTATATTAAATTAATTATAAAATAAATCTTTTTTTCAATTCATGGACTTAGTTAATCCACAGTTACATTTATAAGCATATATATATATTTAATGAGTGTGCACGGAGACTGGTTAGGGTAAGGGGTTGGAAGGGAAAGATCAATAAACCGATACACGTGTCTTCGAGCTTCTGTAAATCAAGAAAGCGTTAAGAAGTTTGAGATTTCTTTTTGCTCGATTGCCCTTCTCCTTGAGTTTGCTTTGTTGAGATACGTCAAGGGTAGGGGGAGAGAAGTAGAAGAGAAAATGTTGCCTGGTAGTCTGGATAATAAATCAAATCGATCGGATGTGAGACTAAGAAATAAGAGGAAAAAAGAGAAAAAGACGTTAGAGAGAAAAACGTTAGCAGGACTCGTAAACTATTTGAATAGTGGTCACGTGTTGTTTACGAAAAGTCGCGTTGAGTTTTGACTGATCGTTCGTTGATTAGATTGAATATGATATCATAACAAAATTATTTGAAAATCCTAATGAGTAAAATATTGCAAGAAAAAAAAAAAGAAAAATTTTCTCGGATTAATCCAACATTCAAAACCAATCTCGATAACTTTTATTGTTAGATTAACTAACAATAAAAGTTGATAAATTCATCCTTTAAAAAAGAGATGATTTTTCAGTTCCTATTTCCACATAAATGAGAAAAAAAAGTTAGATATTGTTTAAAGCTATCAAATGCAAATTCGAGATAAAACAGATGCCGTATTTACTCAGCGGATGTTCTACTTATCCGGGTTTGTCTCCTTTTCAGCAGATCGAATTGTTCCATATTCGGTATTATGAGAACGCGGATCGAGACAATGCGATATTGCTGGAGCTCTATTCGAAAACGAATGGAAACGTATTTGAGGGATGGTAGTAACTACCCCTACCATCTCTGCAGTAGATATATATCGAGTTGGCAGAAATATCAATGAGAGACGTTCGCCCTCGGCGTACCACCACGACGTGGCTTTCGATCCCTTTTACTAGGGTTGAAGTTTGTAACCCTACTGGGGTGACGATGGCACTGACATAATGGTGATATTATACTGGTATTGGTAATAGTACCTAGTTCCTAGTAGTCCTAGTGATGATGATGGTAATACTAGTGGTGGGTTGTGCGGGTACGAATGCGGATGCTGCTAGTTCGGTCTTCTCTCATCCCGAAAAGTCTCTGTCCTAGATTCGAATGTGGGTCAGGTCGAGCGGCGCATCTCGATGTTAGCCTCGGTTATGCTCGACTATCCGCAGAGCGTCTGTGTATTTCCACGAGCTTGCATCGTCGAGCACGTTCCTGCATGCAAGCATGCATGCATGCCCGAACTCTCTTTCTCTCTCTCTCTCTTTCTTTTTGCGTCTACCTCCGTCTTCTCAACCCCTTTTTCTCTCAATCCTTTACCCCCACCTATCTCAATTTTCTTCCGTTCTCTAACCCTATCGTTATACATACGTCATAATCAAAGCATAAGTATAAATCAACTGACTAGCTAACGTGCCTACGAACGAATGAACCTTACGCATCAATGACGACGAACTTTCTTTGTTTTTCTATCAAACTCCTATGTCATATTAACTTATTCGATAGATCGTTATATATACGTGTGCATGTTTGTTCACGTCAGAGTTAAAGATGATTAATTTCCGTTCGTTCTTATCAAAACTAGGTATATTGTTCTACTTTATAGAATAGGACTCGTATTTTCTGACGATTCTCGAATGTGCCCATTTCAGTGAAGAAAATCCGTTCTAATGCTAATTTCTATCTGTAGAGAAAGAGAAAGAGAAACATTAGTAACAAGAACAATCGACGATGCTAAAACGATCGTTGTTAAGAGAAAAGAAACCAAGTGTTATGTCTCTCTCTCTCTCTTTCTCTTTCTGTTTCTCTCTCTATATCTCACTCTATCTTCTTCTTTATTTCTCGAACGAATAGAATCGAGGCCACGGTGGCGTATCGTCGTGGAAACGACGAACAGAACTTGGAAAGTTGCGAGTTAAATGACAGAGTTAACTTCGTTTCGTTGTTTGCACGAACCACGAATTTCCTGCTCTCGTTGTTGCTGCTGCTGCTGGCGGTGCTGGTTTTACTGGTGTTGATACTGGTGTTAGTGTTAGTGTTAGTGGTGGGGTGGTGGTGGTGGTGGTTCGCCTTCTCTCGATCGTTAGAACCATCGCTCGTGTGTCCCGATGCATATGTTTCATCGAAGTGAGAATTGTTTCGTCAGTCTGTTACTCTTCCCCTGATAATTCAATTGCTTCGTGGATTCCCTCACGGTTGTTATACATTTATATATAGAAATATAGTTATAACAACAGTAATAATAATAACACTGACGATAACAAACAACAACAACAATAACAACAATGCTAGAAAGCCGTGATTCGGTTAAAACCTCAATCTTGTTTCCGGATTTATGTATTCTTGCATAAATAAATAATATTTCGGTTAAACTTTTATTCCTGGAATTCATTTGTCAGATTTTCTTGGATATTCGTTAAATATTTCGATATTTTCTTTCTTTTTTTGTTCTTTCGAAAAACATACGAAACGTAAGTATGCGCGTATGCGTATGCGAAAGGGGATGTGTTACCTGAGAATTGCAGACTTTGTATTTGGTACTCCAAGGTCTTCCCTTGCAAGGTTTCCGCCTACATCTTCGTTGCTGCTTCGATATTCCACCACCGCAACTTCTGTAAAAATAAATTCACACGATTAGAATAAAATTTACATAGGTTTTGTATCTTTTTATTTTATAAATATTCTAATACAATTTAAATTATGAAATACAGTCTGACGTATTTTATGACGTTAACAAATTAGTAATATTATATGTTTTGCTTGTAATAATATTTTTATTATAATATATAATTATACGATATTTATTTATTGAAAAAACAAAAAAGAATAAACAAAAATGAAGAAACACGTGTTAAAACAGAATAATTGTGAGAAAACCCACGTGAAAGAAAAAAATAAACGGTACCGATCGCCAAGAGAAAAGGATTTACAGTTAAGCAAAGAAAAAGGAAGAAAGAAAGAAGAAAAAAATAAAACGACTAAACTCCAAGTCGGTAACTACAAAAGATGGCAATAGCGTAGGCGTCATAGATCATACTCAATAAGTTAAGGTTTTTCTTTTTTTTTTTCTTTTTACTTTTCCTTTCCAGTTGGTCGAACAGGACTCGTGAACAACTTGTAAGCATCATAAATTACTAACTCTCGCGGTTTACGCCAATTCCGTCGAGTTAACTGAAAAACAAACAGGAGATTTGTGCGGGACGTGGTGGTGGGTTGGGGGTTGTAAAAGGTTGTGTGAACGGGGCAAAGTAGGGAGAGGAAGGGAGGGGGAGGATAACTTGGCAATTTCTCTTTCAGCCAAAATGAGTTCCGAAACGTTTAACATTCCTATGGGGTATCGTCGAAGCTTGTTCGTTCACGAAAATGTTCCCAGCCTTGGAAAAACGTGAGATTAGGTCACGCGGATAAAGAATGTCTATAAGAGAGAAAGAGAGAGAGGGAGGGGGAGATGCATCGTTGGTTAATAAAGTGGTGCGACCTTTCGTTGTAACAATCGATGAATGAAAGTTCATCTTTCTCACGTGTGCGTGTATATTAGTGTGCTAGTGTGTGTGTATATTAATGTGTAGTGTGTTAATGTGTGACGTCGATCTAACGATTTCTGATAGGTGTATCCATAAGAGCGTTAGTTCTTTTCATGCTTCTTCGATCGTTAAATAAGAGTAAACTCAATAATCTGATATAATATACACGGTGAGGTATTTAAAACAGGCCATCACTTTTATAGCTCGATTGCTATTAGTAGCAATAGGAAAAAATATGTGTCGGGTCAAAGTTACTTTTATTTTAAGATTGACGTAATCCCACGTTAATAAATTTATTTTGCAGGTTGATACGCGTTGAGCATATAAAGGTCAACTTTTGTTTTTTTTTTCTTTTAAACATAATGATATATTTTCGTATGCATCATCCAATATGTCGTTCTAAAGAAATCAAATGCAAAATTGACATAATCATTGATAATTATTCCGATTCGTTATTCATTTTGCGAATAATCCGATGGTAATATTAATACTTAGGTATAATGTATTCGAATATGTTTTATTATTGGATTTTCGAAAAGTAAGTATTATATTTGGTTTATAGTTTCGTGTCCGGTCGACGATCTGAAGTTGAAATTGAAAATAAACGTGGAAAGTTTTAATACTTGTTCGTGAATATTTGGTTAAGAGAGTGTTATATAAACCAATGCTTTTCAAGTATTTATACATATATATGTGTATATGTACATGCATGCAACACCGTATAGTCAGTTGAATCTAATTCTGTGACGGTTTGAGGAAAAACAAGGATTGATCTGTCCCGTTCGAGTTTCAAACTATGATCACCGAGCGTTAAGATTATTTTTAGCTTTTCGATTTAATATCGATATAGATCGATGGCTATCGTATGTTCTATCCCCGATAATAATCTTTTTTACATGGAACGTTGGAAAAATAAATAAAGAAGAAAAGGAAACAAATAGAAAACATAGAAAAATAAAATAGGATGGAAAAAAGAACCCCACGTTCAACCCTGCATACCCAACTACATGCATCACAGTACGTGTATTTACGTTTAGTTCGCGTTATCAACGACATTTTCGACAGATCCTATATATTGATTGTTATTTCAGTATGAAAACGCGAAAATACATAGGTGTATATATATATATATATTTCATCAACGTAGTGCATACAATTTCGACTGGATTTTAATCGACTTTTAATTTTCCCCTTTGTTTCTATTTATTATTATAAAAAAAAAAAAACCGAAACAATTGAAAAGTCCAACAGAGAGAAAAAGAAGGAAAGTGTGAAAGTGTGTATCATCATTCGGTTAGTGAGAATAATTTTGGAATTAATTATTAGAAAATGACGAAGCGCGAAGATACAGCAGTTTCGAAATACGTTCGGGTCACGAAAGTTCCGATCTGTCGGACGATAATCTTTACACCTTGATAAAGTACCGGATGTAATATCAGAAGAAGCGGTAGTTAAGCATGCGAGAATTTTACTTTATCAAATTTCGAATCGTATCTATGGATGTGCTTACGTAACGTTTTCTTAAGGAAATTTTATTTTTACCTAATAATCTTACAATTTTTTTCTTCTGAATATTTTTCTTCTGATCTTTTTTTTTTCTTTTTATTCTTTGGTTATTTTTATTTTTTTTTTATTTCGACAAAACGATACGATAGGAAGAAGAACACGATGCAAAGTGGAAATGATTATCGATCGTTTCTTGACTTACTTGGAACACTGCGACCACTTCGACCAGGGCGACCATTCTCCCCACGTAATTTTCTGTAACAGGAAATAGAAGAACAAAGGATAAATTTATAATTCACCACGAAATGACAACTGCGGTTTTTTTTTTAAATTCTTGACATTTTATAAGTGACAAATGCAACGATCTGACATATTATGTGACGTTCTTATTCGGACGTATTTTGGAGATACTGTTTTATTCCTTGTTTCAATTATTTTAAAATATATTTGTTGTATACATTGTCAAAAATGTTCATACGATTTAATTTTTCCTAAGAACAAACGAAATTAACTATATATATATAGTTAAAGAAATTAACTTTTACTCGAGTATCTAATATTTATACCTAATTTTACAAATTATTTTTACGCAAATGATACCTCTAATAAAATTTGAACAAAATACGGTGTCAATGACAATTATTTGAACGAGTAGGATTTTTGCGAAGAATATTAAAATATAGGTTAAAAAAAAAAATTACTCTATTAAAAAAGTAACAAGTCGAATAATTAATACTTTTTTTTTATTATTAGTGCGCTATCTCATCGCAGAAAGAAAACAAAGGGAGCCAAAAAAAAAAGAAAAAAAAGAAAAAGGAAGATAGAGTGATCGAGAATGAAAGGATAAAAAGAAACGGCGGAGGGGGAGGGAGGGGGAGGAAAAGAGTGCGTTACAGGCAGCTAACAGCCACCGGCACTTTCCATGAACTTCTCCGTTAAATTTATTTCCGAGGTGCTCCTTCCTGCTCTTCGGTCCTATTCCTTCGTTGCTTTTCCATCCACTAACCCCTTCCTACCCTTCCTTCCTCCTCTACATTTTCTCTATCTATTTCTCTCGCTTTTTCTCTTACTTTCTCTATCTTTTACTTTCCTTCTTTCTTTCTCGCTCTTTCCAGCCGGGTTTTTTGTCCGCGTGTGCTTTTCAACGCGAGAATGCGGGATTACAACCGAGAAGATGGATAGGAACGAGAGGAGGATAGAGAGAGAAAGAGAAAGAGAGAGAGAAAGAGAAAGAGAAGAGTCAGAAAGCTTTTAACGTGATTCCGCAGCTCACCGCATTCTGATGCTGCTCGATGAATAATTCCCGAGACGAACGCGGCCAACGATAGTCATAGAAAATGATTGGCGCATCGATTTTAAGAATAACGACTGGTTCTATGCTCCACCTGCTATCCTTTTTTCTATCTGACAAACGAATGTACCTATCGGAAATAGTAAGGACAATTGTAAAAATAAGTCCCGGTAAAAATAATAATTAAATTGATCGAAATCGCAGCCTTCGTTGAATGATCATTCATTTCGAATTGAAAATTAAATTCTACATTTTTTACTTTTTATCCTTGAGAAGTTGTTACATTTTTTGATATTTCTTGAGATAAATTTAATGGTAAAAAAAAATAAACAAAATCGAGTAGAAAAAAGGGGATACGATTTGTTTAAGAATTATAAGATCCATTCGTTTATTAGTTTTATTCGGTAACTGGAAATACTTCAAAGAGTAAAAATATCGAAATCAAATATTTTTTAATCGGACATTTTTTTTCTCTCTCTCTCTCTCTCTCTCTCTTTCTCTCTTTGTTTATGGCTCCGGCGATCAAGACAAAAGCAAAAACAAAAGAAGAAAAAAAAATAGAAAAAAAAAAAAAAACAAAAAAAACAAAAAAAGAAGTGAAGCTAAAAGTGGTATATAACGAATAGCTATTTGATATAGACTCGACCATATTTTTTCTATTGTATGGCATATATAGTTACGCGTTCGTATACACGCGTATCTATTCATCGATAGCAAATTGACATAGGTGGACCAACGAAAAGCTTCCAAAAGAGACCCCGCAATGCGGTGTTTTGGTGTCTGCACTCCCTATTTTCTCTCTCTCTCTCTCTTTCTCTCTCTCTCTTTTACTTTCTTTCTCTTTCTCTATAGATACACATATATACATACACATGTCGATGTGCGAGAGCATTGTCGACATGCAAAAGTTTTTCTACGAGCCATCTTCCCTCTCTTTCCATTTCTTTTCGTACTACCCCTTACCCCTACCCTTTTTTTTCTTTCCCTAATTTCTTTTTCTTTTTTACACTTGTTTTTTATACAACTTCCTCCCGAGAACTTGAACTGACTACCCGTCAACTTAACGTCAAACACAAAATCTTTTTTTTCTCATTACATGCGTATTAATTCCAAAATAAATTGTATAAGTTCTTTACTTTCTCGTTAGATTCCAGTAATTTTCTTCTAAATATTTGGAATTAAAAAACTTAGAAAAAGCGTACGACGATTTCATTGTTTACTCGTAAAATAATAAAGTCAATCGCGATTTTGGAATCTTAAATTTTAATTTAAAAAAAAAAAAAGAGAAAAAAATTGGAGAAGTTTTATTACGAAAAGAAAAAAGAAAAAAAAAACAAAAAAATATAGAAATTCGTAAGTTTTTCCCGTGTGTTGCGTGCGTGTGTATATTTGTGTGCGTATATATGTGTGCGAATGTGAATGTAAAAGTGAGAGAGTAAGAGAATGGCGTCGACATCCGGAGTGGCGTCTCTCGGAAATTGGCAAAGAAATGTTGGCTCGATGAAGAGAGAAGGGGGTGGAAGGGGTGGTAGTGGAGGAGGAGGAAGAGGAGGAGGAGATGGGTAGTTAGGTAGGTGGTTTAAGAGTGGGGGATGATAGTACGAGAGTAGTAAAAGAAGTAAGAGAGTTATCCGACACTATCGGCGATCTCTCATTCCGCAATGCGGCTTTTCGTTGCGTCCTATATAGTCACGACTAGTAGTGAGTGGGCCTTTAGATACTTGTGTTTCGTGCTATCCCTATCTCTCTCTCTCTCTCATTTCCTCACTTTCTAATAATCAATAAGTAAAAAAAGAAAAAAAAAGAACAAAATAAATCATCGGGTAAAGAGTCCCGAAAATATTTTTTTTCAACTTGGGGGCTTCTCGTTCATTCTTTAGCGGAAGATACAAATATAGATAAAAAATTGGTAATCATTCGATTTATTCGCGCAATATTTATCTTTTTCTAACTCTTCCATAATCGATTAGTAAAAAAAACAAATAATAAATTATTATGATAAGAGTCGCAAACGTTCATTGGTATTTGTGCTTTTCGTTCATCCCTTTGCGGAAGAAATAAATTCAATAGAAAATTGATAAGCATTTGATTTGTTCGTGAAATATTTATTTTTCTATAACACTCTTTTTAACACCTTAATAGTCGATTAATAAAAAATACGAAGAAGAAATTCTCGTAAAAAAGCTCGGAAATAATTCAATCGAACTGTGCTTTTCACTTATTCTCGTAGAAGAAATTAAATGGAAGGAATAACGTTATCACACATTTTCCGATATAGAGAATTGTAGAAGAATGTCCAGTACATGTGTAAAAAAGGAGAGAGAAAGAAAGAGAAAGAAAGAGAAAAAGGAAGAAAGAAAGAAAAAATAGATTGAATACGAACACGACTACCTAAAGGTAGTCACACAGGCACACATATACACAAGTATAAGAATCCATACTCAGAGGGTTGGAGAAATCTTCTAAAGTACAAGTATATATACATATATATATAAGTGAAATCGAGATGTATGTTTGTGAGTGAGAGAGTGAGAAAGAGGGAGAGAGAGAGAGAGAGAGAGAGTGTGTAACGGGCCAGCTATTCCCAATTCCCACCCAATCTAAAATCAATCTTAGTTCGTTCTCTTAGACGGCACACGAAAGTGGGATTGCAAGTTGTGGGGATGATGTGAGAGAGAAATAAGGAAGGATGAAAGAGAGGGAGGGAGAGAGAGAGAGAGAGAGAGAGAGAGAGAATAAGAGCACGTAGTAGGGGTGCTTCGGTGGCCCGATCACTTTTAAGCGGCCTTACGAGTCTGCATTATTCAAACTCCAGCGAAGCGCCTTCGACGGTTTTCTCACCTTCTCTCTCTCTCTCTTTCTCTCTCTTTTTCTCCGTTTCCAGCTTTCTCTCTCTTTCTGTTAAAGGGTGAGACTCTTGGAGCGCTCCTTTCATGCTTCTTCTCACTAATTCTCGAGCCTTCCCTCTCTCGAACATCTTCGAAGTCGAGGTCTTGCCAATCCAGGGGTGAGAAAAGGGTGGTTTGAGGGTTCACGAAATCGAGCGAATCGGGGTTGCCGATGCGTGTCAATCACCCTCTCACCCTTTCATCTAATTCTCCTTCTCTCCTCCTTACTTTCTATCTTTCTTTCTTTCGTTCTTCATTCTCTTTCTTCTCTTACTTCGAAACATTGGATAATGAACGTGTCTCGCTTCATTCCGAAGAGCAATTTCGCGTTACTCGCGAAACACGATGGATGAGGATTAAAGAAAAAAAACAATAAGTAAGAGAGAGAACAAGAAAGATAGAGAGATTCGAGGTATCGAAACGCGAGAAATCATGGGACTGTAATACTATTCGATATACGATTTACTATAATTGCCAAATCTTGTGAGGATTATCCGAGAGATTTTTTTTATTCTTCTAATTTCCCTTTCCCTCTCTCTCTCTCTTTTTATGGGTTTTTAAATCGGAGCGATGACTATTCCAAATTACACACCGTCCCGTTTCCCGGATGCGAATGATTTTAATCGTTCATGGAATGATTCTCGTCGTGAACCTGAATTTATCTGGTTTCTTTCCTTCTTTCTTTCTCTCTCTGTTTCTCTCTCTCGGAGATGACGATAAACGAGCATCGAGGCAGATTAAAGGAGCACGTAATAGGATTAGAAAGACACAGAGAGAGAGAGAGAATGGGAGGGGCAGGGGGAAGGGGAGAGTTAGGACGTCTCGAGCGATGGGATAAGAAATAAGCTGTGGAAATAAATCTTTCGGAATTTCACTTGGAATCTCTGAAACGTCTGGACCACTCGACGAAGGGCGTTATTTGATAACACTAATATAACTTCAAGCCCTTTTTCCTTCCTTTCCCTTTTTTCTCTCTCTATTTTTCTCTCTCTATTTTTCTCTTATTATATATTTCTGTGTTTTCCTTTTTCTTTTTCTTTAATTTTTGATCTGAACCCATTCTGAACAATACTCATCCTCACCCCCACGCCACTATAACCATCATCAACTCTAACACAGAAAGCCGATCGTCAGTAAAGATTTCTCTTTCTCTTTCTTTTTTCTTACGTTTTTCTTTTTTTATTTCTTTCTTAAGAGATGCAAATTAAAAACGGGCAAAGCTCTCGAGAAGAGAAAGTGAGAGAGAGAGAGAGAGAGAGAGAAAGAAGAACGCGCCTTTCGTAGATAATAACTTCCTTAAAGGAACTTCCTTCTTTATCGAGTCGGCTCGGCATACAATTACTTTTAATCGTCGACCCCGAATCGGATTTTGAAAATCCCGCCTTTGTTATCCTAAATTAACGACCACCATTGTCGCACGATTATAAATTACAAAAGAAATATATTTCTTTCTCTCTCATTCGTTCTATCGATTTAAATACAAAGTTTAAATTTGAAATAGATAATCATCGATAATAACATGCACTCCCATAAGCTTACTCATTGCGTTTCGATTTTTCAAACGACACAAAAGATGATGATCTGTCAAAGAAGAACAAAAAAAAAAAGAAAAAAAAGTAACGCCATTGGGCTGAAAGATGATCGGACTTTTAAACGTGATCCTTGAACATTTGCATTATTCAAACGTTTTCCCTTACCCTTCCTTCCTTCCTTCCTTCCTTCCTTTCACCACATACCAACCATACTTACTACACAACCATAAGATTCTTTCATTCTTGTGTCGATGTCAATTTGTTTCCCTTCTACGGTTCCTTCTTTCGATGTTGAATCCCACTCCCCTTTCACAATCCTAAACTTACCCCCACCTTACATTCTCTATCCTTACCTTCAAACCTCTGCCCTTTTTACTTTTTACTTTCTTCCTTTTTTCTTCTATAGTTTGGACAGCCGAAATGTTGGCACCACGTTCCACGCCAGGAAAAGGAACATTAGACTCCCAAATTATTGACAGCGGCAGTCGAAGGTGAGAAATCGTCTACCCCCAAGACCCCGCCAATCCCCACTCCTCGATCTCTCTTTTTCCCTTTCTTTTTTATCTTTTTCTATCTTAGTTTTATTTTACCGGTACTAATGGAAACCCCTGGACCGGCACACTCTGGAATGGTTTGTAGATACCGATCTTAGACGAGACTATCGCACCCTCTTTCTTTCTTTCTCACATTCTTTCTGTTTTTTCTTTTTCTTCTCTTTCTATCTGCCGCGACGTCTGGTTAAACGCATTTCAAATGATCATCTTTCCAGGCTTGCCTTTTTTTAGAAAATCTTAGATCTAGAATAGCACTCCGTTTAATGTCACATCCTTGTTACTTCTTCGATATGATTATTTTATCGAGCTGCCTCTTTTTTCTCTTTATAGAACGATCGGGGTGAATGCTAAATTACTTTCTCGAGAAATTATTAACACACGTCCAATGTGAAATTATTATCAAATTTATAATTATTTACAGTGATCTTCGTTTTACATATTTTCTTTTGTAATAAAACATAAAATAATAGCGTATCTTATTTACTTGAGCAAGTATTATTTTTGTAAAAATAAATTTTTAACACGAACGAATATTTTGTTGAATTTATAAATAAAACAGGTGCACACAGTCGTATTAAAATTACTTTCGAGTTACGTTTGTTTATTTTAATGCAAATACTGATCAACTAATTGATAATATTATTAATTAAAAATTAATAAAACAATGATAACATAAATTTCATCTAGATTAAAGTTGAACGAATTATAACTTTTTCACACACAAACACACACACACACACATTTTATAATAAAATAATATAATGATTATTTTAAATCGTACTTAAATTTCATTCGCCAATATCCAATTTTAGCCACAACGAAAGAGAGAAAAATTCTACTGACACGAGAAAGGGATAATGTTGAAAAAGAAAACAGGATGGAGTGGAAAGTGGGACGAGGTAACACAAAATAAAAAGGGGGGTATTAAAAGGGAAAGATTAAGAAAAGAAAATGTAAAAAAAAAAAAAAGAAAAGTATCGTTTGTTTTTATCGACGAGTTTCTTTCAAAGGCTGCCACCGAGTAGACAATACCGGAAGAACTCGTTATTGTAGCTTTAATAAAGGGTAGTAAAAGTAGGGCGATTCGCGGAACCGCATAAATTATAGTTTTTATGTAACTCCGATGAGAGGACTCGTGTGTCCATTTTCTTTCTTCGTTTATCTTTTTTTCTTTTTTCTTTTCTAAACCTTTTCTTTCCTTCTTACTTACTTACTCTCTCTCTCTCTCTCTCTCTCTTTCTCTCTTTCTCTCTAATTTACATTTTCTTTTTCTTTTTCCTTCTCTATCTTTCTTCCCTTTCGTTTCTCGTATCTTCTTTTTCATTTTCCGAGATTATACGTGTAGGAACTATAGAAAAGTCAGGAAAACAATTGTAAAGGTACAATGGCTCTTCGATATACATACATACGTACTTTCGAGCCAACTCTATTCACCCTCTTCGTTCGTCTTTTTCTAGTTTTTCCTTTTTAACCTTTCACGTATCCTCTCGCGAGCTTTGTTGCGAGTTTTTTTTTTTTTTTTATTCAACGGAATTACAACTCGACGTAATCCGAAGAGAACAAAAGGGCCTTGCGCCCGCGAGTATCATTCTTGTCAAAATTGTTCTCGAATCTGATACACTATCTCATTACTTTTACGTGCTACTTAGTTACTAAACGTTCTCGTTATTCGATAAGAAAAGTTATCCTAATCTCGATAATATTGAAATATAGTCATCCCTCCTCTATCGATCGAAAATTCATTTTATACCGTAAAATTTAATTCGCAAGTTTTTCGTAAAAAAGAAGATCGATGAAATTAACTAGCCGAGCGTTTATTTTTTTTCTTTTTTTTTTTAACGACAAAATCATACAAATATATTACAAAAATTATTTCAGCTTGCGCGTTTCGTCGAGGCTCGAAACTTTTTCCGACCGATCCTCGTTAATATTAGATTTACGGACTGAGCCAATTTGACTCATTAACAATTTTATATTACTATATATAAAAAACTTAAATATTATTTTTTAAAAACATATATTGGTTTTTAGTTGCGTAATGAAATATACGTAAATATTAATTCCTCTTCTCTACTCAATCCTTCATTCAAACAATGTTTTTAAGTCATTAAAAAATAATGAACGAAACACCCGTAAATCTAGTGTTAATAACGTTTTCTGTTTGATAAAAATTATTTATGCACCATTGCGTTAGAGTAAATAAACAAATATTTCGAACAAATAACAAATAAAAAAATATCACTTGATGTTTAATGTAATTTATGATATCTCGTATTAACAAAAATGAAATTCCATATAATTAACCCGATTCGTATTACATTTTTACGGTTAGGTATTATAATGAAATAAAGAAGAACGAAGGAAAGAAATGTAAAATATCCGACTCGTATTTCTTTATTTCTCTTTCTCTTTTTATCATTTAACACACAGTGTGTTTAATTAATCCCCCGTATATTAACATACTTGTTAAACCAGTCTCTTATTACTTAATTATACATTTTTTTCATTTTTTACTTTCAAATACCGTATAACTGTTAAAATACGAAATACAAGATAGAATATATATTAAAAATCCTATGTTAACTCCTTAACAAATTGTCCAATAAAATACCAAATTATCACCTTAAAAAAAAAAAAAATAAAATACAATAAACACTTACATTAAACCATAAGTTAAAATTATTCGCGTTGATCGGAAAACGTTTGGTCGTTTTCCTATTTAATGTTGTTCATTTCCATTTAAATACAAATTTTCATTAGATCCTTACGACTTTGCGAGAGTAAAAAAAGGGGTGGGGGATTGATGAGAAAAGGGTGAGGAAGGTGGTGTTGTTCAGTCAAGCGTACGTTTAATACGAAATGATTCCTCACTGAAAGGGTTTATGGGGTGATAAAATGAAAAGGGATCTTCTCCCTCTTTTCCCTCTTTCCCTCTGCCCACGACTTCCTCCTCCTCCTCCTCCTTTTCACCAATCCCTAAGCTTATCTTTCTCATTGGGTTTTGTTCCTGATATCGAATCGATTTCGATACTGTTAACATTGGGATTACACTTGATATCTATGATTATTTTTGCAATTTTCTTTTTATTTCTCCCTTCCCCTTCGTAATAGCTTAATTTAGTATCGCGTTAAATCGTTCGCTCGTTCGTTCATTCGCTCGCTCGTTCGTTCGTTCGTTCAATTTTTTGTCATTCTCGTTTTACGTGTAATTGGTATTGGTGTTTATTTGTCGTTATTCGTATTCGAAACTGCCGCTCGAAAAGTCGTTTGAAATGTTCACGTATCAACGCATCTTTTTTCGGTTTGATTTTATGGATGAACATTGGTATTGAAGGTTGATATTTATTAATTAATCGGATATTTTTTACATAATTCGTGTGAGTTTGTTCGAAAGTAAAAGTTCGTTGGTAAATTAATTGGAAATGTTCATATATATTTCTCGAGTTGGTACGGTTATTTTTATTTACCTCGATGAATTATACGAAAAAATTAATGAAAAATAAAATTGGGGAAGGAAATAAATAAAAAAAAAGAAAATAAAAAAAGAGGGAATTCTGTTAATTAAATTTGATATCCCGTTTTACGAAGTAACATGTTCTAATTTTTGTAAACAATTTTTTAATTAGTATTAAATATTTCTTCCAGAGATGAGAAAGAGAGAGAAAGAGAGAGAGATGGAAGTAAAAAAAAAAAGACAAAAAGAAAGAAGAAAAGACAAAGGAATCGATTGGTCTGAGTTAATTCGTTGGAAACACGTGCGATAAAGGGGATGGTACGGTAAAGTTGAATTCACGTTGAAAGTTGAAAGGTTGGAAGAGTAGAAATCATCTCGTGAACGTGGCATGGGAGTTATTACACGTCAGTCACATTACCCGTTCTAAATTGCGAAACTTTTGTAAGACACAACGATTCTCGTTTGATTACGTAAACCATCCCTTACTTTCATGCTACTACTCAATTAGGATCTCTTATTAATACTACTTCATGTTTCTATTTTTTTTTCCTCTTTTTATTATTTACAAAAACATTGGTTTCTGATAATTTTTCCTTGTGTCCTGATAAAATACGTTACAATTATTTTTAATTTTTGTAAAATAAATGATTAGTATAAATTGAATGTTTTATTATCGATATCGATCATATAAAAACTACGCTTATGATATATATATTTTTCAATATATTAACCTAATAAATTTTCTTTACATTTGCATACACGAAAGTAGAAATTTTTCGAAGAAAGAAATTTACGATGGTAGTAGAAAGAAGACAATTTTTGTCAGGGAGTTTGAAACGAAGTTTTTACGCTGAGTCTTATATTCACGGAAGTAAACTACCAACCACTGACTCTGCAAATAAAAAAAAAAAAGAAGAAGAAAAAAGAAAAAAAAAGAAAAGGAAGAAAGAGATAAACATCTTGAATAACAAAAAATGGCTAGTTTTTTCTTGGGCATTAGAGAGAGAGAAAGAGAAAGATTATAGTCATTCCGATAACAACGCTGTATTTTGCGATAGCCGAAAAGGTAAACGAAGCAAGCTCGGGTTGAGCTTTTCAATCGTGTTAAATTAACAAACGTAGAAAAGAGAGAGAGAGAGAGAGAGAGATACGGTACGAGCAATTGACGCTCGTATCTGGGCTAGAATTTCAATTATTCCATCCGTTAGTGGATCCTCCAATTGGTAAAATTATCGAATGCTCGATGTATATAAATGAGAAAGAGATAGATTGATTGGTAGATGGATAGAGTGGGATAGAAAATAAAAGAACCACGTAGTATACATACTAAATATATATACATGTATCCATGCACGCATGTATATGTGTGTGTATTTATGTGTGTGTGCGAGCGGGTGAGGTATGTATGTGGGTTATACGTTTGTGCTTTTCGTGTTAGCGGAAATAATTAAACGAACGAATCGCAAATAACGGAAATATTTGAAAAGCCAAGATTTTTATCTCGTTTTTAAATGAAAAACAAAAAGAGAAAGAGAAACAGTAAAAAGAGAGAGAGAGAGAGACAGAGAGAGCTGTTGTACATTGGCGTGCGTAACGAATAACGTTCGCGACTTGTCGAAACTTTTGCTAGTCGGATGAAAATTATTCAAGAATTTAACGCGATAATGCAATAACTTAACGCTTGCAACCTTCGAAAATTAGCGACATGAATTATGAATGAGAAGCAAGTTCTTGCCTGTTCATCTTCTTTAATGTTTCTTCCCGTCTTATCAGAGAGTTCTGCCTAAGCATGGGGGACCAAGGAGAACACGACGGGGCACTTGTCAAATATTCCGTGCTTTTGGAATATTATAAATTTTTATGGTTGTTGTTCAACGAAACGAGTTAAGTTATTCTAAGGGCTGCTGGATCTTTGTGGAAACGAGATAAAAAAGGGTAGGAAGAGAGGGAAGACAAAAAAACGTTGGACTTGCCGACGTCGTTAAAAGTGATATTCAAAAAAGTATTGTAATAAAAGATAAACAATAAGAAGAACAAATTTATGTTTTTTTTTTTTTTAATGATGAAAATTATGGATCGAATTTAATGTTGATTGTGAAATTAATAGGCAGCTAATAAATCCTTAATGGGTCGATAATTGACGAAGTAATCGTATTGTGGTTGATCGGCCATTTAATTGAGAGTCAAATTTATAGACAGGTATATATACAGGTATATACCTACTTGCGTATATATATAATACATATATAATATACATAAACATGTATGTTCGATATCAAATATCGTGATTAATGTAAATGCATATAATAGTTAATTAAACGATCTCAATAAACGTACGATTTCGATCGACTCTTTCTATGTACTTTCAAACATCCCTTTTTGATCTCTTTGTGTGTGCGCGCGCGCACGCGCGCAGCATGTGAGTGATTAATTATCTTCTTTTCGTTGAATGAAATGTGAAAATATCATTTTCTACTTTCTTTTTCCTTCTGTTTTCTTTTTCTTTCTGTTTCTTTTTGTTATTAATTAAATACGAATAGCAGCGTTGTTACATGATAACAACGCGTAATAAAGGCTTGTCGAAGAGAACGATTACGTTGAATGAGCTTTTTAAAAATAGGATTTCTAAGAATTTAATTATTCTTTACTCAAATACCCTTGATCCCTAAGGTCGATATTAATTTTCAGATATATACAGTTGTACTGAGAAATTCAATGCGAACTTCTCTGATATACATACGTAGATATGTATATACTTAGTTATGTTATTTCTTATTTCAATATGCATGACAAACTTTTGAAAATGAAAATGACACGTTAAAGTACACGTAACATTTTCCATCTCTGTTCCTACATCTAAGTTTGTATACTCGATTACGTACAAACTTGTCTAACTTATTTTTCAAATTATTTAATTATATGTTATTGTAATATTAAAAATAAAAAACACTTTCCTAATTCACTTTTAAAATGAATTCAAATAACGACTAAATATATACATCTCATTATATACATTTTTCCGATCCTGTTACCGACAGTCGGTAACGAGATAAATTTTTGTTGTTGTAAATAAGTTGCCTATTTCCAGGAGCTCATAAAACCTTTGTTTCTTTTTTTTTTAATTATTGATAACCAATACTCAAAGTGGTAATAATAAACAATAATTATTATCAAAAATATAATTAATAATTATAAAGAAGCATTATCAAGGAATAACGAATTTAACAAAATTAATGAATATTTTCTCTAGATGGGAATGAACGTCGCTATTTTACCAAGCTTGGTAAAGTGATATACCTTTGAAATTGAACACCCGTTAAATACAATTAGCCAATTACACTGGTGCACGATAGTCCCGTGAGTGCTTCGTCGGCCGTTTTCGCCCTTCTGTTCCTCTGTTCTTTGGGAGTGCCACTGGAAGTCTCGACGTCGTTTCAACCCCCATACTGTTATCAACCCCTCCAACCTTCCCATCACCTCCGTCCACCTACCCCTTCTCTTCTAAAGTACTTTTGCGCGTTGCTTCGCACGGCTCACGGCACGAAAGAAGAGATACGGATGTGCATTGTAACGGCACGTGCGGTCAAGTGAGTCTAAGTAAGACTTTACGGTGAACCCTTTTTCAACGTGTAACTATACTAATAACTATAATACTTGATACATTTATTTACTCTTATTTCTTTCCATTTTATTTCTAGGTATTTACTTTTTACACATCACTTTTGAATGTTTTGGAACGTTTCAAAATGGCGATCGTATAAATATTAGAAGCGTTAATAAGAATTTCAAATTTTCTTTAATATTTTACCTCGTCGAAGCAAATTATTTGAATATGTAATATTTAAGTACTCATGATACGATTATTAAGATAAATTTACGTTATTATTAAATACTTATGAAAAGATTTCAGATTAGAGAGATATAAATTTTGTCAAAAATAATAATTTTATAATTTCATTAGACGGAATACGTTATCACAAAAAATGCTGATTAAATTTCGAAAGATAATCGATCGAAACCAACAAAAAAGAGCAGGTTTAAGTTAATCTGAAAATAGATTCGCTGGATGCCAAGTTTTCATATCATAAATAATATATTTTCTAGTGACGTATTAAGAACTTTCCACGATGAAATTTTATCTTCTCGAGATATTTCCGTATATCATCTCTCTTCTTACGTTACATGTATGTATAAAATAAACTCTTCGTATTTAGAAAGACAGAAATGAAAGGATATAGGAATGCACATCGTGAATATGTAACACAACACATACACACACACACACACACACACACACACACACAAACACGTACACATAAATACAAACGTAACTGTGTATACGAAACGTGTGCAAACGACGGGCACAATTTTATTTCGCAATGACGAAGATTCATGATTCAAACTTCTGTGTAAGATCCTGTTCGAATAAGAAAAATAAAACAAAAGAAAAAGAATGTTTATGATCGTGTTTCGACATTTTTTAAATTAAGTGAAAAGAAAAATCAATAGTTTCTTTTAGTTTCTAGTAATTTCTTTTAAATAGTATAAAAGAAAAATATCCTTATATGGTCAGACATTTTTATTTTTTAAGGAAAGTCATATAAACAATATTAAATAAAAGAATTTGCATAGAGGATAAAGGGCCAGTCTAAAGATGAATTTCGAAGAGGATGGTACATAAATCATATTCTCCGAGCTTTTAGACAACAATAAACACTTCTATTGTTTAATTAACAATTATTTTAATACTCTAGTGCACTATACTTATATTTCAGATTATTTAAACACATATATATTGTTTTAAACATTACGTACTTATTAACATACTTTGAATATTAAATAATTTCGATGTGACATTATTTTCGATGAAAATTTTATCCATCAAAGTCATCACTACACAGGAACGTTAAAATAAATGTACATTAGTTTAAGCAATTATATGAAAATGAAAAAAATGCAAAAATCAGAACGTTATAATCTTAATTTTTATTTATTGGAAACAATTTTCTCGTTACGCATGTGCGCAACATTCGGAAAGCCATGTAAACAACATTTAATAAAAGAAATTTCATAGAGGACAATGACTCACTTCAACGATGGATTTCGAATGGGACGGTACATAGATTATATAATCCTAACTTTTAGATAATAATAGACATTTCTATCGATTAATTAACAATTATTTTAATATTCTAACACACTCTACTTATATTTCAGTTTATTTAGACACATATATGTACTAGTATAAGCATTACATACTTATTAACATATTTTGAATATTAAATAACTTCGATCTGATGTTTTATTAGATGAAAATTTTACCCCACCTCTTCGAAGTCATCACTGTGCAAGAACATTAAAACAAATATACATTTACTGAAAGAATTACATATAAATGATAAAAATACTAAAATCAGAACGTTACAATCTTAAATTGTATTAATTATATGGATTATTTCCTTTATATACATGCGCAATGTTCGGGAGGTCATATAAACAACTTTTAATAAAAGAATTTTTATAAAAGAGAAAGTGCCAGTCTCAAGGTGAATTTTGAGGGAGACGGTTGACAGAACATATACTCCGAGCTTTTAAACAACAATAGACATTTTTATCGATTAATTATCAGTTATTGTAATACTCTAATACACTCTCCTTATATTTCAGATTATTTAAACATACGTGTACTGGTATAAGCATTACATACAATACATTAATGTATTTTTTTTTTTTACAGATACTATGGATCAACCTAAAATTATATATTTATTTTTATTACACTATATTTTAGATAGATTGAAAATTATTAAATATAAAATATTCGTAACTTGTAATTTCCGCATGTGCATGTATTGAAATTATATTAAAGTGTGTTAGTTTATAATAAAATCATCGATGTTTCTTGAATTTTTTTCAGAGGTACATAATTATTGTAAGGTTTCTTGTATGTAATTCTTTGGATGGGGCCTAAGAGTGAGGTTCCTTAAAAAATGTTCTCGGTTAGATCATTTTATTTTTTTTCAATTTAATTCGGATGTGGATATCTTTAGGATGCACATCCCTCGTGGGTCTTCAGAAGCGGTTACCTCCTCGTGGTTAGACCCGGGCAATGGTATTTTACTTTCCATGTAATGTTTAACATATTATATATGCTATACATTCCATTGCAAGTAAAATCCAGCCAAAGACCGCTTACCATAAACATTATAATTGTAATTAGTTTCTTTAAAATCCCTAATTAATATCATATTTTTTACCCCTTTCCTTGTTTCCTTGTATCCATTCAATATATAGAAACTAATTATTTTATAATGTTTTTTAATAACTTTTATACATTTACAGGTAATCCTTACTTATAATTTTCCCCACCAACCATCATACCTTCCCTATTTCTTTCACTTTCTTTCTTTTCCTTTATTTCAAGTATGCTCACATGAGTTAGCATGCATTCAAGTGAGTTTACTTAACTTTTGAGGTGGAATAACTTTTAGATTTCTTTTTATTCGCGATTTAATATGCATAAAATATGCATTTAGCATAGGGACCGAAGCGACACGTAGTCGATTCGATCGCTATCCGTTAGTCAGGCCTCACCGGTCCTGCCATTAGCACGAAGGTCGGTCGTCTTGTGAAGCCTAGGTTCCTCGTAATATATATTATTAGGATGCGTTGTTTTTTTATTCGCGATTTAGTGTGCATAGATATGCATTTAGCTTAGGGACCGAAGCGACACGCGTTGACGATTCGGTCACTATCCGTTAGTCAGGCCTCACCCGTCTGCTGTTAGAGTAATGGTCGATCGTTGCGTGAAGCCTAGGTTTCTCGTAAAAAAAATTAGAGTCAGTGGATTAGTCCGATCGGGGGGAAACCACTTAAAACAAAAATCGTGAAAAGTTCCACCTTAAAAGTTCTACTTCTCCCTATCCTTTTCCTATTCCTTTTAATATTTTCTTTGCAGGATGAACTATGATGCCAAATTTCGTCCAAGAGGAGGGTAAACGAACCGTAGGAGGACTGAGTTATGGTAAATGGTAGTAGAATATAATTATTTTTATAAGTAAATGAACTTATTTAATTCTTTTACTTTTTCAGATAACCATTTCGTCCACGAGAAGGGTGAACGAACCGTAAGAGGACTGAGTTATGGTAAATGGTAGTAGAAAATAATTATTTCTATAAGTAAATGAATGTTTTTAATCAGTTTATTGTTTCATATGACTATTCCGTCGAAGAGGAAGGGAAAGTGGATTAGAAGATGACCAGAAGAGGACAGATTTATGGTAAACGGTAATATAAAATAATTATTTCTCAATGTAAATCAAGTATTTTAATCCATTTACTGTTTTCCTCGTAGCATTGCACATGTATGATAGTTACTTTTAATGTATTTTCTTTTCTTTTATAGATACCATGGATAAACCCAGAATTATATAAATTTATTTTTATTACACTATATTTTAGGTAGATTGAAAATTATTAAATATAAAATATTCGTAACTTGTAATTTCCGCATGTGCATATATTGAAATTATATTAAAGTGTTTTAGTTTTAAATAATATCATTGATGTTACTTGAATTTTATTCAGATGCACTCCTCGTTTTCATTTTCTTATTCAGCATTCAAACTTTTCTCTTTATTCTCGATAATTATTGTAAAGTTTCTTAGATATAATTCTTAGAGTGGGGCCTAAGAGTGAGGTTCCTTAAAAAATGTTCTCGGTTAGATCATTTTCTTTCTTTTCAATTTAATTCGGATGTGGACATCTTCAGGATGCACATCCCTCGTGGGTCTTCAGAAGCGGTTACCTCCTCGTGGTTAGACCTGGGCAATGGTATATTACTTTCCATATAATGTTTATCATATTTCATATGCTATACATTCCATGGCAAGTAAAATCCAGCCAAAGACCGCTTAATTAACAATTATTTTAATACTCTAATGCACTCTCCTTATATTTCAGCTTGTTTAAACACATATGTACTAGTTTAAAGATTACATTCTTCTCAACGTATTTTGAGTAGAAATTTTTTTTATTTTATTACTTTATTTCCGAAATATTTCGAATTTTTAAGTAGTATAAAAGAAAATATTATTATATGGTCAGACATTTTTGAACAGAAGAAATTTTTAAGTAAAATTAAATAATGTAAGAGACCATCTTGTTTCTGCATGGAGAAATTTTATAATGAATATAAAATATAAAATTAATTTATATATATATTAAGAGTTATATGATTTTTACATAATTTTAGAATATGCAATTGCAATTTTATAATTAATAAAATATAATTTTTATATAATATGTTATGTAAATTTTATATTTTTGATTAAAATTTCTTAGTATTTTCATAGTATTAAATTTTGTTAAATTAAAAAACGAAAATATAAGTATAGACGAACAAAAATTTGAGCAAGTCAATATCGTATAGAGTAAGCTAAAGATACATATGAAATTTTAACGTAGACCGAGAAGAATTAATTTAGAAGGCAAATATTTGAGTAGAATATTTCGAAGAAAGATGTGATCAAATAGATTTGATAAGAATAAAGTTTTTCCTTAAGGAAGAAAATGACATCGCTAGTTGTTCACCGAATCACGTTCTTATATTCTTTCGTTTTCTTCAAGCAGACTTTACCGTGCATACTTATACACATATACACACACGCACGCATACATAAATGTGCAAGAGAACTTCCTTTTCGCGAGAATTGTTTTTTGTCTTTCTCTTTTTTCGCCAACTCTTTCTTTATTTCTTTCTTTCTTTCTTTCTTTTATTCTATTTCAACGGATCTCGATCACGAAAGAAAGTTCGCGGTCGTAGTATAGTACCGTCGACTGATTCGAAGGCAAAGAAATTTGCTCCAACGAACGAACGAAGAAAAAGAGACAAGACATGGATCTACTAGACAAATGATATTTCGATTTTACGAGATATCTTTTCTACGAGATATTCTTTTCCTTTACCTCGTCAAAGTTGCATCGCTTTTCTCTTTCGTGGTAGATATATATTTGTCAAATTTGACGCTGTTAAAGAAACTTCAAAAATATTACGAAAAGATAGAAAGAGAGAGAGAAAGAGAGAAAGGAAGAAAAGTTGAAGTAATTTTAAGTAAGTAGCTTACAACTTTTATTTTCTTCGCTAAATTTCTCCTTAATGAAATGAGAAAATAAAATAGAAAATTATGACGTTCGGTATTAAACGTTGTTTCTCATATATTAAACATTTTTAATATTTTCCTACATATTAGATAGTCCTACATATAAAATATTAGAAATATTTTTAATAAAATTATTATTATTACAAAAACTTTCATATATTTGTAGCAAATAATATTATCAAACAGACTACAAATTCTGCTAATTCTAAAGAAATGATACTTTATTAAGAAATTAAATAAATCAACTGTAAACGATCATAAGCACGAATTAAATGATTTTAAGAAGAATTAAGTGGATCAAAATTTGAGTAAAGCAAATCGTTTAGTTAGAAATATCGTCGAAACGAAAGTGATGAAAATTAAAAAATATGTTGTATCAATGCAACATCGTATCTTGTTTTTCATCTCTCTTTCTATCTTACTCTCACAAATGGACATTCGATGTTGGTATGAAGTACGATTACGTACGGTATTGCATTAAAGTTTCATGTTTACTGATGCATACGTTCTCGTTGAATAAAAGAGCGTTTCACGGTGATGCAGTTTTCTAAAACTATTGAGTTTACTAAGTACGAAAGAAGAGAGCCAAAGAATAAAAATGAAAAAAACAGAAAGAGAGAAGGAGAGAGAGAGATGTATATTACGATCGAATATTGTCGAGAAAATTCGTACGATTTTGATGATTCTCGAAATAAATACATCCATGAATTACGATATGAATGATATATAACATTCCTACTATCCTCATCTCCCCATATATTCGCGAATGATATTCATTAATATTACACGTTATTATACGAAATTGCTTTTCCAACCATAATGGGATTCTTTCGATTTATCATACGGTTATTATCATATTGTAACATGTTAAAAGTTTCAACGATCGAATGAATAATTGTGAACGTTCATTTTTTAACTTGATTCTAAAAATAAGAAGAAGAAAAAGAAGAAGATGACGATAGAATTGAAGGTCCATTAGTAACCATGTGAACAAAGTTGAGTTCATTGCCCACACGAACTTGGAAAAAATGGCAAAACTCATGAATAGAGGGACGCTTATACGTCCTATGGTTTCGCGAAACCCAATCGGTGAAACAATGCAACCGTGGCTTATACCTCTTAAAACACATACATACACATACATTGATAATTCATATATATGTATAGTATATATGTGTACGTTTATCAATAAAAACTCTGACGCTCGATTAAAACAGAAACTTTTGTTCTATCTTGAAATTATTATTATTATTATTATTATTATTATATTTTCTTTTTCTATTTCCATATAAAGGATAATGTATATGTGTATTAAAAATACGAGTATGCGTGTTATAAAAAATTTCGAGGAATAGTGACAGATAAAATATCTCTTTCGTATTTTACTTTTTTCAAAGAAATATGTTAAACTTGTTTGCGAAGTATCGTTTCAACGACTACACGGAAACTAAATTTTAAGTAGAAACGTTTTAAACGCTTTTTTCTTTTTTCGAAATGTAGTAAAAGAAAATGTAAATGGGAGAAATGTATATGGGAAATACACAACGACACTTGTTATACATGCATATATATAATACATAAAAGAGTAGGAAAAAAAATAGAAAAAAAATGAGGACAACTTGGTAAACGTCATTCGAGAATTAGTTGGAGTTAAATGGTAGTGAAAAATTACGCGATTGCAACTTAAGAGGGTTGAGTTGCACATTTTTAAATAAATTCTTAGCAATCCGTAATAAACTATAAATGGTTATTATCTTCTATTAAAATATTTCTTGGTATACGTATTAACACAAAAAACCATCAATAATATTCATAAACAAAATTTAATTTAATAGTACTTAATTATTTATACTGCGTAACAAAAATATTCGTATATACGTTGACTATTTAATTAATTATAAAAATACTAATAAAATAAATAGATTTAACGTAACTAATGTTGTAGAGTAAATAATATTATAAAACAAAAAAGTTCAAATCCTTTACTACTTACGTACGTGAACCAACCAAGAAAATAAAAAAAAAATTAAAAAAAAATAAAAATAAAAATAAAAAAAAAAATAGAGTAAAAAGGGAGGAAAGAAGTAGAAATAAGAAGCGTGTCGAAAAGACTTGGTAAAACTCGCGTTAAGCCAGCGGAAAAATAAAAGCTCTCGTTTTCGCGACAACTTGATGGTTGCTGCCAACTTTCTCTCTCTTTTTTTCTCTCTCTCTCTCTCTCTTTCTCTCTCCTATTCTTTCGTTTCGTTTACTTTCTTTCATTTATTTCTTTCCTTGCCATTTTTTTTCCTTTTTTTTTGTATTCTTCTTTCCATTTTCCACCCCTTTTATCCTCCTTCTTATTTCGCTCTTTTGGGTATTTTCTTTTCTTTCCCCGTTCTTTTCTTTTCTTTTCTTTCCTTTTCTTTTCTTTTCTTTTCTTTTTCTTTTCTTCGTGGGTGTATATAACGATTTCTGACGACCCGTTTCAGTCCGAGTAACGTGAATAAGGGTGTTTATTTTTTTCCGCGAGCGGTTCGGTTCGACACTTCTTTCTTTTACATACTTGGAAAAATTTGTATTTGTTGCATAGAAGGAAACACGCGAAAACTACCGTGCTATTTTTTTTGCCTTTCTATCTTTCTTTCTTTCTTTATCGCGTAGCTGACACTTGTAAATACAAGAAGAAGATTCGTAATTTGACCTGTAAATTCTTAAGAAAATTCAAGCCTTGGTTGAAAGCTTTTTTATTTTACTTTAACAATTCTTTTTATATCTCTTCGAAGAAGATTATATATTTAATGCTAGAATTAGAATCATATAAGGAAACGTTAAAGAATCGTGTAAAAACAATCATACCTGATCAACGGTGTCTACTATGTCGAGATTGTTCGCAACGTTTGCGATTTCTGAAACGTCCTCGATCGCTGAATGATCCTCGATCGTACTGTTGTCACTTACTGCTACCCCCAATAGACATATCTGTAATCAGAAAATCAATATTTAACATTAGTATATTTTCTTAAAAAAAAACAAAATTAAAAAGAAAAAATTAAATTGTAAATAGTCAACAATTTTCATAATACTTTTCACATAATTGTGCCGATAATTATGACAGATTTATTTCTTATGATATTTATACCCTTTATATCATAAAAACTTACACGCAAATACACACTCGCGCACGGATATATGATGTATTTGACAAAAAGAAAGAAAGAAAAAAAAAGAGAGAGAGAAGAAAACATTTCGAGCATTTAACTTGTCATAAAAGAAAGTAAGAACATAATTCGTAGGAGCCCAGGTAACAACCCACACACACCTCTAAACGTTATGATCGAGTGCGTAAAAATAATGGCTAATTCTGGTCCGAAACGTGACAAGCTTGGCTATAAAGTACCCACGAGATATCGTCGTTGAGTATCCCATCTTTCTTTTTCTTTCTTTCGTTAGAAACAAAAGAAAAAAAAAAGAAAACACTCTTGGTTAAAGAGACGAGCCGACGTTATTCGAAAGCGTTTAAAAAAGTATATTTTATTTCTTTTTTTCGAGGATTGGCATTGGTGAATATTTAAAAGTGTGTATGCATGTTCTTGCGGTCACGGGTGATCGTTTCAGGATGAAAG
Source organism: Polistes fuscatus (assembly GCF_010416935.1). Classification (NCBI taxonomy): domain Eukaryota; kingdom Metazoa; phylum Arthropoda; class Insecta; order Hymenoptera; family Vespidae; genus Polistes; species Polistes fuscatus. The sequence goes on from NW_025113129.1 coordinate 9,424,657, forward strand.
AAAAGAGTGAAAGAGAGTAGGAGCGATGAAATGAGGAAAAGAATGAGGTGAGGAAAGGAGAAAGGAGAAAGAAGAGAGAGAGAGAGAGAGAGAGAAGTAAAATTTAATTGTGACCTAGCTTCGAGCCGAAAACGGATATCTATTTTCCGGTATTATCGTACAAGAGAGAACTTTTATAACAAGCTCTACAGACTTGTATTTGTAGTATTAGTAGTAGTAGTAGTAGTAGTAGTAGTAGTAGTAGTAGTATGTCAGCATACTTTCTGTAAAATTCGTTCTAAAAAATTTCAAACCTACTAATATCTCTCATCATTCTCCTCGTCATCGTTATACCCTTCGTTTAAACTGTTTTAAAATTGGTATACGAGTCTATCATCTCTGTATAGAATATATCTGTGTGTGTGTGCGTATACGCGCATATACATACACGTATGTACGTATCGTTTTTAACATTGATTAAAAGATAAAAAAAAATAATAAAAAATATGTAGAAGCCAGTCTTACGGATTTAATTAATCGCCGTAGTTAGTAATCTTCATTTAATTTTAATTCTATGTAACCCAATTTAGTTTCTAGGATTCTCGACTGGCAGAAATATTGCGAACAAAAAAGAGTAAGTAAAAAATTGTATTATTTAATATAATATAAATATTAAGGAGTAATAAAGTAAAATAAAATTTGCAAAGGTACAAGATGTATGTGCGATTTCAAAAGAAAAATAAACATGGCGTTATAAAAAAGAAGGTTTAATCTCTAGAAATGCGTTTTTAGGTTACCCGTTTAATATTACACGCAATAGGAATTACTTTGTGTTAAATGATACACGTAATGTTATTTTTTTTTATTACTAAAAGAAAAGGTTTGTTAAAAACTTAAATGTTCGCATTCATTGGATCGTGAGAATGAAAGAGCAGTGAAAATTGCGGTATGTGTTTGAACGTGATCCGTTTAGTTCAGTTCAGTCCAGTCCAGTTCCGTTCTGTTCCGTTCCGTGACGCGGCTTCTCAGAAAGACCGTTCGGTGATGGAGCTTAACTCTGTTCGTTGCAACGTTATTAGCGATAAATTTAGACGCTCAGCCCGGCCTGTAATTAAAGGTTAACGCTCGACGCCTCGGGCATCTAGAAAATGAACTTGTATAGATTGGGATTAGAGAAGAGCCAAATATGTAACTATATAGTTACATATGCGAAATATAGGTATTCTAGTTATTTAAATCTACGCGGTGAACCGTTTAAATTTAAATACTTCAATCATTTCATTTCGATGAAAATCAATATTTCTTAAGAGATATATTTAATGTAGAACTTTTAATTGTAAAATAATTTCTTTTTATAAGATTGTTTATTTTAAAATTTGAATCATGAGATAATGTGATTGTATTTTTGTAAAAATCGGATTTTGTATTAGCGTCGAAACTGGTGCCATCTTCGATAACAGCCATCTTGTTGAATTAAAAATAAAAAAATATTTCGTATAGAAAATTATTCATTTATTTTTATCGAAAATTTATTAGTTTAAGAAATATTTTAATTTTGAAATTACTACCAAATTATTTATATACTTATTAAGATTTACAGTGATAGTAGTATAAAAAGAGTAATGATTGGTTTTTCCAATTATAAAATTATAATATCTCATAAATTAATTTAACCGTACTAATCAGCAATCACAAATAAATATGTTTTTATTAATTATATATATATAGAAGACGTATGATATCTTTAAAAACAAATAATATTAATTACATTAAAATGTCTCGAAAACATGTCCCTGGAAAAAATTATATTATTATAATATGCATAGAAAAAAAAATATCCATGAATAACTAAAGTATTAAATGACTTTCAAAAGTGATTGTAATTAGTATCCTTTAATTACCTTTTAAACATCACAATGGGTAATAAATCATCTGGTTTAAATTTTCCTATTATTATTATCATTATAGATTCTTCGTTAAAGATCGACGAAACGATTCATACATTTACGATCGTATTCCCTTAATTGGGATTGTAGTAAGACAAAGTTTACGTAAGAAGTTCGAAGATTAATCTACGGAATGATTATAGCTTTAACGAAGTAGGATGTTCCTTATTGAAAAAGCAGAGTCAGAGAGAGAGAGAGAGAGAGAAAATAATAGAGAGAGTTATTTATCGTTAGAAAATAATTACAGTTATCGCAGTGTTATGTCGAAAAATCCTAGATCATTGCCAATGAAAAAATTTGATAGGCTGTTGTATGCTGTTCACTTAGTTTCTTTTTTCTTTTCTTAGGAGAAAATTATAGTGATCGAGAGTTAAGTGGCTGGTTAGGTAATCACGATGATTAAGATAACGTATAATTGATATATTTAACGAATGATTAAATTTGTAATATTTTTTTTTTAGAGTTTAATCGAAACAAATCGATACGTGTATGTATTATAATTATTTATAACTATACATACACGAATATAATATAGTATAACAAGTGTCTCTATGAAATGTTCTCTATCGAAGATGAAAACAAAAAGAAAAGAAAAGAAATAAATGTCTGAACTATTATCAAGCAGATCGGATTAAGCGTGTAATTTATATCTCGAACACATGAACGACTAATGAGCCGTCCTGTTTCGATATCGTTTCATTCTTATCTGGGCCCCTTGATTGGCTCGCGTGCCGCACCCGGATTAACACCACCGACTCGCATTAATTCCAGTAATTAAGCCGAACATGACTTGACTCGTGTATCGTCGATACTTTGTCGATTCGACGAAAACAAAAAAAAAGAATAAAATAAAAAAAAAAACAAAACCGAGAACCCTTATTTTTTGTTATGCTTTTATCGATGACGAGTGACTTGTAAATTTACGAATCAAACATTTTGGTACACGAGAGGTATATATATATATGTATACTATTAAAAATATATATAAAAATATAAAAAGTTGACTGATATTTCTTCATTTATTCGAAGTATTTATTATTTGATAAAATGAAATATTTATTTAAATATTATTTCAATAATTATTAATAAATGGTTTGCACTTTTAAAGTGTTGAATGGGATACATTTGAGCGTAACGGAAATACGATTATTATTTAATAAGAAATTTCTCCGAAAGAGGGAACAATTTGGAGAGATATTCGATAATTGGTTGAAAGAAATAAAAAAAGAAAAAACTTCACCTTCCTAAAAAACAAAAAAAAGAAAAAGATAATAAAAAATGTAAAAAATAAAATCGATCGCGTCCGTCATTGTCGCAGGTGGCGGCAAACTTTTGGTAAAGTTAAACGTTGGCAACGTGTTGGTATGGTAGAAAGCATTTGGAAACGTAATTAAATTAAGTCGGTGTATTCACGAGCGCGTAAGTGCCGAGGATCCACTGATAGGACCAGGATACGAAACATCCTTGTGTGCTGTAAATGTCTAAGTATATATATATGTATGTGTGTGTGTGTGTGTGTGTGTGTGTGTGAGTGAAAGAGAGAGAAGTAACGACTCGAAAATTTCGCTTCCGTGTTCTGGATTTAAATGGACGTATCGTGTTCAAGCGTTCTGAGACTTATTCTTACTAGTTGTTAAGATATTTTTACGTATCTCGATTTATCTCGTCAATCAAATTCCTCTTATCGAAGACGAAGAAGGAAGAAGAATTGAGCGTTGATTAGATTCAGGTGAGTCAGGGTTAACCGCGACGAAAGAGAAAAAAAAATAATAATAATAATAATATAAAAAGATTCCTCTCGGTTTGAGTATAAAGAGTGTGTGGGTGTGTATGCGTGCACGCGTAAGTGAGAGAGCGAGAGATAGATAGAAAGTGTTAAGCAAGCAACAACGACTTCAACCTCGCGGCATGTAAAAAGAAAAGATAAAAAAAAAAAAAGAAATAAAAGGAAAAGGTAGTCGCCTGAAGCGTCCTCGAGAAAACACGAGATTGTACTTTGCGCCATGGTGTGAATAAAATTAATTTTCTTACCCGAAATCGCGTGCTCGCATGAATTTTGTATGAGAGAAAGAGAGAGAGAGATAGATAGATAGATGGAAGATAGGCTCGATTTTGAGAATATGTGTCAGAATATAACATCGAGAAATCGTAGTAAATGGTGCTTCGTGTTGTCAGATTAGAACTTTGAATGTCTAATACACTGTGAAGTACGATGATCTATTATATTCTTTGTTTTATGGAACTTTTGAGAAATTTTCTACCGTGGGAACTCAGAAATTCCCTGTGAGTCTATAAATTAATTGTTTTTCTCCTTTATTTAACTCGTTTACTGTTTACGCAGCATTTATCCATCATTTATGCGTCAACATGACGTATATACGTTACATTATGCAGAAAATGTATCTTTTCAAAATGACCAATTTTGTATATAACATGGAACGGTTAAACGGGTTGTTAATAATTGATATTTATTTGATCAATATTTTGTAACTTAAACGATCAGTATTAATAATAATTTGTTAGCATTTATAATAAATTGAAAAATATGTTTAATAAAATTCACCCAACGATTAACAATCTTTTCTATTAAAAAATTCTTTTTTTTTCTTCTAATTTTTTACTTTTAATTTTTTACTTTTTCATTAATCAACGAAAAAACAAAAGATGTCGATAGTGTCGCACGAATATTTGTGAGAATATATTTATAAGTAAAATTACGATTGGAATTTGAGTTTGGAAAAAGGAAAATAACTTGAGAAAGGAAAATAACTGTGCAGAATTTTCCTTAAAAAAAATTAAAGAATTTTTCTTCTATTCTTTCACTGGTAGGATCTTCTTTTCTCTTTGAGCTCTGTTAAAAAGGAGCTAGAAGAAATCAATTTACGGAAACCATAGATTCGCTTAGGTATTATATCAAGTTCAGCCTTCTGTTAGATAGGGTGCTGTGTATGCGTGCATGTGTGTGTGTTGGTAGGCTCGATAGCTAGACGCAAACCCTTCGTCGTTCGTACTGAACTATGCTTCGAGGGTCTATTGTTTGCACGATCGACGCTTGCTCGATGAAGTGGATGGTTGTATGGGGGTTCGAAGTTATAGTGATGGGGAAGGGGAAGAGCAGGGGGTGGAAGGGAGGAAGGAAAAGATTGAAGAAGCATTGATGTTATTCTCTCTTTCAGGTATTCGCGATAAATTATATTAAATTGTCTTATACAGGTGTAACTAATATTATTTTGTTTCTAAATCGTTTTCACGCCAGTATATAATAATTCATATTTTAAAATAATAATAAAAAAGGTATATTCGATTTGATTGATATTTTTTTTTTAGAAATTAGTAATGTAAGCGTTCAGTTGAATTGTTGAATAATTTTTATAATAATAATGTTATATTTATTTTAAATTATCGAAGGATATATAAATTTGATCGATCATTGGATTTAATTAACGATCAATTGAAATGAATTTATTTTTCGTGAAAATTAATTAATAAAAAAGTTGCTACAAACGAATGTAATAATTTGTATATATATATATTATATATAATTGGATACGTATTTATTTTTGAAGAAAATTGTTCGATTGATCCTTTGACGGAACGTTTAATTATTTTTCTTTTCCTTGTTTAATTTTTAACGTCAATTATTATAGTAATGTCAATTTGAACTATCAAACGATACAACGAACAAGAAGTGGCAATGTTGAGAATCATAAGAACTTTAACGGAGCATTTGTAAGTCAAGGAAGGGATACTTTTGCAATGAAATTGTGTTCGTCTTTAATAGAACAAGAGAAAAAGAGAGAGAGAGAGAGATAAATAGAGACAGTAAGAGAAAGCTAGAGAAAGGCTGAGTTTGTGAGAAGACTCTTTAGTTTTAGACGGTATATTATTCAAGATTTCCAACAAGAATGGCCAAGGCGGCTTATAAAAGAATTCATTCGAGTTATGTTCCTCGAACTTTTCTCGTTAAACATTATATAATAAGTATTCTTTTCTTTTTGACTAGACGAAATAATGATGATCTTTTAGCAAATGATCGATTTTTCTCCTTTTAAATATAATATTATCAAAGTAATAAGATTATTAAAATAAAAACATTACATTATTTGAATAATTGTCTGTTAAAAAATAATTCAAATATTCATTACAATATTATTTGTTTAGAAAAGATTTTTTTTATAAATTAATAAATATCGGACATCAGAATTGAATTTATTACTTTATAAATATTATATATATATATATATATATATATATATATATATATATATATATATAATTTAAAAATGTTCCAAAATATTATATAAAACGTAATAAAAATATGTCATCTTTAATTATTCCTATTAAAATAATAATAACTTTGATGAGAAAAAGAGAGAGAGAGAGAGAGATAGATAAATAAATTATGTAATAAAGTTTACCTAATTTCTTCTTAAGAAAAAATAATAAATGGAAAGTATAGCCACTGTTGTGGGTTTGCTTTGATCGAGGACGATCGTGGGCGTGGGATAAGTTAAAGTTTATAATCCAACTAGTAAAAGGGAACGGTACACCCTCTGGTTGTTCGTGCTATGTAACCGCCCAATAGTTACCTGATAAGATCTACCTTTCTCTCTCGCTCTCTTTCTCATCGCGGACCTCCCAAGGGAAAAAGTATTTTTCTCTTAGCCTAAGCACGACTAACTTCCTCGATGCCTATCCAACTTGATCTATAATCCTAAACACCTTGGCTATCTTTTCTCATTAAATTTAACGGCGCCGCCCTTTTTGGTAACAGCCCTTCTTCTGCCGACACCTTTTTTTATTACTTTCTCGCTTTCTTTCTTTCTCTCTCTCTCTCTCTCTCTCCTTTTCTTAAAAAGACACACTTTTTATGCTCATTTGAATTTTTATCTTCTCAATTGATAAAAGATCAAACTTTGAAATATGATTTCTTTTCCTTTTCATTTACAAATCTCATTTTTTTTCTACTTTAAAAATCTCAGTTTGTCGATTAATATTCCATTCCTTTTTCTTTTTTCCTCGCTTATTTGAATTTTATCAATTGATTAGTAAAATATCGGATATTAAAATATGAATTTGTTATTAATTCACTAGTCTTACTTTTTTACTTCAAAAGTTTCAGATTACCGATCGATAATCTACTTATTTTCCTGTCTCTTTTTTATACGAAAGACCCAATTTTTACTTTTACTTAAATATTATCGTCTGACTTATAAAAATATATATATATATATATATATATATATATAATTTGCTTTCCTTTTATTTTATTAATTACATTTTTAAAAGATACAATTTCAACGTTCATTTAAATATGATCGATAAAAGACGAGATGTTGAAGGTAATTAACAAGATATCTTCTTTTTGCCTAGCACTTGAAAAAAGAAAAAAACAATTTATATATATATATATATAAGCTCATTTGAATTTTATTATTTTATAAAATATTAGAGATAATTTGTATCACTTTTGGTTATACGGAAAATCTGAGATAATCGATTAAAAAGTGACATTAAGAGCAGCTAGTAAGACGTTTAAATGTGTCCTTAATCACATCTGAGCCATCTATGCTATCACCCTACGTCGTTTAATCACCCTTCATTCACCCCTATCGTCTACTCTCCAGACCGGTCCAATTAGAGAAGCTCCCCAATTTTCCAGATAGACAAACCGACTCACGTTTGAATAATGTACCTTTGAGGATCGCTGTCTGTTCACTGTCAAACTTCCCGTCGACTTAGGCCGCTTTGGAACCTTCACTCTTGCACCACATTGCTAGCTGGTCCTTTAAACTCAATGACAAATACATCGTTTGCCGAATTACGTCACTAAACGTTTATCTTAATTTTCAAAAAAAAAAAAAAAATACAAAAACTAAATATCTCAAGATCAATTCCTACCAAAAATTCTGCCTCTTTTCGGAAATTCAATTATATTTTATTTCTCCCTCCCCCTTACTCAATTGGATTTTTATTCTATTCCAATTTCTTAGGCGTTAGAAAGGATTTATTTTCTGTTGATATTTTTTTTTAATTTAATTTAAACAAATACTTTTCTTATTTGTCTCGTTCGAATTGAAAATTATTGCAACAGAATTTTTTGCTTATACTTTAATTTTTAATTTTTATTATACCCAACGAGATTATTAAAATATTCGGAAGAGGAACGTTAATTGTGGGGACTTTTGATTAACGTTGTTCGGAGTTTTACCAAATGAACTCGAATTAACCCCCAGTTCGTATTAAATGTTGCGACTTAATTTTGTTACCGCGAAAGGGACTCTTTGATTGAACGGAACCCGTAGAGACCGTCCTTTGATAATATTCATAAAATGTACATTAACCCTATTTCTTGATTTCAGTAAAAAAAAAAAAAACGAAAGTTCAAGATAAAAATCAAATTATAAGCTAATTTACAATTGGTATACAATACGAAATGACATCAGAAGTCACACATTTCTTTCTCGAATGTTACTCGAACAGAATCGATGTAAATGAAAATAGGTATCCGATATTATACCACAAAATAAAAATAAAAAATTTACATAAATAACATTCATGAGAGAAATAAAGAAAGAAAGAGAAACTACCAGGTTAGTCGTGGTACGATAATGATAGGATACAATGAGGATTCTTGAGGTTGAACATGGAAAGCAACATGAATTCAAAAGTGTCATAAATTAAGGAAATTCGGAAAGAAGGCAGTAAGGTGGGCTTGTCTAGTCGTAAATTTTCCACCGACGCGTTTTCCTCCTTCTTCTCTTCTTCTTGGTCTCTTCCATTTCCTCTTCCTCCTCTTCCCCCTCTTTCGCCATCCTTCTCTTTCTTCTTCTTCTACTTTTTCTGGTTGGAACGAGTGTGTCGCCGTCCAATTAGTCTCCCGAGCTGCATGGAAGCTCGAATCTCGTTCGAATCTCGAATTTATTGGAGGTTTTCTCAGTGTGAGGTCGATGTACTTACCCTCGCAAAAGAGTATTTTGCCCCCTTCTTCCTTCCCTCTTTCCCCTACTTTCTTCTTCTTCTTCTTCGTCTTCTTCTTACTATATTTTTCCTCGTAGTAGTATTCTTACGAGTAAAAGGGATGTTTCGAAAAGGTAAAAGAAGGGCGTGGCGTAGTAAGAAACGTGCTTTTAAGCTGGACCTGAATTTATAAACCCCTCGTTTGTCACTTTTCTCTAGGAACACTGGGGGTCCAAGTGTTTCTCTTCTTCGCAGCCCGCGTATGCCACTAACGCGGAACACCGACGGAGAGAAAAACGATCAATTTCTACGAGACCCTTTATTTATTATTTTTTTTCTCTTTCTTTTCATTTCTTATACTCGCTTTTTTTTTACGTGGAAAACGACACGTTTTATGAGATTTTAAGTGATTCCATTAGATAAATACACCCTTATTATTATATACCACGCTATTAATTTTAATGAAAACAATTATTTTCATTTTAAATCTCAAAGTCCGAAATGATGAACAGGTGGAAAATATATTATTTTATCTACTTACCAAAATTTATTTTAATTATTACACAAATTATATATTTCGAATATGATTTAATTAATAGTACCGTCTAACGATCATAAAAAGCATCTTAACATTTTCTTTTTTCATTTTTTTTTTCTTTATATTACACCGACAATTTAAGATAAATTTATTTTTACGAAATTACGATGACAATTAAATAATAAATAATATAAAAATACGTACAATTATATATATATATATATATATATATATTTAAACATTCTCTACTTTGTCTATCAAGAAATAAATCAATTATACGATTCCCTTCAAACTGGCGCATAAATAAAATCCACGCCGAGAATAAATTAAAATAACGAAAAAAAAAAAGAAATAAAAAATACATTAATAAATTAAATTTGACGATTAGAATTCGACTTAAATTAGCAACAAAACTGGTGTTCCGATTTTCGGGTTCTTTTTTTCTGAAGCCAGTTCGATAAAAGTTCGAAGAGACAGGAAGATCGAAACTAATTTAAATATCTAGAGAAAAAAAGTAAGAGAGAGTAAGAAGTGGGTAAAGAGGGGTGAAATTGGTGATAGCAGTAGAAGCAAAGGGAGAGGTTCCTAATAGTATAGGAACTATATGTACAAAGCCGTCGACCGAAGGAGAGGCTTTCGTTCACCTCTTGGAACGAAACGATCGAGGCCGAATCCGAAGGCTGAACGTTTTGTTCAGACTCCTCCTGATCAGATAAGGCCAAGTGATGAGCGCGGTATTGCTTTCAAATTGCTTTCCGATTCAAAGTTACGATAGTGGTGCCTGGTCGGACAACCCACGCCTTATATACTCATTCCCCCCTCCTCCTTCTCCTTCTTCTCTAGACTATTCGTCTATTCGAATTATTAGGCCTCTATTTTAATTTTTTTTTTTCGTTCGTTTACCTTATATGTATCTCTTTCAATCATTTTTCTTCCCTTTTTTCTTCCCTATCATTTATTCTTTATAAAAATTCGATTCATAATATTATTTTATTTTTTTTTATTTCGCCAACTACCTCATTTTTCACGTTCAATTTACCGTTGGCACGTCAAATTTCTATCTATTTTACTTTTTTTTTTCTTTTTTGTTACTCTTCACTCGATCAGCAACAACATTAATTCTTCTGAAAGAGTAATCGAGAATTCGGTTAAGTTAAGATGATATCGGAGATTAGGTTGAGAAAATTTGTTAGATTCGTTTTATAATTGGAGTACGTGGGTTATGAAGATAAGATGATTTAATTAAATCATCTTTAATTACGAAAGTGGTTGGAATTATATTCTTTTTTCTTTCTTTTTTTCTTCTTCTTCTTCTTCTTCTTCTTCTTCTTCCTCTTTTTCGTTTGAATTATATGAAACGACGAGTAAAAGAAAAAGTAAAGTTACATTTTGTTCCGGAGAATAGTAATTTTTTAGAGCGGAGAGCGAAAAATAATTGTGTGCGTTTGAAATGGCTTAGATCATTTTTCGTAATCACTAATTCAATTCCACTTTGGTATTAAACAAACGCGTAGAAATATGCTTACAATGAAAATATGAAATAATTGGATTGAGAGAGGAAGAGAGACAGAGACAGAGAGAGAGAGAGAGAAGAATAGGGGGAGCGGAAGGGGGGAGGTGCAGAGAAAGAGATAGAGAAAAGTTGAAGAGAAAATTTACTCTTGCGAAGCTTTTCAAAGCGTATCTCGGTAGCACAACCTCGTTATTCTGTTATCCCAGCAAAAGTTATAGGAAAGCAATACCTGGAATGAAATAACACGTTCCATAAAGAAAGTTACCTTGAAGGCTCGCACGTACGTCGGAAATATCGAGTAATTTTCTGCCTGGTTATCGTAAAGTTCAAGCTTTGCATTTAATATCGAAAGAGAGTTTTCGAATAAATCGGATAGGAAAAATCTTTTTTCCTATCTTTCACTATTGTATTTCTTATTGATATGATAAATAAATAATTTCAGTAAAAACAAGAAGTAAGAATAAGAATAAGAAGAAGAAGAAGAAATAATAATTGAATCGTTATTTCGTCTACCTCGTTTATATCATTTATTTAAATATTTAAGATCAATTGGATTTAATTTATCCGATAGAAATAAATATATTATGTGAAATTGATTTAATTTCTCTTATTTTATCCTTATTAAATTTAATTTATATGGCTTAGCCGAAACGTATATATATATATATATATATCAAGATTTATAAAAAACAAAAAAATATTCGAATTGTATACCATAAAATTACAAAATTAATTATTAACCGAACCCAATACCATAAAATATTGAAAATATTTGAACATTATTTATTATCATAATTATTAGCGTTGCTTTCTTTATTGATCGAATACAACAAATAATGTTACATATTTCATAATCGTAATATTATATTACTTTCATACTAATTTTCTTTTTTTTTAATATCAAATACTAAATATATGGAAAGTTCTGATATTATTTATTGACCAATTCTGTCTTTTATTGACCATCCAATAATTATTTATTAACATTTTAACATAGCAATGTATCATAAAATTGCAAAGGTTCTTTTCTTGAAAAGAAAAAAGAAATATAAAAATAAATAAGTTCTAGAGAATATATATACAGACAAAGAAAAAGAGAGAGAGAGAGAGAGACAAAGGAGAATTTTCTTTTTTTCTGGTCGACCGCGTCTATCGGAGTGTCATCGTTAAAGTCTCCGTCACGGTTCTGCTATAAATTCGACGAATCTTTCTCAGGTTCCTAGCTCGTACCCCATTGTACGTGACAATGACTACTTGACCGCCGAAAAAGATTTTTACAGCCACACTCGACCTGTTCTCCTTCTGTCTCTTTTTCTTTTCCCCAATCTTTTTCTTTATTTTCCTTTTTCTCATCTTAGCCGTCTATCTCATTCGCGATTTTCTACGCAGTCTTTTCAAACTTTCCTAACACTCGACGGAACAAAACCTAACAATTTTATTACCTGCAAAATAAAAAAAAAAATTCTTCTATTTTTCAAATCGACATTAACAATATGATATTGGAATTTTTCATAAAAAAAAAAAATTATATTCGTATTATTCATACATGAAAAAAGGTATTGATATTTATTAATAAACACAATGTTTTATACGGTGTATTATTTATTATTGAAATATAAAAAGTAATAAATAATTATTCAAATATATGTAAGAACATATTAATTGATTTAAATGTGACTCGAGAAGAAGAATACTTACGAAAGCAATATTGAAGTTCAATTTACAATATGTACTTTCGCTTATTGACATCTATCTGCGATTTGCATTCGATTGTAAACATCCCAGAGGTGTTCGTCAATTTATTGGCCAATGAACGCATGGTTACATATAGCAAGGTGTTCATCGATGCACTATCTATACCGCATATATGTAGATAATACGGCAGATATGTTTGCATTATTTAATTTTAACTTTGTCCTACTAATGTCTCGTTTATTAAATAATTAATATATAAAATATTTAATAATTAATAATTAATAATTAATATATAAAATATTAAAAATATTTAACGCGACACGTTCAAATTATCGATATAATTGTGATTAATTTATCTCGAAAAATATTTTCAACTGTATATTAATAATTATAAATATTAATTGATATACTTTTAAATATAAATTATTGTGTTAACAAAAATAAAAGGAAAACAAGAAAATATAAACGAAAAATTAAAATAATTATGAGGAAAACCGATACGTCGACATTGCTGACACACTTTTTTATTAATACATCCAAGAGAAATATTTTGACGATGTATAAAAATATTAATTAAAATATTTCATTGATGTGTGCGGCACGACAATCGATTGTCCACTCTACGATAAGGGTATATACGCATACGTACACATGCACACACGCATAAACACATACATATATATATTTCTATACGTATACGTATACATGAAAGTAGAACGAAGCACGATATCGCGAAGCAGCCGGTTGTTTGCATTCAAACTTTATTAATTGATCGATACGTCAATTTTGTTACGGTGCTCGGCATGGCATAAACATCGAGTTTATTGATTTACCAACGTGGCGCATCGTTTCTGACCATCGGAACTGTACCAGCTAAAGTCCGTAGGGAATTTTTGACGTTTGATCGGCACACGGATACCTAGTTCTTCGTTTAAAATATGAAAAATTTACTCTTGCCTTCATCTATCTACTCTGCTAAATGCTATACTACTCGATTCTTTTATCTTTGTAACGACCCACATATTTACCTCTTACGGTTTATATAATTCATTCTCTTTGTATTTTTTTTTATTAGAAATGTAACGCGTAATATGAATCGTTCGTAAACTAAAGTCATTTGTTACACGATTTTTTGGACTTTTACTATCAAACCATTTGATCGATACTTACATTATTATATTTGAAATAAATATATTTTAATAATTAGGCTTAACATCGATAATTTGTATGACCGCGTTCAATGATTAATGATACGACAATGTAAATGACTTTGCAAATATTCTTTACTTTTCGTTTTACGAAATTAATCGATTTTCCATAATACGTTTAAATCTTTTACATCGAAACTAATGTTTATTCCAACGGACCGTATCCTACGTGATTTTAATTATACGCATATCGGAAAACGTGAAACGTAAAATATTTATAGGAAAATTTTAGAGGTAGTTACGCGAAGAGAAAAATAAAAAAAGAAATAAAAAAAATATGAAAAAAATAAAATAAAAATTCATTTATGGATATATAGTAGGTCGAAGTATTTGATAAATCTAGGCTAGATCGTTATAATGAATTCATTGGCATGACGACGTGTATGCGCCTATAACATTGCGAAATATCTCAAAACATAGTTATAGGTAACGCGTTTGACGTCAGTGGAACCCCTCCTTTGATAGCGTTACACTGAAGTTGATCATATTGCACGCATACGTTTTGATATCCAACGGTAAGGGGGTGAAAATTAAATGCATTTAATTAATTTCTAGATCATTTTCTCATCGTATCGGACCAGCCTTCTAAAGCTTATAAAATTGTTATAACTCTATACGTATACGTGGCATGCGCGTATGTATTCACGCGTGTATATATTTGTATAAGAGAAACTGTACGAAATAATTGTTTGCGCTAAAACAAGTAAAGCGAATTTATTCCTGATCAATTTGTTTTTCGATTAATTAAAGTCCAATGCCGCGGATTAATTTTATCCCGATACCTTCGCGCGTTTATAAACAGCCGAATACCGTTACGATACTAACTGATATATGCTACTGGAACGAGACGAGATTTAGTTACACTTCATTTCTGTACACAATAATGGATTGCAACTGTGATTACTTTTCTTTTTTACGACACATTATTCATATTATGCATTCTGTATCTTTTTTCTTTCTCTCCCCATCTCCTCATCCTCGTTATGCACGCAATTACGGGACAACTTTTTTTTTTTTATTTGTTACAATTTATCTTCCAATTATTGGATACAATTTTTATACGGTTTGTCAAAGTATATCCGTTGAGATAAATTATAAATTATTACGATAAAAAAAGAAAAATATGTAATACCTGTGATCAATTTGTTCGTTGCATTAAAGATGCCTTACGTTAGATTTTAAATACAAACAAATCGTCTTTTATTTACTATTGAAAAAATGAAATTATTATCTATATAAAATACAATAATAAGGGATTAAATTCTTTGCAAATTACAATGAGTACATGAATTATCAAAGTATAACGTATGTGAATATCAGATTTAAAATGAAAGGAAGAAAATGTAATTCTTATTGGTAACTTGTACTCTTAACGTTTCGAATCGAGAAAAGCGAAAGAGTAAAAGACAGAAAGAGAAAGAGAGAAAGAATGAGAGAGAGAGAGAAAAAAAACGTAACGTCGAGACACTCATTAAAATGCCGCGTAGCTATGGAGGCGTAAAGTACAATAACATTTGTGCGTTATACCTCGAAGAAGAAAACAAATTGAAGTAGCAAGCTCGTTTTTAACTTTTAATTGGATCGCATGGACGCGAAACGAGACTAACGTCGTTCCCTCTGACCGGTCTAATTAATCCGAGATTTTGTTCGATGCGAAACGTTTTCATAGAGGAAAACGTTTTTCGTTCCATCGCGATAAAAAAAGTTACGAGTTGTTAAAGAACAAGAAGTTCAATGAAATCCCTGTACCCTTTTAATTTTTTCATATTATTGATTACACGCGAGTCAATTATTACAAAAGCGTTGCCCTATATCGTGTATTATTTATCGTTCGAAAATATTTTGATATATTAAATTAGAGAATTACCTTACACGCATAATAATTTTTATATAATTAAATACATTTATACATGATTCTCTCAATAAAATGTTTTATAATATAATACAACGTCTCGATTCAATTGTTGTATCTTTATTTATCGTATCCTATCAATTTATTCTATTTCGAAATATATTAAAACATCTGAACAATTACAATAATATTAATAATAATAAAAGAAAAAGAAAAAGAGAAAAAGAGAAAAAGAAAAAGAAAAAAGCAAATAAAAATAATCGGTTAACATTTTTCCTCATTTCTCGTTCAATCAAAATCAAGTTTACGTCGTATACCAATCAATATATCGAACAGCGATTACCCCAAAGGAAGGGGTTTGAGAGAAGACGAAGGGTTGAAACATATTCATGTTGTATAAGATGGGATGAGGATGGGATGGGGATCGGATGGGATACTGATAGAAGATAGGATAATAGAATGGGGGGGATGTGAGGAGAGGCGAGAACAGGTACCTACGGTATTTGGAGATGTCCAACGCACGTGGCGGATGCGTCTAACGCAGAAACGACGCGAGCTTAACGACCACGACGATAGTCGCTTGGGATATGACAGTGAGAAGCTTCTGAAGCAGCAGCAATGGCGTCCACCAGTAACGGCAGCTACCCAACCATGACTAAAATTCGAAGCCTGGTAATAACGTTTCGATCTACGCTCTGTATCTCTCTCTCTCTCTCTCTCTCTATCTTTCACTATCCCTGCGGTTTCGATTCTACGTGACTCTCCATGTTTCCTCTATCTCATTCTCTTTCTCTCTATCTCATACTATCACTTACTATCTCATATAGTTTCCTTCCTATGCTCTCATACTATCTTGTACTTTATCGTACATTTTAGTATTCCTTTTATATTATTTTATCTTACATTTTTTCGTACTCGCTCTTCCTCTTACTCTATCTTATTCTACATCATACTCCTACTATTTCATTCTTCCTTAAACTCTCTCTCTCTCTCTCTATTTATTTAATACTATCTTTTAATCTCTTGTATGTTCTGGTATGCTCTCATACTCTATTGTATTCTATCATACACTCTAGTATTCGCGCTCTCTCTCTCTCTATCTTATTCTACATCATACTCTCATTATTTCATTCTTTCTTAAACTCTCTCTCTATCTGATACTATCTCTTAATCTCTCGTATGTTCTGGTTTGTTCTCGTACTTTCTCGTATTCTATCACTCTAGTACTCACTTTATCTCATTCTATCTTATACTATCTTGTACTAGCTTTCTCTCTCTCTCTCTCTTTATTTTTCTTTCTCTCATTTTCGTATAATCTTTCAATATCAGAATCTCTGTCTGATTATCAGATTGTCTGACGATAGGATCGTAGTACCCTTGCGATCGATGTCGATTCATGTTGTACCAACCGTTCAGAGAATGCGATATTAATTCTCGCATAGGAAGTTCTGTAGACGACAGCGTTGATCTCGAGTTAATCAACAACCAAAAGCTACGTGATAACTCGTCTCCCTAACGAAGAGGTCATCCTTCTATTCTCTCTCTCTCTCTCTCTCTCTTTCTCTTTCTCTCTCAATCTCTATCTCGTATCTCTCTCGATTATGCAAACCAGTACAGCTTCCCAAAGTACGTTTTGGTTTGATCATAGTTTACGTTGATATATAACGTGTACTGAAACACACACACACACACATGCACACACATGCGCGCGTTAGAAGCCCTTTAACGTTCCTACGCTACTACCTGAAAGGACTTTTTTCTTCTCGATAGTTTCGAATCGATGCGTTTCTTACTGCTTAGAAACATCTTAGAGAAACAAAGAGAGAGAGAGAGAGAGAGAGAGCATCTTCTCTTCTCTTACTTGAATGTTGTTTGTTTGTGTCTATGTGTGTGTTTGTGTGAAAGCGCGCACAAGAGTTTATCGTTAAGAGGGCTGGATCCGTGAATTATTTATGTCGTAGGGCGAATTTATCGCGAACAGATGTATGAATTATTCAAGATGACGGAAGGAAGGTTTTATAATGGGATAAGAAGTATTACTTACGTAAAGAAATCGCAAGAGAAAGAAAGAGATAGAATCGATTTTAAAAGGACGACTGTCTTTTTCTTTGCCATTCGATTGATCGTTCGAGAAGATCCTAAAGCATTATTCTACATTTTCTTTTATTTTTTCTCAAAAACAATTTTATAGTCTTAACTTATTGTATTTATTTTGTGTGTCCTGTGTGTATGTGTGTACATATTATTCTTAAATATTATATATATTATTTATTATACAAATGTTACGACTTTTCATATTGGTCAGGGTTTTGCACGTACGACTGGTATATGAGTCACTAGTAACGAAAGTGTTAATATTTATAATAAAATAACAAAGATACAACTTTGTGAACGTTCTATTATACTATTGAAATACTCAAATATATTTTATAACATTATTATTATTATTATTATTGCTAATATTTAGGTAGCAATCCCTAAAAGGTGACATCCTTTTTAATTTATTATAAAATACATTAAAAATTTTTAAACGTACTATAATAGTCAGGTTGCATCAAGTAATAATAAAAAATATGGACTTTTACAACAAAATGTTGGAAAATGAATAATCGTTATTCTGTCGATATGATTTGTTCTCCCTAAATGACAAGTGTGACAGTTAACGAGGCATTCATTTCCGTTGTGGAGAAGTGAAATCTGTCAGAACATCGAGGGTATGTAATTGAAATGATATATTACTACGATCAAAGTTTAATAATGAAAATATATGCAAATAACGTTACCCGCTGATATACGATTCTCATTACGAGGAATAAAGAAATAACGATAGAAAATAAAAAAAAAAATAAGAAAATAAATATAAAAGAACAAAATCGAAGAGGAAAGGTGTAAAAGAAGAAATAAATAAAGAGAAAGAGAAAAAAAAAGAACGTAGATATTGGAATCGATTTAGTTGAACATGTACAGACGATTACATCGATTCAGTTGAATATGTACAGACATATGTACCATTTTAGTCAGTGTCACCAGGATAATAAGATTTATCAGCTTCGACGATTGACGATACGAAATTAGACGATTCGTCGGTTGGGTTGATTAGGTTGGTTATCTCTTATCGATTTTCACAATTCTCGATTCTATATCTAGATCTAGATCTAGAGATCTCAATTTCAATTCAATTCTTACCCCTCTTTATACATCATTCAGTCGAAAATTCGTTCAGCTAGAAAGGTAAAAAAAGAAAAAAGGAAAAGAAGAATTGGGATATAATTTGGCACGGCGAGTAATCAAGTGAAAGATCCTACCGATCTTTCCCTTCAATCCAGCCCCTGTCCCTTTCCACTTCTCCCCTCCCAACCTCCATCCCCCACCCAGGAATTTTCCTTTTTTATTTAAGTTTCTTTTTCTGCTTTCTGGCCAATCGAGGTTGAATTTCATTTGGCCGATTGTACTCAATTTCCCATTTCTCTGATCGCGAAGTCGATTAAAAAAAAAAACAGAAAATAAGAAAGGAAAGATTAACCAGACGAGAATGTAAAGACAATAGTCGAAAACAATGTTACTTCGAAAGTGTTGGAAAGATTTAAACGATCTCGTAACGAAATATGTAAAATTGTAACACAACAATTGTTACGTCAAAATGTTCTCTCTCGCGTTCGTGCTTGTTAGTTTGATTGTCCGTGCATCGAATGAATGAACTTTACGAAAATATGGAAAATAATAATAAAAAGTATATATAAATATATATATAATACAATAAACTAAAATCAAATAAAATCAAATGAAACTTATTTGAAACGGAAAGTCGACGAGTTGGAATTCGCATTACACGTTTCGAATAATAATCCCGAACTTCGAATTTCAACGTTCTTAGTAGACACACACATTCATACAAACATACACGTAGACATTCATATAGAAAAAGAAAACGAAGGTGAAGAAATTGAGGTATAGAAGAAAAGAAAAAGAAAAGGAAAAAAGAAAGGAAATAGTGAAAAAGAAAAGGAAAATATAAGAGAGAAAAGTAGAATCAGGGCGATAGCAAACGATTTTCTAGACGATGTCATCTGGTTGAACGACACTTCTTTCACGAGAACCAAACACAAGAAGCTCAGTAGAATAGTAGTAGTAATACTAGTAGTAGTAGGAGTAGTAGTCTAGGAGAAGATGCAAGGAAGGATCTGGATCTACGAAGATTGGAAACCCGAGTATAATTTCGATAGAAGAAATCGAAAACGTGGCAAATTCCATCTAGGGAATCCACGGGTGGGTGGCTGATGGGGTGGCGTTTATCCACAAACCGGTCGAACAAAATCGTCCTTCTAGTAAGCTTGTAACGTTCGTAGACTTGCGAATGAGAAAAAAGGATAAGAAAATAAGGAAATCAAGTAAGTGAGGTGGTGAGGTGGTACAGGGGCGGAAACAGGGTGGAAAGGTTAGGCGAAATGATCGCGAATTCACTTCGAGTATAAAACGGGACCAATTCGGGCAATCAAGTAAATGCTGAACGACGTGAGTTTTCTAGCCCTGATAAAAAATGCCGCTGACATATCACAGTTTTCTTATCTAGCGTGTACCATATCTATGTATACGTGTATGTGTATATGTGTATTGAATTATATGTATACATATATATATAAGTATATTCGTACAGGTGTATGTCGAAGTATAGAAAATTTGGTATGGGAAATGTGATTCGACGAAATTGCAATGGTTTATCGATATGGGAACGAAGATGATTTTGGTATAGCTTGATTTAATAATATTGAAAAACTAATACGAACGGGGATTCGTATGAGAAATTTTTCTAAACAAAATTGAAATTGTTGGATTTCGAGATAAAGTGAGTTGATTTAGTATGCTAAAATAAAAAAAAAATTGTTGTTTCATCTCGTTACTGTAATGAAACTTAATATAAAATTTTAAATCGTATTACTTTGTAATGCATTTTGATATAAAATTCATATCTATCTACGTATAAGAGATTAACATATACAAATTTAAACAAAAAATATTTATATTACACTTACTATGCCCTTATTATTTCTACAATAAAATGTAAAATAACATCCCTTATCTTGTAATATATTATTTTACTTAAAAACCCATTTCTACCCACGTTTAAATATGAAAAGAAAAAAAAAACAAATTTATATATTCCACCCGAACAACCTTTATTATAAAATTCTTAAATAACACCCTTTACCCTATAATAAATCATTTTACTTAAAAAAGGAAAAAAAAAAGCAAATCCCCTGCCTTTATCCGCGTTTAAAAAAAAAGAAATAAAAATGCCAACGACATAAGAAATCGGAAAAGAAAATACAAAAGTTGCGAAGAGAACGTCCTAGATTCTTATCGATCGAGTGAGTTTGCAGGATTTCCTCCCTACGAGAGAGCGAGAAAGTCGAGCTTGTAGATCTGTGTTTGGAAGAGGAGAAAAAAGAAAAAAAAAAAGAAGAAGACGAGGAGGAGGAGGAGGAAATCGCAAAAAAAAGAAATAAAAAAATAGTGGGGGAAAAAAGAAAAAGAAGAAGAAGAAAAAAAAACCAACAACGAATAGGCCGCTATCGTGTTATATGCGCGATCGTTGGCGGGAGTAGCAGCGGCGGGGGTTGGGAATAGGGGGCAGGTGAGCTCGTAAGAGGAAAAAAAAGAGAGAGAGGGTTATATAGTCGAGAACACCGAGTCGAATTTTTTGGCACGCTCCTGTGCACCCATGGCCTCGATCCCCTTTTACATCGAGACACACGGACGGTCAATTTTTCAACACACAACTTTGCCTGATTTAGCTCTGGAGAATTCGCGACAACGAATTTTCGCATGCCCTCGTAGTATTCGGCGGCCATATTTTATTTCTTTTTCCGTCCTTCTCCATCTTTTCCATTTTTCTTTTTGCACGTGTGTGTGCTTTTTTGTTCTTTTCTTTTCTTTTCTTTTTTCTTTTTTTTTTTTGTACGGAAACGCGAGCGAGAGAAAAAAAAAGAGAGAGAGACGGGGAGAATTTGAAACGAGAAACGACCGTCGGAGCCGTTTATTTGGCATCCGATAGAAGAGAGCGAAACGAATCTTCCGGGGGTTGAAGCTTGTTTCCTATCCATCGGCCCATGAGTAAACAAAAATATTAAAAGCTTGCCCGAGCGAGAATAATGCGGATGATCGTGACATGGTAGGTCGATAAAAACAAAAAAAAAGAAAAAACAAAAATTCTCTCGTAAGTACCAACGCGAAATCCGACGTCGGATTAATTAGTCATCGAGTTACGTACAAATTTTACGAGCCATGCATGAGCTTACTTTCGTTAAAATATTTTCTTTTTTTTTCCTTTCGTTTTTCATAAGTTTTTAATCTTTTTTTAAGATCTTTATTCGTACAAAGAAAATTGTCGTTTTGTTTTAATTAAGTTATATGTTATTTCTTGGTTATTAGATGTAATATTTGTATTATTATTTGTAATTTGGTTTAGTAGTTATAAATTTAAAATAGAATCATGGATTGATAGTTTCAATAATTCAATTTATGGAAATTTTATTTCTTGTTAATTTTTTATAATAATAATTAATTAATGTGTAGTTTAATTAATATTATTTATAATTTCGTTTGGTAATTATGAACCTAAAATAGAATTATAGTTTGAGATTTTTAATTATCCGATAATACAAGAGTTGTTTCATGAGAGTAGGTAAATTTTTTGCAACAAAAAAGAATATAGGATTCGTCAGCGTGTTTAATTAATTTTTTGTCATTTTCAAAGTCGGTAGATATATGTTTAATTTAGCTAAGCTTAATTTAATGAAATAAAAACGAAAACTCATTTTTTCTACATATAAAACTTCTTTTAATAAATTTCTCTTCTTAGTATTCTTAAATTATTCGCGACGACTTTTAACAAAAATTTCATGTTACGTCCAATTTTAATAATAATAAATTAATTTTAATTAATAATCTCTCTAATCTTTTTCTCTCTCTCTCTATCTCTCTCTCTCTCTCTTTCTCTTTGTTTCCATATAAAAATGAAAAGATAAACGAAAAAATTAATTATATACTAACTCCAACGTAAAATCGAATAAAATTGTACTAAATCGCTTGAAGATAAGTAAAAAGAAAAAAGAAGTACAATACAAAAGATCGAAAACAAAAGAAGTAAAAGAAGTAGAACAAAAGAAAAAAGAAACATAAAAAAAGAGGTCAATGAAATTTCGCGCAAAATACTTTAACATTTGAAAATCCATTCCCTCCGCGACGTTTCATTGGAAGAACTATCGTGTTCCGCAGCTGCACGAGCGAACTAGTGACATAACACATACACATACGCATACACCCACTATACACATAGGTGGTGTAGGTATATACGGGCATATTGTTGCACCTGCAGCTGCAGAAGCCCGTACGGGTTCTCAAATTTCTTCCCCAGGGAGAGATCGAGATCGTTCTTTTACACGCTTTAGTGTAATATACATGACTATATATATATACACACCAACACACACCACATACGCACACATACATACATATAGGTATAAAATACAAAGAAAAAGAAAAATGAAAATAGAAAGACAGAGATAGAATGAAAGAGAATGAGAGGGTTAGGAGGAGAACGGGGGGGGGCAGAGGGTTAGAGAAATAGTCATGTAGAATTCTATATAAGCTTACGACGGTCACACATTGTCGCTTAACCCCTTCTACGATTGAATTCGCAAGGCTCCGATTTCCGTTTGCGATTCACGTTCCCTTCGGCTTCGACAAAAGGAAAGGTTCCTAGGTATTCCTTTTCCGAAGGGTTACGTACCTCACCACGTATGCATTGTACCGTTCGCGTCATCAACAACGATAGAAAGAGAACTCTCTTTCTTTCTTTTTACAATTTTACGAAAATTATATCCTTGATAGTGAGACTGTACTATTGTAAGTTTCCTAATTCTAAATTAGAAAGAAATTTACTCAAGCCTTGTATCGTTGAATATCGTATGATATATAATACATTTTTATTTTTTTTTTTCATCAATTTTAATTAATTATTTAGTTTTCACTTTTTGTTTTAAAAGTAACTTTTTTATTTTTAATAAATCATTTCTTTCCGAATGGATATTTTATTTGTAACAAGAATATTATTATTATTATTATTATTATTATTATTATTATTATTATTATTATTATTATTATTGTGTGTGTATGTGTGTGTGTGTGTGTTCGTTTAAAATATTTTATCGTTGATTTAATTAAAATAATATGTATCATTTTATAAAATACAAAATTAAATATTATTATTTAGCTTTGATTTACTTTATATCGATTAAAGGGGGAAAATATTATTGCAGTTATCATGAAATATATTTCAGAAAATGAAATTCCCGAATGAATGAAATAATAATTAAATTAGCACGTGAAATGTGTTTGTTATTGTTATCGACAAATTGAATATATTTTTGGTCCTCTGTCGTTCCATTATCTAGAAGAAAGATTGAAAGACTGAAGGGATGAGGTGGATATGAGGAGGGGGAAAGAGTAGAATAGAAAAGAATGGGATTTGCATCTGGCACGTGTCATAACAACGCCGATAGACACGAGTTTCGGATAATAGCGCGGAACGCTCGATCGGATCGGAGTATGCACTATTTCAATTGCACTTGGCTTTTTTTTTGTTCCTCCTCCTCCATTTCCTCCTCCTCTACCCTCTTCTTCACCTCCTCATCCTCATTCTCCTCTGTGCACCCTTCAAAGAGAAAAGAGCTTTGATCGTTTCGTGTTTTGACATTAACGCGAGAAAAAAAATGGATACACTTTTTAAAGCCACCATTGAAAACGTGAAAACGTTTGACGATGACACAACATACGTGTGTGTATGTGTACAATTTTTACGTGTAGATGCGGTTCTCAACGTTGATGCGCAAATCTAGCTTGAAATTTGTTCTATTTTTTTTCTTTTTCCCTTTTTTACACTTATCGCTGTTGCAATTTTTTTATTTCCTATATGGTGGGATTAAAAAAAGAAAATTAAATTCATGCCGGATAATTTTTTAATCTTTGATTTCTGTACACTTTAAACTTTTTGTTCAATATTTTTATAATATTTTTAAACGGTATTTGCAATATGCGGAATACACATATTGATATATATTTTATTTTTTATAACAAACGTTTATTCAATAACTGACCACTGAGATGACAAAATAATAAAAATATTATTTAACAATATTATCGATTTATTAATAATATTTGTACAAATTGATTCAATAAATGTGGTAGACAATATTTATTCGAATTACGAGTCAACTTTTTTTTTAGGAAGACCATTATAAAGAGATCGATTTAAGTTGATGAAAAAAAAAAAATAGACAAAAATAAGAGCAAGAAAAGGAACGAAGGAAAACCAATGGCAAGTTGTCTATTTCTTTCTCAATTGTAAAGAAAAGTAGTAGAAACTAGTACAGATATACCCCCTAAAGGGAGAGACCAAGCTAAGCACTGCTCGTGATTACCCAGATACCAATCTTAATTTATCTATGGCTATCCGTTACAGCACGTTCAGAGTAGCTGGAGGGCTACCTTGTTAATACATAGTGGCACACGTGTAAATAGGTATTAGTGTGTTTCGAATATAGTAATATAACGGTGGTTGTATTGTACACAATTGACCATGAACATCAATAAAATTCGAATGACAATTTTGAACGTACATTTAATTAATAAAATACAATCCCAGATTTAACTGTTTGTATTACACGTTTTGTTGATTGTTTTTTAAATGATTAATAATCGAGAAAAAATAATAGCGAATTAATTAATAAATTTTCTCATTAGCTTAACATATTCGTTTAAAAGTACGCATATAAATATTTTACTATTATAATATTATTCTCGAGATTTTACAATACGTAACTTTGATCATATTTTTTCAAACGATTAATGATCCAGCAAAGATAAATGCGATCTTACTTTAATTAAAATATATACGACGTATATCTATTAAATTAATTAAATCATTTTCCATTTCATTAAATACACTCGTTTGAAAGTACATTCTCAAAGGTTTTTTTTACATAAAAATGTAATACCAGATATTACCGGGTTATAATTCGTAGAATATTTTTTCTTTTCAAACGTTTAACGATCGAACAAAGATAAATTTGATCCTTATGATGTTTTGCGTACGTACATCTATCATATTAATTAATTTTTCATTTCATTTCAAATACGATCGTTTCAAAGTAATTAAAAATAAATGTAAGATAATACGTTTGACGTATCACGACCAACCTTAGGATAATATTTAGAATCTTGCGAGTGGAAAGAATTGAACATCGCAACGAATTAAACCGTTGCGTCTTTCTCTGTTTTTTTTTTCTTTTTCTTTTATTTTCAAAGAAAATATTGAAGCAAGCTGTGGTCAATTTCTGATAGGAAAACGACGATACGCGAAAGTCACATGCACGAAGGTAGAAACGATAGGCATGCAGACAATTGAACTTGTCAACGATTTATCGATTAGTTTTTTCTATTTAATAGCACGCAAACAACACACACGTACACGCATACGCGCACTCTCTCTCTCTTCGCTGTAATAAAAAAGAATTTATTTCACGGCGAACAAAGAAATACCGACTACCATGAATCTCTATAGTTTTTTCTTCCCATTGTATTCTCGAAAATATTCAAACTAATTCTTCAAATTCTTTAATTACATTTGGGTATAATTTTTACAATTTTGGAAAACAAAATTATAGAAATTCATTGTTATTTATCGATTGTGATTAATAACAATTATTTATTTCTTCTAAAACTTGAAATTAATTTTATAGGTAGGGTTAATAAAAGAAAAAGCAAGGTTTAGTTTTCCCAAACTAAAAATAGACTAAATACTAAAAATAGACTGGAGTCTATTATTAGACAGTTAAAAAAAGAAAATGATCACACTTTATCACATTTAATTTCTATTGAAACACAGCGATACGATTTCCAATATACCTGTTTCGAATTAGGCGATCTAATTATGAAACAAATTCCATCCTTTTTATACAGAATTATCTTCGGATCCATATTCACGAATTTCTACAGGATTTATAAAAGAAAAAAAGGTAATTCTAATTAAAAAAAAAAAAAGAACACCAACTCTGACATGGATGAGTAAGAAGATAAAAAGTATAAAATTAAAAAAAAAAGAAGAAGAAGAAGAAAAGAAAAAAAAAACAATAGCACGGTCAGAGAATTGTCTCGTAGAAAAGTTTCCTTTGGATGAGAGAAATGATGGAGATGTTAGAGGAGTGGGGGGAAGGACGGATGGTGAAAAACACGAAAGAAAAAAATAAAGAGAGAGAGAGAGAGAGAAAGAGAAATAGTGTGTATGTGTGTGTGTGTGAGAGAGACAGAGAGAGAGAGAGAGAGAGAGAGAAACTTTTGAAAATGAGAGCGTTTGAATGCCACCCCAGAAAACGAGTTATCTCGTTATCTTTAGGAGGTTGTTTCACAACACATCCCCCTAAATTTACGAAAAAAAAGGGACAGTAAGTGAGAAAGAGAAAGAGAGAGAGAAAATGGTGGGGTGACGGTGAGGAGAGGTGAGGAGAGACAGAAAAGTGTATTAGTTCTCAACCCTTGTCTCGCAGTTTTACGGTCACGCTCGAGCTAGAATGTTTCAGAAAAATCTTTCGAAGGACCACAAGGCGTTCGCCGCCCTTCACCTATTTCTTTCGTAAAAAGAAGTCAAGAAGACAATGAGATAGATAGAGAGAGAGAGAGGGAGAGAGAGAGGGAGAGAGAGAGAAATAGAAAATCGAATGCTCTTCCTTTTTTCAAATATCCTTTCTTGGAAGGACACAAGTGTGAGATTCGAGCCAAGAATTCGGACATTCCCATGCTGTTCCAAGCACATAGGATATTCTTTTTTTTTTTTTTTATAAGAATAGAGACATAAGAAAGATATCATAAAAAGAGGGTCAATTGCAATCGGTATTTATGAACTTTTCTAAAAAAGACAAAAAAAAGAAAGTTCTACGTTGATCTAAATGAAAAATTATAAAAAATAATAATAATATTGGTGTATATATATGTAGTATTAAATTCATTTGTTTATAACATTGAAAGTAATCCTGCACGCTTATTACAAATTTTATTCATTTATTTTACAAATTAGTGACTAAAGATATCAATAAAATATCTTTCAATTCTAATAATAAATTAATAAAAGCATATTATAAGGCTAATCGTAAATAACAAAAAAAAAAGAATACAAATTCTATACGTACATGTATGAAAAGTAACAAACGAATGGTTCTCAAAAAGGATACAAAGTAAAAATTGTAATTAAATTTAAATACTGGATTTATCTCAAATTAAAAGTAAAGAAAAAAGAGAAAAGAAAGAACTCACCTTTCCTTTTCGGCCATTTAAATAACAAAAATAAAAATAAAATGTATGATTTGAATTGAAATAAAAATTTGTGAAAAAATGTTCGAACAAAATTTCATTGCATTATAAACGTAAGAAACTAAACGTTGGGAACGTACGTTAACACGTTGAGTGTGGCGCCGATTTTGGTATACTTTCTGCTCAGACGGTAAAAAGATGATAACCAAGAGACAATCAGTAAGACCCACCCACACCGTCCAAACGAAAAGTCTACGTCAGTCCCCAGGGACTGATGCCACCTGAACGGAAAGTTCACTGTCAGTCCCTAGAGACTGACGTAGCATTCAACGTGTTAAAGGACACGAGAGAGGATGAGGAAAGGTGAACGCCAAAAAAAAGTAAAAGGAAAAAAGGGAAAACAGGGAATAAAAAGAGAATATATAAGAAAGATCTTTTGTAAAAGTTAACTGGCGGCGTCGCGACGCTTATCGTAAGAAAAACGAAGTCTCCTACTCTCTCTCTTTCTCTCTCCCTCTCTCTCTCTTTCGAAGAAGAACAAGAACAAGAAGAAGAAAAATCCATGAAGAGAAACGGCACGGATTTGCATTCGTTGTTCTCCTTCTCCTCCTTCTCCTCCTTCCTTGTTCCACTTCCCCAAGCCTCAGCCCCCGGCCACCTTGTCCCTTTCGTCCTTTTTTCCATTTCTTTTCTTGAGAACGCGTGTTAAAGATAAAAGAGGACGATGTTGTCTTCGAGGAGTATGGTTAGAAAGGAAGAAAAATGAAGTAGAACTAAATAGTTGTAATGTTTACAGTTTACACACATACACCAACTCTCTTTTGAAAACAAAAAGTTACAAAAAAAAGATGGAGGGAAGAAATAGAGAGAGAGAGAGAGAGAGAGAGAGAGATGAGGGGAAGTTTTATATTATACGCGTTGTTGGGGGGAGGAGTTTTATAATTATACGCGAGTATTTATGAGCATAAATGAACACGAAAGAAGATGAAATAAGAGACTATAATTTAATGTTAAATGTGAATAAATTCTATTTACAAATTCTTCGTGATTTTATATATTTTCCAATGAATTTGATTTCATTATTTAATTAATACAACGTGTATAGTATTAATTTCAATTTCGATATTGTAATAAACTAACTAATTAGGAATAATAATTTCGTAAACAAGCGAAGCGTAGCGTAACAAAATCGAGTGGAAAAACATGACTGACAAGAAAATTATTAGTCGAATTCAAAGGTGGATTTAGATGGAAATAAGACTGTAAGTCCTTAAAGGATATTTTACAACGAAAAAGTAAAAGGGTCTCTCTCGTGATAGCGTTCATGCGTTAAATGGTTTGCGTCATTCCCAAGCTTGATTTATTACAGATTCTTTCGTTAGAATCTTGATACAAGATACGGTACTTGCAATAAGCATTAAAATAAGAAAACAGAAGCAGATGGGAAAGAAACTGAAAGAAATTTAAAGAAAGATAGAGGAAGAAACTGAGAAAAGCAGAAAAAGAAACGTAGGGAGACAAAGAGAGAGAGAAGGATTGCGATAGGGAGAGGGGGACGGGGAAAAGGGATGGGAAAGAAAATCGAGGTTTTGCTTTTTCGAGGTCGGCTTTAACGCTTCGTTGGTTTTACCATTCCTGGCGAAGCTCTTCCAACCGCAGAAACCTCTCCTACAACAAAACGTTTTCACTGGCCAACTTCGTCTATTCTTTTCTATCTCTTTCTCTCTCTCTCTCTCTCTCTTTCCGTGTCTATATCTGTCTCCGTTTCATTTCCTCCCTCTATTACTTTTTTTTGTTCATCTCTTTTTTTCTCTCGCTCGTTGATTTTTGGTTACCTTCCCGGTTGAATTTTTGTTCACGAAAAGATACAGAAGCGTGGACACGAAACGATTTTCAAATATCGACCAAGGTTTTGTTTTTTTTCCCGAACTTATTCAACGGTCCTACCTACCTACTACGGCTTCAATTTTGTTACTAATTTTTTTGTTTCTTTTACTTCGAAATATTCAAATTTATTATTTGCAAAATTTTCGACAATTCGTTTACCGATAATTAAGTAAATCTTTCATGCATTTTAATTAGTTTTACCGGATGGTTTTTATTTTCTATTTCATTCTTTTTGTTTGTTTATTTATTTTAATATCAATTCGTATCGGTGTAAAAAGATTATTTTCATAAATTTATTATGTGATAGTTGAAAAAAAAAAACTTCCATCAACGTGCTGAACGGAAATAGATTTGGTAAATTATTTTTACGAAACGCGTTTTTCATTGTAGTTGTAAAAAAAGAAGAAAAAAAAAAGACAAATTAGGATTACCAGGAGGTAATACTCTTCGGTATGATAAACATAACTAACATCGAATCATGGTGGGTCTGGAAAGAAATTTTATAGAAGAAAAAGAAACAACTAGGTTCCTAGTTTCCAGAATTCGATTAGCATGAAAACTTGAACAATTTTCATACGGAAACACGAAAAGTATAGCGTACAGTAACATAGTACATTTATACATGCATAGATACGTACATACATACATATATACATATATATATATATTTACATACACAGAAACATACGTATATATACGTATATAGAGAGAAAGATAGAAGAAATAAACCGAAAGGCTACATACAAATCTTTTCAGGGTAGATCTAAGAGAGCACGTGTGCGGTTCCGCGGACCTTAGCAATAATGTTAAAACTTCTCGCGTTTATGTCGTGACATTAACTTTGAGTAATTCGAGAAGTTCTTATCTGCTATTGCGAGACCGCACCAGTCTTACAAGTAAACTTATATATATATGTAACAAGTACAAGTAGTACGTTCTTGCGTAAGCAGACCAATCGCTCTTGAAAATCTCCTTTCAAATTTTTCTTCCCTTAAAATTAATGTTTTTCTCTTATCAAATAAAAACAAAAAAAATATGCATATTTTATCATCTGTGTTTCAGGCTACGAAAAAATAAATATATATCAACAAACTATGTAACAAAATATATATATAAAAATGTATAAAAGAGTATAACAATTATTCACGATTAAATATTAACCGTATTCGTACTAATTAATTGTTAATCTTGTCGTTGTTTTTTGTTCTTCTCGAAACAAATTAATAAAATGTAAATTAAAAATATATTCCTAGATTAAAGTTCGCGTATTATATTTTTCACAAATTTTTAATATATTTAACTGCATCACAAATGTGAGTAGTTTTAACGAAAAAAAAAAAAAAAAAAACAAAAAGTCAGAGCAATATATATGAGAGGATTTTGGTTTTCAAAAGGTTTTGGGCTCGACGGTATCATCCATCGATTATTGTGTACTACAAACTAATCAAAACATGACTCTTCCCTTTGCCACGTTCGCCAATACGCGTATGTATTTATCATTGTACGTTTACGTCAAAATACGTGTACTATACTTTGTAAATGACATATGACTATGTACAATAGTATATAGATACGTTATTCTATGTATATGTGTTTTGTGTGCATACGTTGTGTCCTGTGAAAATCCAATCCCAGCTAGGTAGTCACCGTTATAGGTAAACGATGTGGTGATTTCGGCCACAGAAGTAACACTACGTACAGAAATGAATGGATTTCGCGTGGTTAGAGATAACATATTCAAGTATACTAAATATATACAATAAATCCAAACAATTAATGTATCGTTGTATATTCTAAAGAAGAATAAGTACAATATGTGGATATTTTCGTTATTATGTGTGTACATATATAATTGAATATCAAAGCGAATATGTAACAAAGTCTCTCGTTAAACTAATATATACAAACGTCTAACTTTTCCAGGATATACTATAAGTGTATATACATATTGTATATATGCATGTATGCTACCAGTCAAGAGTTTGAAATAACTTGCTGATTTCCTTAAAAATTGAATAAATCGATAAATTTTGAATACACACACACACAACACGCAACATTGACGTAATCCTAATGTTCTTGTATAATTTATAAAAACAATTTTAAAACGATGCTAGAAATTTTCCTATTGGATGCAAATCTTTGATTACTTTCTTTCGTTTTTTCTTTTTTTTTTTTTTTTGATAAAACGACAACTCGAAGAAAAATACTCAATCCTTGATAAAACATAAAATAAATCCTATGTCGAAAATGTTTTACCTACAGCATTGTTGATAAAATAAATCTACCTAGGTTGCTTTAAAGTTGTTCACGTTTTCTTTTTTGTTATTTTTCTTACAAATATTCTGTTTCTTTAAAATGCACGTAAAGATATGAAACTCTTGGATTGTAGTTTATGTACGTTGATGCGTGTAAATGTGTGTACATTGTACACATTTATGTATATGCATTGTAAATGTATAATATTCATTGAGTTTGTCTAAGGACGTAGTAGTGCATTCCTTTATTGTCGTAACGTTATTTGTGCTTTCGTTACTAGATTTTCCTTCCCCGTTTGCTTTTGACCTAAATATTTTTATCGTGCAATAAATTTGACCTAGTTTTAAGTAAATACGAATACGTTTATAACCGAACTCACGATTTCTCCGTCTCGAGTTTAGAGCATATGTACTCGAATTTAGTCAATAATTGTTACGTGAAATTATTTGTAAAATTAATATTGAAATATAACTTATAAATGAAATATAACTTAAATGTATAATTATATTAATTATATTATAGTATATATTATTAAAGGGTGAAAAAGTACACTTTGATTTTATTTTATTCATTTCTTTTTTTTCTTTTTTTTTTTTTTTTTTTTTTAATTAAATTCTACAAAGTTAACTTTCCCCTTAAGTTTTAGTCGGAAATTCTATTAATACGTTTCCACATCGATTGCTTTTGATCATTAAAGTTTTAAAAGGACTCGTGTTACTGTGATTTTATTGGAGTACTTCGTGACACGTAGAGAATAAAATTGTGCACCTGTGTGTGCGTAAATGTATAAGCATCTGTGTGAGACAGATAGAAAGATAATCGATCGGTAGGATTCACTGGAAATAAATGAAAATTGATTTCCCTTACGTGTGGATACAACGCTAGAAAATTGATATCCTCTAACTTAATATAATTACACACGAGTAAGAGAGAGATGGGAAACGATTAAGAGAGCAAAAGAGAAAGAGAAAGAGAAAGATAGATAGAAAGATAGATAAAATGGATCTGGCTACGTTCCAAACATTTCTCGATAGTTTTACTCCCTAAAAGATTATATTTTTTAAATCGATATTTGCACGTTAAGTATAGTAATACCTATAGACTTCACTCAAATTCAATGAAATGAAACTGATCCAATTTTTTTTTAAAAATAATCACTTTTAACCCTCTTCAATGTCCTCTATCATTTTATCTTTCGATGAAAGTCATTCAACGAAACTTAATGTTTATCCCATGAACGATTATCATGAAATAAATTTCATCAAAATTGATTAATAAAACGAAGGATGTAAAATAATGTTGTTAAAACATAAACAAATATTTAAATAGTCACTTATCTATTTGTTTCTTCAACCACTCTGCCATCTTTAAACATGTTAAAGAGTCGTTTGACAAGATGTAGTTAAACGAATCGCGACGATATCTCATGAGAAAAACTTTTCTCTCTGGCAAATTAGTTTACGTGTTTTGGCTTTTACACGACGTTAATACTTAGGTAATGACCAACTAGCAACACATCGTTAGGTTATTTACCTTACCGTCAAAATGCCATACGAAAAGAGAGATAAAAAGTGTGTGTGTGTATGTACGCGCGTGCGTGTACGTGAGAGAAGACATTTCGTCGTTTGGTTCACAAAATGATTTATGTTTGCACGTGCGCCGTCATATTGAACCGGGATACACTTCTACGTGAAAAAAGAAACCTCTCTCCCTCTTTTTTTATTTCTATTTGAATTTACCTGTTTTCCTCTTCTTTTTTTTTTTGATTCTCAAACCTCCCAACACTGTTTTAAGTTTTCTTCTTCGGAGTCGTAGGACGACGAAGATCTTGGAAAATTCTTTAGAAATAATTTTTCTTTTCCTTCCGGTTCTCTTTCCTTATCTTCTTTTTTATCTTCTTTTTCTACTTCATCTTCTTCTTTTACTTTCATCTATTTTTCGTCCATGGTATCCCCGTTAGTTTCACGGAAAAATGTCAAGTTTAAAACGACTTTCCCTTCCTTCGCTTCCTTCACTTACTTACTTCCTTATTTCCTATCCCTTTTTCTTTCTTTCCTTTCCTTTCCCTTCCCAAACCCTTCTCATTCCATTGAAAAAAATAAAAACCTCGTCGGTTGGGAAATTGAATAATTTTTCAACTCAATATTTTTGGATCTTTTTCTTTTTTATTTATCCACCAAAGAAATTATAAGAACGTTCCTCTCTTATCGACGCTGATCGTCTCCCCTTGATCGAGCTAAAGGTTATTGGTTACGAGATTCCATTATCGATAAAATAACACTCTGCTTCTTTTTCTTTTCTTTTTTTGTTATTTTTAGAAACGGGTACATTAGAAACAAGAAAGAGAAAGGGAGAAAAAGAGGAAAGCGAGAGAGAGAGAGAGATAAAATGGGGGGTGAGTGGTTTTAAGGGATGAACAGATGCGAGGAAAATAAATCCTTGCGAACACGACACAATAAAAAAGTTCGTCCTTTTTTCTTTCTCTCTTTTCTTTAAAAGTATGCGTGTATTTACGTGTATGTTATACACGTGTGTTATACGTTCGTAAAAATGGATTTACCGTCTAAGTAGAAATAACAAAACTATATCTCACGATTAAAGCACTCTTCCATAGTTATGAAATTAATCTCATCTAACATTAAAAATTTTTATTCGCGCGAATCGTTACGATTCTTATAAACGAATAAATAATAGATACGTTTGTTGCATAATTTATACGCACACGCGTATATATACGTGTATAAGTTGTATTGTAATAATAATAATAATAGTAATATTAAAAAATAAGGAACATATTTCTTCGTGCACGAAGTAATACGTAAATTAGAACAATTTCGTTATAAAGTTTCGTGAATCGATCCGTGTAACCCGTTGAAGCGTTATACATGAAGAGATTGTTTCTCGGTACATTGTACTAACCAGCAGCATATTGGAATTTATCGTACTACTACTACTACTACTACTACTACTACTACTACCATTACTGTTGCTGATACTACTATTACTACAATCTGGAATATGTATTTCGACCATGGAAGAACCGATTAGGCGATGTTGGCCTACCTTCAAGATCCGGTCTCTATTAACGAGATGATTTTCTCTTCAATCAGAGTATCCATCGCAGCTTCCAGATAGATTATAACGTTATTCCGTAGCGTGAAGCTGATAATATAGATTACTTCACTTTCCTATATGTATATACTAACGCCTACACGCTATGCTTGCCGATAGAGAAACTTATTATTTTTGTGCTTTTCTCGTTTCCATTAAAATAAAGAATAGTTTTTCTGTATTAGATAAAAAAAAAACAAAAAAAAATTCAAACGAATAAGAAACAATTGCGGAATTAGTTTTCGTACAAAAATTGTATTTGTCTGCATTTCATGTAGGTATGTTAACGCATATAACAAAAATGTTTCCTATTAGAAAATATAAAAAAGAAAAATGAAATAAAAAATCTATGCTACCATCGAAATTCGATAGAATTTTTATTATACAAATTTTACGTTCCTGTGTAAAACAAAAAAAAAAAGAAAAACAGGAAATATATGTATTAAAATAAAAATAGATGTGACCGGAATTCGTTAGAATGTTAGAATTTATTGTTATGGAAATTTGACATACCTAGATTGGATGTACCTTACCGAATACAAAATTTTACCTATTAGATAATACATGAAAAAAAAAAACTATCGATGTAATCAGAAGTCGTAAGAAATATGTACGTTAGAAATTGAACGGGGTTTATTATCGTTTGACGAATCTTGAAATATTTGTTATTTAATTAAAATTAATGATATCACAAGATTTTGGAAAATAGGAGAAAAAATGAAATAAAAAGAAAAATTTAACGTATATACGTTGGATGAATCTTAACTTATAATTTATCTGTTATTCAACAAGGATCAATGAAGATGATAAAGTCTGATAAAAATATTCATTCAAGAGGACGGAAATAAACGTCGATATAAATTGATCATCGATCGCAACTGATGGAGAAAATAAATACGATCTTTAACGGACCATTAGATATTATACTACTCATCTTTCTAGATGGCCATACGAATATAACGTCGTACTTATATCAATGGGTCGTAACGCGAAACGATTGTCAACCTCCGGTCGAATCGATAATTCGATTTCGATATAGTCACGTAGAGTGAAACAAATGTATATAACAAAATTTATATATTTATCTGTATGTATTATATATTCTTATAAAAAAGTTATAAAAACGATAAGAATACGTTTATAACAACTGATGTAATACAAATAAGAACAATTAATAAAATAAATATTGAATTTATCGGTAAAGTTCGATGATGATTTATAAATACGTCGAATATGCTTGATATTTTTGTTGTAAAATTTTAATAATATATTTATTCGATATGTATATATAATATATTTTTAAATATTCGAAAAGCCATTTTAGTTTTCTAAATGTGCGAAAAATCATTTTTTATTTTCTATTGAAAAACGAAATTACTTTCCGAACGATCTATAATAATTAATATTTATCAAAATATTAAAGTGTGGCCGTTGAATTTTTCTTTACCAAATTTTATAAATATAAACAAAACGAAATATAAAAATATCGTCTTTACGTTTATCTTATCGTAAACTTTGAATTATTTTTATAAATATAAATCGTAATACAAAAGTGTTGCATTTGTATATTTCTTAAAAAGTTCGGCCACGAACTTTTCGAGGCAACCCAATATTTACGATAATACAACGACAATATTTTCATGTATAATATAAAAATATGTATGTATAAACCTACTTATGTATAAGTAGTATGATACATATAATAATACGTACATATGTTGAAATAAAGTGTAGCTTTTTATGCAGCACGTATTACGTTATCGCGAAAACTCGACTCTTTTAAAAATCTGTTAATTTTACGCTCCAAATATACGAGAGCCCATTTATATTTATTCAACACCCGTTTCTCTTACCGTCGCGTTGCCGAGCGTACAACGTTTCCCGTTGAAAACAATTGTGTTACTATTTTGTACCAGTTCCAACATGTTTTTATAATTTTCGAAAAGAGAGAGAGAGAGAGAGAGAGAATACTTCTCATACGAGATTCGAATGAAAATTATTTATTCGATATTCGAGTGTTTAAGACACGTTTTACAATCGTTCGCCCAGTCATTCAATTTTTTTCCCATTTATATTTAAAATTTATTTCATAAAACAAAATCTTTTCCTGTATTCTCGAATATTACAAAATGAAAAAGAAAGAAAGAAGAGAGAAGAAAGTTCAACATTTTGTCACTTTCTTCGTAGCCATCGAATGCACCACAATACGAATTAATCCGCTTACAAGTGTCATCTTAATTAGTTCCTCTGCAAAATTTAAGCTTCCTAACGTTTCTTAGTCCTTCTGAATTATTTACGAAGGAAAGAAAAACGATAAATATATAGAATAGATAAATAAATAGATAGAATAAAAAGAACAAAAATTTCTTATATTGTTCGCAGCATTGTATAAAACAACAAATAAAAGAAACAAGAACTCTTTACATGCATCTTAAATCATAACAAAAAAATAATAAATTTGAATAGAAAAAATTATTTAACCATTTATCCTAATCGATGTTGACTGTCAGCTTATCGTAAAACGTCAATGTTTGGATAGGGATAAAAGGAGGTTGGAAAAGATCCTTTAAAAATCCGATAGATTTTCGATAAACTCGAGATAAACTTATATATATATATATATATATATAGAGAGAGAGAGAGAGAGAAAGAGAGAGGAAAATATATAAAAACCAGAGATAGAAATAGAGTGAATCATGCATTAGATAGCCGCTAGCACAGGCGCGAAAACGCAAGTAAAAGGGGAGAGGGGGGACCTGGATGCTTTCTTTATTCCATGGTCAATGCTTCAAAAGGGAATGTGTAGAAGGAACAGTATAATATTTCCAATCGTTACCCTCAGGCTGTGAAAAATTTTTGCTTGTGTGACTTTGATGTCCTAGTAGTAGTAATAGTTAATAGTAGTATTTTTTAACAGGGTTTCCTATTAACAGTAATAGCGTGCGTAATTTTAGGAGTACACTCACTGAATATTCATATGAATATTTAATGAGGTCATAAAAAAAGATTATTATTTGTTCAGTGATTATTTATATAAAAAAAAAATGTCCATATGTAATATGTAAAACAAATTATTATTATTATATTATTTATATCGAATAAAATATTTATCGAAGATATTTCTTAAAGAAATATTAAACGATTAAATAGTAATGAAGAAAGAAAAAAAAAGTTAAGAGAGATAGAATATAATTTCATGAACGTATTTAAAAAACAAAACACGTTGGATATTTCCAAGTAGAAAATATGGATCTTATTAATATCTGATGCATTGAGGTCATCCTCTTCCCTCTTGTAGTATATACTGACGTGGTTTTACAAATTTATGTAATTTATGTGAGTATCTACTTCATACAGATACACACACACATACATACACACACACACACATATATATATATATACAAAGGTTCGCGTTCGTGATTAGTAAAGATAATAAGATATCTCGAGTAAAGAAGGAACAAACTTTTTTTTTTCAATTTTACTTCATCGACTCGATTCCATGAATTTATATAGGTGAGCGACATTTTCACAACAGGTGCGACTTTTTTGCTATCCGTAACACATCGATCAGCTGTTTACCAAGAAATTATCTGGGTCAGTCTGCCAATGTCAATGACCTTTTTATAGTAACATGAAATACATATCAAATATAACTATAAAACCGTATAAAAAAAGAAATTATTTATATTACATAAATAATACAAAAACGCATGTGTCAAATTAAACGAGATAAATAAATAAAAAAATTAATTAATTACTTTACGAATGCTTAAAATGTCAATTAAATGAAATATAAAAATATTGATAATCGATAGTCGATCGTAATAAATGTGATAATTAAATATTAAAACTTGTAGAAAAATCGTGAAAGTAAAAATAAAAATAAAATTACGGTTGTCTTGTTCGGGCATTGAACTCATAACTAATTTGCCATTATTTTAAAACAAGGGCCTTTTATATATTAACAGCCTTTTATATTATAATAAATGAAGACAAATTCTAATTATAAGATTCGTACGCATCGCTGAACTATATGTATAAAAGAGAAGTATTATGCGGAACATTACGCGGAAACAACAACTCCTTCTCGTTTCACAAAGCGTCTTCGAGTCGGGTCATTTGTCTCGATCAGCTGCACCTATTATTAATACTCAAGAGATGACCATAACGATGCAAAAAGGTCAATTTCGTGACACGAGTTTATTATCGTTATAACTTATCCTCAATCTTTTCATTTATTTCTTAGTTTTTCTTTTTATAATTAATGCTAATGGAATAATAATAATATTAATAATAATAATAATAAGAATAATAATAATAAAGATCGAAAGAAATTTGATATATAAAATCGACCAGAGCACGTTGAGTCTAATTAAAAATAATTAATTTGTATTAATAAATAATTAATTAAAATATTTTAACCCAAATCTCTCTCTTTGGTTAGGGATTTATTATATTATTCGATACATTTATTATGACGCAATTTTGAAAGAGAAAGAGAAAGAGATATTAAAAAGATATATAATATAATAAATAACCACCACTTGGTCTGTTCATCCGGAAACTTGAAAGTTTTAGAGGAGTAAATTTATAATAAAAAATTTAACAAAATTATAAGAAGATCTTTTGACTTTGATAAATTCGATAATAATAATAATAATAATAATATAATTGAATATTTTCGATTTGTGTGTATTTGAAAACATCCAAATAGTTAATTATTGCTGTATTTCAAGAAAAAAAAAAAGAAATAAAATAACCGTGGTGTAAAATAATGAAAAAAACATTGATTATTTATAAAAAGTAAGGAATCGAAAAAAGGAAGTAAAAGATCAAAAGAATAATGACAAACTGAGAAATCAGATCGTGGTACGTGGCACAAAAGACGACGGGTAACACGAAGATGAAACTTTTGAATAGGGATGAAGAATTATCCAAGAAGAAGATCAGTGTTTCGAACATATAGAAAAGATCGTTTCTTGAGACTGCTACGTCGTAAAATGAAAGTGGCTAACATAAGAGACAGAAAGAGAAAGATAGAGAGAGAGAGCGAGGATAAGGAAGAAGGAGGTAGGAGGAGGAAGGAGTGAGGATGGAAAATGAAAAAGAAAAAGGAGTAGAGAAAGATGAGGAACGGGATTTTTGTTTGGAGACAGATCGTCGATAAAGAGACAAAGCTCGATGCCTGTAAGAAGCCAAGAAGATGAGTAGAAAGAAAAAGAAAAAGCGTGGAAAGAGCAACGATCGATATATAAAAAGAAAGAAAGTAAGAAAGAGAGAGAGAGAAAGAAAGAAGGAAAGACACTTGTGCTGAGATAGACGAATCTAGATCGAAGAAAGCGTAGAAGACAGCGAAGAGAGAGAGAGAGAGAGAGAGAGAGAGAGGGGATCCAAAGGAGGAATATGAGTAAGAGAGAAACAGATAGAAATGAAAAAGGATTCGAAGGAAGAAGAAGAGAGATTCCTGTGGCGCCAGGCTGGCGTTCTCTTTGGTTGGGTTGGTGAGTAAACGTTTTGGAGAAATAAAGAGAGAAGGAGAGAGGGAAAGAAGAAAATAAGAGATAAAGAAGAAAGAGAGAATATGAGAGACAGAGAGAGAGAGAGTAAATATGAAAGAAAGATTAGGAAAAAAAGAGGGAGAAAGATAGGGAAAAAAAAACAAGAAATAAAGAAGAAAGTAAAAGAAAGATAAAGAGAGAGAGAGGGAGAGAGAGGGAGAGAGAAAAACAAGAAATAAAAAATATGAGAAAGAGATAGAAGAAGATAGAAAAAAATTGTGCATTAAACTTTGGCAAGGGTTTGATGCAAAAGACAGCACTTTCTCCACAACATAGATTCATCATTACCCGTTTCGAGATTGAAAGAATAAGAAAATAGGTAAAAAAAAAGTAAAACCAGAATAATAATCAGAAGATGAAGAAGAAAAAGTAGAAGTAGAAGTTAAAGAAAGGGCTAAAAGAAAGTCCACCTCAAAAGTCTAACTAAAAGTATATAAGCGCATCGTTGTCGGTGAGTTTTTCTTTTTCGTTTAGAACGAAGACTACACAAAGATCCATTTTCTTTTTCTTTCTTTTTTTCGCTGGTTCTTTCTTATTTCTCTCTGTCTCTCTTTCAGCTGGTGATCGTCCTCTTCGATAGGAAGAAGTATCCCTTTTCCTAGGACAACTATATATAGTGAGCTAATACAGTGGCAGGAGTTTGTTCGTGTTTAACCAGACATTGGCTTCTTCTAGTGTTATAGAAGAGAAGACTATTGGCTACTACTACTTTAAACTTTCATTTATTTCTTTCTTTCTTTATTTCTTCCTTTATTTATTTATTTATCGTTAGTTTATTTTTATTTTATTTGACCGTTTGATCGAACTCATCGAAAGGACCGAAAGACAATGAGAGATAAAATCTATTCGTATTTGGACCGTACAAAATCTTTGGAGATATCCTAAAAATCCATTGGCAGTTAAGTATTGCAATGTTTATAGAATTTTAAACAACGACAACAATATTCGTTCGTTTTAAACGATAAGAAAGATATTTTTACGATTTTCTAAATGGAAATGGTATAAAAAAAGATTGATAGGTAGAGGTAGATAAAAAATAGTCCGCGACAAAAAAAGAATTAGAAAATATATATGCGAAAACAACAAAAACCAATAACACGTCACGATCGTAACAGCGAGAGGATTTTTCCATACTTCACGAATAAATTCACGTGGGATAAGAAAGATGTAAAACACGATAGATTTGGGAATGGGTAAAGATAAATAGATAAATAGATAGATATCTGGATACGCGGAGATAAAGAGTCGTAAAAAAAAAGAAAGAAACAAAAATAGAAATGTTGAACAAAAAGAGAAAAAAGAAAAAATAACATAACAGCGTCCGAACCGTTGAGAGTCGGATTTCGAGAGAGCTTTCCACTTTTCACAGATAAATTCGCGAGGACACGAATCCATCGAGAGCCATGCAAAAGTAGGAGGAAGAGGATGAGGAAGAGGAAGAGGAAGAGGAAGAGGAAGAGGAAGAGGAAAAAAACGGCGATCCAATATCAGCAGTGGCACGATATCCCGTCGAACGGTCGAGTAATTCACGAACGCCTATCAAGGACGACGATGGGAATCATTCGGTTCGCTTTGGCGATAGGACCTTCCGGTGTCTGGTACCGAGAGAACGAACGGACGATCACCGATCGATGTTCACGCGTGCCTCGTCTCTTCCTCTTCTCCACCTATCTTTCTCTTCCTCTTCCTCTTATGCTACTATTAAACCACCACAACTACCATCCCACCAATACCACCAACGCAACCTACAACACATTTTCCTCAACCGGGAGGAAACATAATCCATGGATTTTCGTCTACTATATACGACCCTTCCTCTTCTGTCTTATAAGTTATTTTCTTAGTTAACGATACTAATGTCGTTTAAATAATGAAAAAAATAAATATGTTTGTTTAGAATTTCATCTCCATTAGGATTATTTGCAATATCGAAATATTTCTCTGATATGAAAATTGTAAGATGATAGTTTAATGGTTATAATATTGATTTTTATTATTAATATACAATAACAACGACAACAAAATAAATTTAAAAAAAAA
Organism: Polistes fuscatus; assembly: GCF_010416935.1. Taxonomy (NCBI): domain Eukaryota; kingdom Metazoa; phylum Arthropoda; class Insecta; order Hymenoptera; family Vespidae; genus Polistes; species Polistes fuscatus. The sequence continues at coordinate 9,467,569 of NW_025113129.1, forward strand.
GGATTTATTTAACTTTTTAAATAATCGTAGATATACCTTTTCTACCTCGTTTCATTTGGTAGTAAAAAATTCGAGATAACGATCCCCCATATCAGCATCAACAATAGAGAACAATTTGAATCCTCAATGAATACATTGAAATCTCAGTGGTAATCGAGACGAAGCAGGTACGTTATCGCGATCGCACACGGTTCGCAATTACGTTCTTCTAGAGCTCCGTTTTTCTCCACTAGCGGAAAATGCATGGAAGTCCGTTTACCAGCAGCAGCATTCACAATGCGACTCGACTACACAATACGACTCTCGTAGAGACCCTCTCGTACAGTCCTGCTTCAACGTTTTATCCGTGGTATGAGGATATTTACTTTATAGCAAATAGAAGAAAATGTAGGTAGGTAGGTAGGTAGGTAACTTGCTAGGTAAGAGACGAAGAAACTCTAGGAACGCATATACCGAAGCACCACCGATATAAAATACCTCCTCGTTTATGCAACTGGAAAATTCTTATTCCAATTTAGTACTGTTTTGCTTCGACTTTCAATCGTTATCACGATTTAAGTATTGTTTTCTTTTATTTCTCTTTTATTATTTATTTCCTCTCTTTTATATGCTAATTATTATATATTTTATATACACTATACCTAATATTTATTTAATTATAAAAATGTAAATTTATATACGCATAATACAAAATTCTTATGTTGGTTCAAATTTTCTAAATGGGACCAAATTTTCTAAATGGGCCCAAAAAGTTTCTAAGTGGATAGTAAATATATTACATGCAGTGAGAGAGAGAGAGAGAGAGAGAGAGAGAATTATATATATATAATATGAAATTTCTAGGTGAGTCCTCAATTTTCTAGATGGATTCAAATTTTCTAAATGGATCTAAATTTTTTTACGTAGACCGAAATTTCCTAAGTGGGCCAATAATTCCTACCCTCCTAATATCATAAATTACATAAATATAATTCCACCCAATTGCTATAATAAATACTCTACGCATAATAGTATACCATAATAAATAAAGAAACATTTATATTATACATATCCTTCGATCGAAACAGGCACAAATCAATAATTTAATAATTCTGATGAAAATATTAACTCAATATACAACTATCTATCAAATATTCATAAGATTAAATGATCTAACTGATAAAACATATTATTTCTTGAAATATGTATATATATATATGTTTGCGTATATATGTAGGTGTCCAAGTTCTAACGTTATAGCAAGCGCAACATGCGCACGATATTCCGTATGCGTGTCCGAAGGAAACTTCCAACGGATAATTGCAAACGATCCCTCGACTTTCCACCACCATCATCACCACCATTGCCACCCCGGATATATCTGACCCGTTTCTATCTGCTCGTAAAAGCTCGTCTCGTTCATGTGAATCGCGTAGGAAACTAAACTGGCGCGCATGGCTGACACGAAAGCCACTACTCTAACACTACCAGGATATATTATAGCTTTATGCCGCATTATAAGCACCAAGAGAAGTACTACTAACACTACTACTATCCACTGTCAGTCGCACCTTTGTCACGCGATTATTGTTGTGACGTCTCTCTGCGAATAATCGATCCATTTAATAACATTTCATCTCTCTATTATTGTTATAACTTTTCCATCGATATTTATAATAAAAATGTCAACGATCATTATATACGCTCATCAGGATTTATTTGTTCTTTTTTTTCTTCTTCTTTTTCTTTTTTAATATAAAAATAATTACGATTTGTTCTATATTGTAAACTATAAATAATATGTTGTATAATAAGAAAGAAAAATTGTTAATATATTGTAGAAAAGAAATAAAAGATATGAAAATAATAATTTGTTAATAGAGATAATGGTTAAATGTTAATACAAAGTACGTTGAAATATTTTATTATAAAATATTGATTGAACAAATTTTTAAATTCATCTATTTACCTAATGAATAGTAATAATTTTAATATTTTCATCTTGAACAAAAAAATTGTACACCGATTTGATATTAATTTGTTAAGATAATGTAAAGAATAAGATGATAAATAAGTTGAAATATTTATCAGGATAGTATTTTTTCGTATTTTTAGTATTATTAAATAAAAAAAATATACGAGGAAGAAAATTCAATTTAACCGAAATTCTTCGCTTAACATTAAGAAGAGAGAGAGAGAGAGAGAGAGAGAGATCAGAGAAAATCTGATACCTACGTCGGTAAAGCTTGAGTCAGGGGCTCTTAACCCCGAATCTAGTTTTGGCTCCTTAATCCTACCGGCTGGTAGAAAAGATGGCTAAGGGCAAAAGGAAGAAAAAGAAAATCCTAACGATAAAATATCGGAATACCCGGTCAGTCTTGATTTTTCTTATTTTTTATGTATGTGTATATCCTTTGTTTGTTTTGTGTCGTAGTGTTCTGTGTATGTGCGAGGTGTCCTCTGTTTTTGTCGACGTCACAGGATATTTTTCTTCGACAAAAAGAATAGTAAAATCAAATGGAACGAAATATTATTTCGGCTTTTTATCGTATCGATCCTTGAAATAATACAAATTTAATTGCTTTATTATTATATATATTTCTTATTTTACTTTTTTCTATATATATATATATTATATAAGGTATATCCTTTTTATTTTATTTTATTGTCTCTCTCTCTCTTTCTCTATTTTATTTCTACCACCATTTTAAGGAGGTGAAGGTAGAGGTGGAACTTTTCCTAGAAGAATAATATCATCCGAAGAGCAGCCACCCTGACGCCAGACGACTCATGCTGAGACACACACATACACAAGCTTAACTTTGCTCCTATAAAGTCGAGGCAGACTCTTAACCTTACGATCGCACAATAATTCCACTGACATTTCCTACGTTTATCGATCTTCCCCCACCCCCCTCCTTTCCATTTCTCTTTTATTATTTTGCTCTCTCTCTCTCTCTCTCTTTTCCCCTTTCATTTTTCCACTTCTCTTTTATTTTCTTGGTTAAAAATGACGAATTGGAGTAAACGAAATGTAACAATATTTTTCGTATCGCACACGTTTTGTCAGAGTTCTTTTTTTCTATTATAAATGAAATTTTATTCATAAATACAAAGACAAATTAGAAGATTCGAATGAATCTAATAAATTAAAGATATCAATAAAATTTCTATGCGAGACATCAAACGCACGATATTAATTTTAAATATTAAATGAAAATTTATTTTGTGATAAGAAAAAGAAGAAAAAAAACAAAGAAATAAAAAAGAAAATCTAGGCAAATAAATGCAAAAAAGAACTATCACAGTTAAATGTCGTTATAAAGAATTACCATAGAAAAATTGTTCATCTTCTCTCTCTCTCTTTCTTTCTCTCTCTCTCTCTCTCTCCTCTCTTTCTCACACTAACTTTATTTGTCAAGAAAAGATTCGACGGATTTAGTGTAAGAAGAAGCATCGTCGTTCGTTTCGGAACGAAGGCGGTAATTATTCCGCAAGATTAATGACGCGGATCACGATTTTCGTGCGCGGAATTCGCGTGTACTGGGTAAGAGAACAAGAGAGAGTGAGAGAGAAGTGAGAGAGAAAGAAAGAGGGACAGAGAAAGACGAATGTGGAGAGAAGGTAAGGCTGATATCGTTTCTCCTTTCGAAACGAGCAACGATGTGGTTGGTTATGGTAGGCATCCAGTATGCAAAAGAGAGAGTAAACGAGAAAGAGAAAGAGAAAGCAAGAGAGAGAGAGAAAGAGAGAGAGAGAAAAGGGACTGGACTTCTCGCTCATTTGAATAAGACGGCAGTTAGTTGTGTTTACGGTGTACAGCAACTGACAAACGATTACAAATTGTCCTCATGACAAATCGCCAAGCATTAGTTCTGCACTTTTGGTCGAGTCCTCGAGTGTTCCTCAGCCTCCTCTTCAAATTTCTACTTACTTACAAGCACTTACTTACTTACTTACTTACTTACTTACTAACTTGCTTGCTTGCTTGCTTGCTTGCTTGCTTGCACGAGACTTTTTTTCCTTGTATTAGGAAAGAAAACGAGAGAAATAAGGGAAGAGAGAAAGACAGATAAGGGGAAAACGATCGAATGGGGATAATTTAAAGCTGACTTGTGCACGTGTTCGTCGACCCTTTTTCATTCCCCGAACGACGACGTTTTATGAATCGATCTATCGATAAGACCGCAGGATTCTACTGATCAAATCTCGTGTTTATGGTGAATTCGTGTCTCGTCTTTTAATGTTTAAGGTTTACCTTTAAATATTAAGATTATTTTATGATGATCGATTGGAAATTAGAGAAATATTCGTTGTTCAAGTTAAAAAGAAGTTTAATTATATTTTTATTTGTTTATAAAATACATTTTTTAAATATTATAAAGTATCGAAATGTTTTCAAAATTTATTTTTTCTTTTTTTAACTTTGACATAGATTTTTTTCGATGATCAATTGTAAAATATTTTTATGTAAGATTTTTATAGTTATTATTTTATGCTTAATATTTTTATTGATAAATATAATCGTATATATATGTATTTATTTCGTTTTATGGATATTTTTCAAAGAAGTATACTTAGCAGTATTGAAAAACTTATTTACTTGTAAAGATATTTCCTTTCTATAATTTAAAAAAGAGAGGCGAAGAGAGAGAGAGAGAGAGAAAATTGTAAGAGAGAGAGAAGGACTTGTCCTTTTTAATGATGACATTTCTTTTCAGTGCACTAGAAGATTAAATTTATTTCTCATCAAAGTTAGACATATTTACATATTTTCCTTTAAATGATTTTCATTTGAAATTCTTTTCGAGGATCTCTTTAAATCCTTTATAAACGATATTTGATCTTATTTCTTCGGGTTCAAGATGAAAATATTTTTCCGACAAGGGTTACTTGTTAGATGTATTTTTCTTTTTCTACAAATAATACTACTAATATACAAAATATAAATTCCTAATTAAAAATAAAAAGTAACAAACAATCAAATAATTCGTTTCCGTAAAAAAACATACTAAATAAATACATTTAATATTTTTCCAAATATAAAATATGTAACTAACACGTTTTGCAACTCTCTAAATATAAAATATATAAAAGTACATATGACAAATTTTAAGCCTCAACAGAGATAAGTTTTTATTTCTAAATAAATAAAAGTGAAAAAATTATTTTTTTCTATGTTAGATTCAAAACTTTTCAACTCACCCACCCACGCATATATAATATATTTCATTAAATATTACAAATATAAATAAATGATATTAACACACACAAAGCATATATAAATTAATAACAGAATAACATAAAAGAAATATAAAAAGAAAATAATAAATATATATATATAAATAAATTTAGATCAATAACGTTATAACCGAAAGAGAGTAAACGAGCTTTACGTTTATCCGGGGATGTTGGAAAGACGGGGCGACGAATATCGACCCCTTTGCAATAGGGGTGGGTTGGTAGTAGCAAAGAGAGAGAGAGAGAGAAGGAGATAGAAAGAGGGTGAGTGGGTGGTTGACGAGGGGTAGCCGTCGTGGCGCCTAAAAGAATGCTGGGACGCGACTGAGGAATGATGGTAGATGAAGGGGAGGGTGTAAGGAAGGGTAGTTGGGGGAGGATTCTTCTAGACTGGCTTACTTACATCGTCTGATACACGATGCACCACTGAGAAAGTCGATGATGTCGGCCGGCTGTTCTTTAAAGAACCCACCACCAAGACTTCAGAAGAGATGGCTCTATTATGCTGACGATGCGCTATGTTCCATAGAAAGAAAGAAAGAAAGAAAGAAAGAAAGAAAGAAAGAGAGAGAGAGGAAGAAAGAGAGAGAGAGAGAGAGTTCGGTTTTAAAGAAGATGCATGTTACAACCGTGCAAAAAGATTTCACTTTTTCTTCTAATACCCACTCAACGACCTGGAATATTTCTACTTTATCGAGACACTTTTTCTTATCTGACGTATATACTAAAACGTTTGTAAAACGTATCTATTATTACTACTACGTTCAAATATCATTTTTCTTCTTTTTTTTTTTTTTTTTTTTCATTTATTTAAATCCTTATAGAATTTTTATTAATGATTGTTGTTTTTCTTTTTTCTTTTTCATTTTGAATGTCTACGCGTGAGAATGATTTTTTATTCGTATGATATACAAGTATGGATAAAAATGTTGTTCTGTTGATGGATGACAAGTAAAAGAAATGGATGAAAGATTCGATTCTTATTCGTACGTTTATTAAATCTAATTCTACCTGCTATAACGTCGATGAAAAATGTAATATATGGCAAAATGAGTTCAGACTGTATGTAAAATAAAATTGGACCGAAAAAAATAGAGAAAAAAGAAAAAATACGGACGTAAAAAAACGGCAGATACGATAAAGGTGACGATTGAACTCACCGACTGCGCGTAAAATAAAATTTGAAGCAAAAAAGAAAGAGAGAGAGAGAGAGAGAGAAAATTTGTAGTTAGATATAAAACTGACGGATACAAAATTCGACTCGGAAGATAATTCGATCAGTTTTTATCGAAACCAAAAAAATGACGAACTCGAAATACACGACGAAGTGACGCTAATGAGTGACGCATCTCTCTTGTTCATAAATAAATAAGATAAAAAAAAAAGAAACAGAAAATTGTACATCCATTATTTAAATAAATTGAAGCAACGAGAGGAACAACAAGATATATCTTCGTATATAACGAATTCGTGCCAAGTTAATTTCAACTGGGTAAGCGGGGAAGGGGGATGGGGTGGAGATGGCATGCATTTAGAAAACTGGACGTAGAAAAAGAAACGTTATTTTGAAGGAACAATTTCATCCCAATTTTCCGTCCGTAGTCTCGAAATTCTTCGCAATTCCTGCGAGTCTCTCGGTTAAATCCGAGAACACACTCGTCAATAAAAATGGAAGGCCAACTTTTCTTCTTTTCTCTTCTTTTCTTGGAAAACAGAGAGAGAGAGAGAGAGAGTAAGAGAGAGAGAGAGAGAGAAAGGAAGAGAATATGTTTCGTAACCAGAAGAAGAAACGTATAAAACGTGTATACACACAACAGTGCAAAATTTTCCGACCAAGCGAATCGTTCTGTTCACGCTTTCCTCACGAAAGAGAAAATCGATTTACGCGCTAACGCGTACGTGCACAGGTATATTACTCGCTAACGTGTTTGTCGACACGCTTGTGGTCATTCACTGGTAGAAAAACATTTTTTTTATAGCAATGTTTAGATACATTTTTCTATATATATATATTTGTATGGATGTGTAGTAAAAAATACCTATCGAATATATAGCATATTCTATACAAATTTAGGGATGTCATTCGTTGGATGAATTTTTACAAATATTTTTTCATCATTATTTTTAAATAAAAATGTGTTTTCAAGTATTAATAAGTAAAGTACGGTACATTGTGCGTTTGAAAAATATTTCATTTAAATTGATTATTAATTTGATAAAATATTATATTAAAAAGAAAAATGAAGAATAGAAAAAAATATGAGTAAAAATTGTAAATAATTTTATCGAGATTCTCTCTCTCTCTCTCTCTCTCTTACTTTCTTTGTAAAATTTCTTAACAATATATAATGTAATATAAAATTACAAAGTATTTGCTCATACAAACATCCTTTTATCAAAGTCGGAAAAGGTATGCTTTAATGTAATAGCACTTTGAACTTTTGACTTGCCTTAAAGTTTTTGGGAAAGGAAAATTTTGGAAGATTAGATCTAATTCTAAAAAGTAAGTGTCTGTAAATTATATGTTACAGATAAAGAGAGAGAGAGAGAGAGAGAGAGAGAGAAAGAAATTATTTGTTCCAAGTGTATATTTTTTAAAATCTTATATTAAAATTCGACTAATAAATTCGATCAATAAAAGCAATGGTTTTACCGTATTATGCGAGCAAAATCACAAAAACTGAAATCAATTTATTATAAGTGATCAATAAAAATACCACATTCTAATATGTTCATCGAGTCTTACCAATTTTTACAAACAAAATTACACTGAATCATAATCGATTATTTTAAAAAGGAAAAATAAAAATAAAAAATAAAAATGAATCAATATATATATAGAGAAATATCTTTTAAATTGCAACAATGTTGGAAGAAGAGTTTGCACTTATTTTATACACACCTATACACACATATATTCGTAACATATATGTACAAAGGAATTAACATCGTACGTTTGATTCAACTTTTATATGTGTTTGTGTATGTGGGTGTCTCTATCACTCCTATTTTCGACTCTCTCTGGCTTAAGTGCTCATAACTTTATGAATATACCTCCTCCTACGATCTACTATAGTTGAAAGTCTCTATGCGGCCACATCCCCCTATAACTACGTAACTCCCATAGATATATGTATATCACCGTCGAGACAGGTAATACTTGAAATACTTGAGTGGCGACAATTAAATGCGAAAATTTCACTAACTAAGTTTATATTGTTACAATTGAATATTTTTAATAATAATTGATCATGAAAATTAATCGAGATGAATTTTACATACCCACGTATACGCATGTGTATACTAATTGTTATGATAGATGATTAAAAACGTTCATTTTACCGATGTTAAAATATAATTAAATGTTTTCATATATACACAAACGCATATTATTTGTATTACAAGATAATAAATATAATAAACGAATAAATGTAATTGATGAAAGGGGGGAGGGGATATACGATTAAATAAGAAGAAACTTATTAATCATCGATGATAAACATTAAAGTACCTACACACGCATACAAAAAAGGAGTAGAAAAAGATAAAGAAAGAGAGAGGGAGAGATAAAATAAGTTGTACCAAGAAAAGCAGTTTTACCGTTGTGTGTATGTGTGTGTGTGTATGAGCGCGTGCGTGCACCGAAAATCGATTTGTGCGCTCGTGGTAACCGGTATTCGCATAACGATAACATTGAGGCCTCATGAATAAAACGTAGTAAGCCCTGTGTTCCGAACTGAGTTACTTGTATCAAAGGAAACTACCGTTCGAACTCTGTTTGTAGTATGAAACGTAGCAGGAAGCCGAGCAAAATCATTCGTAATACTCTCTCTCTTTCTCTTTCTCTCGCTCACTCACACACATACATACACAGACATTTACTCATTCACTTATTCATTCTTACTTTATCTTTATCTTTTCAAATCTTTATACTTATTTTAGATCGTTGACAAATTATTACTGACAAACTTTTACGATTACAGGGAAAAAAAATATTTTGTTTAATTAAAACGCAATATTATATAAAATTAAAACAATATAATTACATACCGCCTCCGAATACCTGAATTCAGTCAAATCGCAGTATAATTCGAAACACACTGTTATTACGTCGGAAAAGACTGATGAATATAATACGATCCGTAATGGTGCGAGGTGTACAACCGACTGAGCACAGTAACGATCTTCAAGGATAAATAAAGAAAATTTCTTTTGTTTATCTTCTTAACTCGCGCCGATTGTTTGTTATTTTTCATCTCGATGTCCTAGCAATGTTTCGGATTTTATATATACCATGTTTATGTATGTCATAGAAGAATTTTTAACAAAGGCAGGTAATGACACATTTTTTCAACGATTTCTAGAACCAATTATAGTATTTTTAAAAAATTTTTAAATTACAAATTTTATTATTTTTATACAACTCGGGACAGAGATTGGCACGAAAAAGTTTCGAAAAAATATTAATCGATGTTATTAAATATTACATTACGAGTTCGATAATTTTTTTAGAATTTGAAAAGAACAAGATTAGTAGTGAAAACATTATTCAAAGAGTTTTGATTATCGTTATGTATTAAAAAAAATATGTGATATTACTTATTTAACACAAGTCCTATAATATTATTTACATTTATTATTTTCTCAATTACTTAAAAGGAAATATATACATATGTCTTTCGTTTGTATTTTGCGAGATAAATGGTTAAACAGTATATACGAATATTTAATTCATTAGAAATGAATTATTTCTCAATAATAATAATATAAACTATATTGTGTGTCAAGAGTGCACGCTGGCAACGAGATTTTATTATAAATAGAATATTAAAAAATACTGACCTAATAAAAAGTTGTTACGTTTATTGTGCGTATATCAAAATCAATAATATACTTTTTCAAATTCGCGTATAAATTTAATTGAAAAGAATGAAAAGGAAAAAGGAAATAAATTAAAAAAAGGGGAAAAAAGAGAAAGAGAGATAGAGAGACAGATAAAAAGAAAAAAAAGGAAAATTGACAACCTTTCTCTGGTCGCTTTGTGTCATCGACAAAAATTTGCTCTCACACGGAAAACAAATCTCGTTTTGGGGGCAGTAATCACGTTTGCATTGGGGATCGATTCGTCGTCGTAGTCGTCGTTGGCATCAAGTTAATTGATTTACGATTACGTCAGGTCTCGTGGTCGCGGTTCGTTCGATAAAAGGGGAAAATTAACGGTACGACACGCGAGAAACATTTTCCAACGCTGCGGATCGGCTGGTTCCCTTTTAATCTCGTAAACGTGCGAGCGTGTATCAACTACGACGACGACGACAACGTTTTTTTTTTTATTTTTCTGTTGCGACAAACACCCTCGCGACGTACTTTATGTAGTTACTCTCGAATTCGTTCGATTATACGAGACGTGAACCCGAAACTAACACAAACGACTATCACAAAACTTCACCATTTTTTAAATCCAAATCGACAAATTCCGTGTTGTCGATCGGTGTTACAACAAACTAACGAAATTGATTGGTTAAACTCTCGCGTTACAGTGTTCTCGGCACGATTTACTTTGTTTTTGTTTTAATTATAAAAGTAAGATATTTCACTTTTATTTATAATAGAATAAAAATTGATTAAATGGGAATTAATTGATTACAAAAGTAGAATCAATCGAAAAGTGTCAACTAGAGATGAACGATTGAAGATAATAAAATCCTATTTTTAAATCAAATTCGACGAATTTTGCGTTGTCGGTCGGTGATACAATTGAAATTAATTATTTCAATTTTAATGCAATTGTGTCTCTCTATTTTTAGATATTTGTTATTTAGAAAAAGATAATTAACTTTAAATTATGGAATGAGAAAGTAATTGAATGTGGATTGCTTAAGGAGTAGAATAAATTTTTAAAATTTAATATACGATTTTTTGTTCAATTGGAGAACAATTAAATGTTTAAAAAGAGGAAGAAGAGAGAGAGAAAGAGAGAGAGAGAGAAATAAAAATCGACAAATTCAATTTGAATCGGTCAACAGAAAAAGTCAATACCTCAAAATGTCATAGAATATATATTTAACTATTTTTGTAGAAAAATATAAATGGATAAGCTTCGAGTTTTATATATTTCTACACACACTTATAGAAAATCCGCTTTGATCGTTCGAAGAGAAAAATAAAATTATATGGTTAAATAATTCGATAGAATATATTTTTACAAAATCAATATACTCGACGTTGAATTCGTTGTTGAGTTGAAAAATTTAAAAAAAAAGAACGATTGAAATGAGATATAAAATATTTAGTATTAGAGATAATCTTTAACCACAAAAGGATTAAAATAGGTTTTCATGTGAATAAAATAAATTAAAGGGTTGCATTGGGATACGCGTAATATGCACAATGGTGAACACATTCCATTACCTAATCGTTGGATCCCAAGATCTATGTGCTTTGCATTAAGCTGACTTTCAACATTCCATCGTTTAGAACCGTAGCTTGCGTTTTGCATTATTTTGGCATCGGTGGATCGAAGATTACACGTTATGAACCATTAGAATATTCGGTATCGGAAGGTCAATTCGGGTCACGATGCAATTTATGTTGACCATAATACAATTACGTTTGATTAAATAATAAATATTATATATAGTAATAATATATTTAGCAACGAATTGAAAAAGTTTTAAGTTCGTGTTCAAAATTTAACTGTACTTCGAAAATATTTTTAGACTTTCAATTGATAGGTAATAAAAAAGAAAAAATAGCCGAAAATATGTGCGATGGCAGTAGAGATCCATTAAATTGGACGTAAACGTGAGATTAATTATTGAAGAAAGAAAAACCATAATGTGTCTATGCAAAAATGTTGATTAATAATAAATAAATTATCCTGACAAATGTCAATTGTTGTTACTTGGTTTAAGAGAAAAAAAATAAATAGAAAAAAAAAAGAAAATGCGAGAAGTTTTTGACTCGATGTAAATAGACGATTTTCGGTCGAAGACCAGAAGTAGAACCGTATGGAGGGGGAGGTGAGGTGGTGGGGGAGTGGATGAAAAATAAGAAAAGAAAAATGTAGAAAGAGAAAAAAGTTGGTAACGAGAGGAAGGAAGCTATCGAAAAAATCGAGTTAAAACTTTGTGCTTGTATTCTCCCGAAAGCACGAAAAAAAGAGAGAGTGTGTGTGTGTGTATGCGCGCGTGCGCGCACGTAAAAGAGGTGGACCTTTGGCTTATAATAAAGACTTTACCGGCGAACAAATCCTAAAGAATAATATCAGAGAAGCAGCTTTGCGAGAAAGGATGAAGCTCGGTAGACTGCGTAAAAATCGGCTTCGATCTTTCTTTCTTTCAATGTATTCTATGCAATTGTATATGTATATATATATTTATCTCTTTCCCTATAAGAAATCCACTTTAGTGTCCTGCATTCTAGAATTGGCGATAAGCGAACTTTTTTATGAAACGAAACGATTTGTATCAACTAGTTATCAAAACTTTTCATTCGTATATTCATTTTTCCGTTTCCCTAACCTTATTTCTTCTATGGATAAATATTATTTAATAAAAAATTTGAAAATAATAATAAACAGATTTTACACGTTTTGAGGACTAATGTTATATATCCGTTGTCAGTTATAAAAGGGGAATGTAGGATTTTGTCCTTTTTCTTTTTTTTTTTTAATTTAATTGAACGTAACCTAATTATTTGTGGTTATTTTTATCTTTTCTTTTAGATACAAATATTATTTAAATAGTACATATTAAAAATATAAATATAGTATCTAATAATTCGATATAAGAAAGAGATGTAGAAATATTTGTCGTTATAACATAATTAAAAATTGCGTCGTCGAGATTATAATTTTGTCTACCTATTTCAATCTTTTTATTTCAAAGTATATATATGTAAAATTTTAATTCGTTAATTTTTCTTACAAATACACGTATTCTATAATATTTTCAGACTAAACTTTTTTATGCTTTTCTTTGTTTTTTCTTTTGAACATAATAGAAAACAACGCTTGAGCTTGTAATATTTTTTTTAGTAAGAAAATGTTAAAGGAGAACTCTTTTAAAAAATAACTCCTCTTCTCTCTTCCTCTTTCTAACCCTTTGAGAATCGATTTGAATGAAAGTAAGAGAGAGAGAGAGAGAGAAAGAGGAGAAGGAAAGAAAAAAAAAATAAAAAAGAGGCGCGAAGGAAGAAAGCGTTTAACGACGAAGTAAAAAATCGTTTAAACGACCGCTCAAAGCGTCTTTCGAGTCGAGGAGGCTCGGCTTTTTAAACGTTCAGAACCACACAGAACAACGTCGTTACTACGAACTATACATACACATACATAGATATATTACATACTAGAAAATCTCGTGTTCGAGAATTTGAAGTACCTTCTCACGATGTGTCACTGCACATAACTGTTAAAGTACTAACATAGAAATATACTTATATTTGTAGGTAAATGTATAAGTATGTGTACGTGAATATATGTAATATCCCATTGAGAATCGACTTTAAAAAGGGAAAATATTCCAAACGAGTCCTAACAACGATTTCTAAGCAGTTCTCTTTTTTCGTCCGATAACGTTCAATTCTTTTTCTTTTTTTCTTCTCTTTTTTTTTTTTTAAACGAATAAAAAGAGGAAGAAGAAGAATAAGAATGAAAAAAAAAAATAAGAATATAGAGTAGAAAACATAATGCCAACTCTTTTTACTTTGATAATATGTGTATGGTAGAAAGAAAGGAAACATTGAGATAAATCATTGAGTTTGTGAGATCGAGGTTAACTATCGCAATTTCTTCGATTCTATGTCTTTTGAGAAAGTTCGATCGTCATAACGATAAAGAAAACGTTCTTACTGCTGGTCTTTCCAACTTCTTAAATAAAATATTTTCCGTAAGAAGGAGAGAGGAAGAGAAAGAGAGAATAAAGGGACAAAAAAAGAAGAATTGGAAGAAGAAGAAGAAAAAAAAAGAGAGACCGGATAAAAGGAGAAAGGGTAGGGTTAAAGGTTGGTGGGGGGTGAAGAACATTGGTTACTGCGGCACTTGGTTTGCCAAATGGCGTTTAGTATTCCGGTAGAATATCGGACTTTAGCGGTAACTGCGAACACTGTGGTATAACGGAAGTGGCAAGTGCCATCGAAGAAGAACCGTGGGGTTCGGGCCAAGGTAAAGGTGATCGAATTACCTCAAAAAGCCTGAGGAAACCCTTAGGGAATTTCAACTTTTCTATCCATTTCCAATAATCGCAGCTCGAATAACTACCGAGTGAATTTTTTATCAACGATTATGCATGCGAGTTATTCAACGTTTTAGCATGTCAATCGTAACGGGTATGTTCCTTATATTGTTAATAAACCATAGAAATGAATAATGTCGATGGAAGTAATAAGAAAAATCTTTAAAATCGCTAACTAAAAGTAATCGAATATAATAATAAAAATCCTGATTTGCGGAATCTTCGATTTTTTCGAAAAAGATACGAATGGGAAATTCGACGAATTAAGTTTATTGCTGAAATATTATTATTTTTTTTATAAAGTTTATCGATCGTTAAATAAAATGAACTTCTTTTGATTTTTTTTTTCTGGCTTTTATGGAAACAAGTTAATCGATTGAGTTTTAGATAAAATAACATATAAGAGACAAACAAAATTAAAATAATAACAATAACGATAGACAATAAAAATCAGAATTAATATAAAACTATTTTCCCTTATCTTTATAATTGCACATTTTTTCTTAATAATAATTATAATTACAAATAATTATAATCGTAATTATAATACTTAACATGTTGATTGGCAGCACTTTTTACGTAATTTTCCTACCACGCTTACACTTTTTTTCTATTATGGGATGCATATTTTATTGAAATTTTTCTTTACAACTGATAAACCGTCGAGGCGTTGTAGACTTTTTTATGATTATTTGCTCCTTCTAAATACGGAAAATATTGAGGAATTTATAGCAACGAATAATTTCTGACAAGTAATTCCTGAAACAAGTAATTCCTAAATAATTTTCCTTGATAATAAAAAATTTATTTTTACATGCTCTGTATGTCATAAGTTTCTTCAAACCTTTATAAAAACGATGGTATTATTTAAAAATTTATCAGAATCTATATTTACTCTAATTATATGTATTTTTACTACCGGTCGTGTTGAGGTCACCGGTGACCTCACGGCAGTTAATGTATTAATAAATACTTTCTTAATAATATAGGTTTAATTTTACCAGTGTGCCCGTATTTACTTTCTAAAAAAAAAAGCTAACAACAAAGTTTCGGGTCCTAAGCCAAGCGAGTTCTGTTATAAGAAAGGAAGAAAATAAAAATAAAAAAAGGACAAAAGAGTATTAGAACGATCGAAAGACGATTGAGGACGGGAGACAGGACGAAAGGACGATATTAGATTGAAAGAAAATGGGAAGAAGTAAAAGGAACGAAGGAAAGAGGAGAGGTTTGTAGAAAACGATAGCGAATAAAGTTTCGGACTTGAATGAGGATGAACAGGAATGGGATGGGGTGGGAGTAGAGTGGTGTGAGGGGTGTTGGGGGTGAGGAAGGTTGGAGGGTGAGACTGCGAAGGAAAAGGGAAAAGGAGGAAAGCTACTTGGGCCGTCCCT
This sequence comes from Polistes fuscatus, assembly GCF_010416935.1. NCBI lineage: Eukaryota > Metazoa > Arthropoda > Insecta > Hymenoptera > Vespidae > Polistes > Polistes fuscatus. The sequence goes on from NW_025113129.1 coordinate 9,483,413, forward strand.
CAGGACACATCTCCAGTTCTAGTTGGACTACTAGCTTCGACTTACAGGTTACCGGCCATGTTCCAGAACCAACTCTTACTTCTAACTATGCCCTCATGCTGATTGCTTGCAAATTACCTTCCTTTGCTACTCCTTTGTTACCCCTACTACTACTGCTACTACTACACTACTACTGCTACTATTACTATTACTATTACTATTTCTACTAACACTAATTCTAAGACTGCTAATGGATACTGTCCATTTTCTTTTTTATGTATGTCTATGGTTACTGGATTAAAATATAACTTAATCTTTTCTATCTATACGATATTGTAATCTTAATCTGTTAATTTTCTCATTCCATGACGAAAAATGTCGTCGTGCTCATTGCAGTAGTAGTTCTTGTTTGATGAAATATTTCATCATACCCAGTTAACAGATTAATCTTTGTTAAGAGAATTAATTTGTACGTTTTTAAAATGAAATAAAAATTGAATTTATATTCGTATTTCCTAGATTTATTCTTTTTCTTTTTCTTTTTTTTCTTTTTTAATTGATATTAAAAATTGATATAAAAACTTATGTAACATCGTTGATCAGTGTAATTTCTAAATGAAATTTGGGATTTCATTTGTAAGATGTCGGTAGTAAGTTTGTATTTTGGTATTTTTCTGAAAAAGAAATAGAATGAAAATATATTTTGTCTGTTTTTAAAAGAATAAATATTAAGAGAAAGAAGAACAATATTTTTGGGCGTAATTTAACAAAAAAATTCATTGCATAATTAAATATATATATACAGTTTTATTTCAATCTTTTTAATTAATATTAGGAAATGAAAAATATAATTAGAAAAGTAGAATTCAACATTTTGAATAATTGAAACACACAGGTGAAGTGTCAAACTTCGAGGATACATGTTGTAATCGTTAAAATGTAAGAGAAGAGGATTGAATTCATCGGTGATACAAAGCTATTTCGACGACACGTTGAACGCTCCAGTTAAAGTTAAATTACACGTCGTCGTCCTCTTCTAGGAAAACGAAAGAGAGAGAGAGGGAGAGAGGGAGAGAGAGAGAGAGGGAGAGAGAGAGACTTTTTGGCAATTCTCCGGTGGTTTTGTTCGTTCGCGTGTGCTGACATTTATAATTATAAGTTTCACATATAACATTTGGCCTAATTTATGTATTATTCTTCGAACGAAATTCCAATTAAGCTATACCCTAAGTACCTTTTTATCTATTTGTTACGATTATTAAATTTGTAGTTTTAAAATCATTAGCGTTGTTAACTTTTCGAGAAGTAATTATTATTTCGATGTGAAGAGAGAAAGAGAGAGAGAGAGAAAGAGAAATAAAAATATAAAAAATAAAAAAAACAATAAATGAAATTAATGGTCGATTTAAATTCGATGTTTGAAACTAAGCTGCAAAATTGGATGATGATTAAACGAATCGATAGGAAGAGGATGATGGTTGGATATAAAATGAATGACTTTAGGTAATATATCATTTTGAAATTTTTCGAGTATGTTGGTTCAATTTTTAATATTTCCATTATAACTCAATATAACTCTCGAGTACGATTTGTGTGTTCGTTGCGATTCCCTGTTGTGAATAATAAACTTCAATAAAAAGCTACATTCATAGAAAGGTACGCGTACATATCTGCTGGGATTAAATAATCTAACGTGGATAATGCACGAATTATCTTTTTCTCTATCTATCTATCTTTCTTTTTCCTATATTTCTTTCGTATATTTCGTGATACATATTTTTAAATTATCGTCAATTATTTTATCATTCGTATATCAAGGTATAAAAAGTTTCTTGCTTTTTAATTATCGTATACATATATGACGATGAAAGGAAAGAAAAATATGTATTACAAATGATTATATTATAATCATATTAATAAACACAAAAGAATGAATTTATTATCAATGTATTCATTTAAATATTATATAACATAAATTATGAAAATATTAAAGTAACAATATATGAAATACAATTTAAAAGACATATCTCGACAAAATTGCGATATAATATTTTGATCATTGAATAAATAATATTATCGAAACTGTGAAAATAAAAATGAAATAAAAGGAAACAAATAATTTCTTACGTATTATTTTTTCAAGACAATTTATATAGAAATTTTATTTTCAATAAAGGAATATCGTAGTACACGTAGAGAAATGTAAAAGGAAGAAAGAGAGGTAGGGGTAGAGGGAGAGGTCGAAGGAAATTCGCTCGTTTATTCCACGTGCATTCTCACCAATAGAGGACTATAGTTAATTCGCAGACAGAGAGTAAGAGTAAGAATAAGAGAGAGAAATAGAGAAATAGAAGTGTGCTACCTTCTCGGAGATTCTCGGAAGATCCACGGATCTCTCTGGAAACAACGCTTGGTTGGAAGAATAAAGATGGGGAAGAGACAAAGTGAAGAAGGTGGAACTTGCTCGATCCTCGTACTAGTTCAGTAACGTTTGGAGTTGTCTCACCATCTCTTTCTCATTTTATCTCTTTCTCTCTCTCTCTCTCTTATTCTCGATAAGAAAGTTACGAGTTTCTCGTAGCTCTCTTGACTACGTACATGGGATTGCTTGTTTGGTGATCGTTCTGTCGTTAATGCGGGCCACACACTACGGATGGTGTACACGAAGAAAAAAAAAGAAAAAGAAAATTAAATTAAGAAATAAGAAAAAGAGAAAAAGAAAGGATATGGAGTGGGGAGAATAGACGAAGACAACAACGACGAATAGATAAAAAAAAAGGGGGAAGAAAAAAATGAAAAGGTAGAGAGAAAAGAAAGGAATGAAAGAGAAGCGAAGAAGGAAACAGTTAAAAGAGTTTGGCTGAGTTACAAAATTTGTTCCAAGAGTGAACTAGCCGTGGCTTTGGTGTGTCCTGAAATGTTCCTTTTTATTTTATTTTATCTCTCTTACTTTAGTTCTTTCTCTATTTTTAATTTTATTTGTTTTTTTTTTTTTTTTAACTAACTTTTATCTTTTCTTTAACAAGAGAAAGAGAGAGAGAGAGAGAGAGGATAATCGAGAAAAAGACTTTCTTTTGGCAGACCGAAAAACGAGGATCTTGGAAAAGGCCAACACAGTGTCTGGCTTTCGAAGGAGGGTGGAGGGTTTGGGTGGGGGTGGATACAGTACGAGAGTAGAAGATTACGCAACGGAAAAAGAAAAAAAAAAGATTGGTTTGTTTGTGTGTATGTGTTAGTATCGCGTACCACTTTGCAATGCTAGAAGAGTCGACGACTCTGTCAATTTGAGGTTGTTGAAAAATGCAGAATACACTCGAGTTTAATTAGGGGAGAACAAAAAAATTGGCAACCGTGTTGTAGAAAACAAATTCGAACAACTGAGGAGAACGGAATTTTCTTTTCTTTCTTTTTTTATTTTTATCTCTTTCTCTCTCTCTCTCTCTCTCTCTCTCTCTCTCTCTCTCTCTCTCTCTCTTAAGGTGAAAGCTGAAATGATTGTTCGTCGATTTTCGAGATTACTTTAATCGACGATTATTTAAAGAATATCGAAAATTTTGTAGATAAAATACGGATAGAGAGAACATGTACGAGTCTAATGTATCCCAATGGAGAATCTTAAAACGTGCTTGGAAGATAGGATGTAAGATAGAAAGAATAAGAGAAAGAGAAAGAGAAAACATGTTCGAGTCAAATGTATCCCTGCGGAAAATCTTCAAACGTGCTGCTTCGAACAAAAGGAACAAAAAGAACAAGAAAATGAAAAAGAGAATGAGGAAAAGTGAGAGAAAATAAGAGATTAAGAGAGAGAGAAAGAAAAGTGTGGAAAAAATAAGGTGAGAGAATACAAGAGAGAAAAAAGAAATGAAAGACAGAAAGAGAGAGAGAGAGAGAGAGAGAGAGAATACATTTGAGTAGAATGTATCCCCATAGAGAATCTCGATACGTGCTAGAAGTAAAGTGAGAGAGACAGAGATAGACACATGAGAATAAAGCAAGACGAACTATTGGAACTAGTTCGACCATGAAGAAGATCGTCCTGCTCAATTACGAAAGAAAAAGAACCGAAAAGGGGTAGAGAGGAGGGCAAAAGAAAGAAAAAGCGAGCATATTCGTCTCACCGTGACACCTCGTCACGACTCTTGGGAGAGGACAGACAGGAAAAACTCTTTTCCTCTTTCCAATGTCCTTTTTACATTTGATATCATTCACCCCTTTTTCCTAAGAGCCAACCAAGTAGAAAACTGGCCGAAGGATAATTGCTCGGAGACTTGTACGGGGTGCTGTTCTTTTGAACACCAACGACGATGAGGGAGACGACCAAGTTGAAAAGGGGGAAAAGAAAGTTTTACAGAAAGAGAAATATATATATTATATAACCGTAAGAAGTCAAAGGGGGATTGTGGGAAAGGGAAAAGTTTCCTTCCTAGTAATGAATATTGTTCCTCACGGACACCCATGTTCTACCCGAATAGAAATTATGCTAATTCTCTAACGTTGGTATTTATTAAATCGATATTATTCAATATTTTTCCTCAATAATTTTCATCAAATTTCGTTACACGGTTTAAATGAATGTAATCGATTATTAAATCGATTAATACGAAAAAATTATTAATATTTTCGATAAACTATCTTCTCTCTTTATCATTCTATTTTATTTTTCTTTTCGTTGAAATGGTCCTACAACGAAAATCATGCTCTGCAATATGCAACGAGCAACCATTAGCACTCTAGATAATTCTTTTATTATTTTTTTACGAAAAAAGTGTAGATAAGAAAAATTGTTTAGATACGAATTAAGGGATCAAACTCAAATAAGAGAGAGAGAGAGAGAGAGAAAGAAATTTGAGTGAATTCATTTACGTAAGCGAGTAGATCGAAGATACAAGAAAAAGGCCGATATGATCATAGCAGCTTCCACACAAATTGAGTTGCATGATCATATCCTCCAGGCCACGTAGAAATGGTAACACAGTCTCTCTTTCGCTATCTCTCTATCTCGTTCTCTCTTTCTCTTTCTCTTTCTCTCTCTCTTTGTGCAAAATTGCAAATTCTCTACAATTATCTCCCCGAGCAAGTACCGAGCTGGATCTTCTCGCGTTTCCCTATTCTGCTCCGCGAGAATCCACGTTGAACTTGTTGCTTAACCATGCGAGTAGCGATCAGCTGATGCGTAAAGTACAGAAAATGCTTCAGATATCCTTCCCTTTGGTTTCCATCTATATTTTTCCTTTTCTCTCTCTTTTTTTCTTTCTCTCTCTGTCACACCCTCTCTCACACTATTTCTCTTTCTTCAGAAAATTTATCTTTTGTAGCTTTGTAAAATGACATATTTTGTTCATTTATCATTTTTCTTCGTTTTATATATAAATTTGCTCTTATATTTGTGTCAACAATTTTTTGATTAAAATTATTATGATTCGTCGAATGACTGATCATCAAATTTAATATTTCAATTTTGTTATATTAATCTTAATACTACCGAATTAATTATTATCTACGTTCGGTGATTCGTACGAATATAAATTATCGGTTAGTTCGGTGTTAAAAATATTTGTTAAAAATCTTTTCTCACGATCAATGAAACAAAAAGACAACACTAAATTCTACGACACAATCCTTGATTTTGAATACCAATTCACAAGTCAAGATGTTACACCTGAAGTAAGAGAAAGGCAACCGATGAACAAGATAATGAGATAGAAAGTTCAAAACGTTTCAACGTTAGTCATCTTTATCTTGTCAGAGAGTTGCGTACTAAATTGTAAAAGCTATTGCCAAGATAAATGTAACTTGAGTGTAACGTAAAGTTTGTGTTCTCTCTTTCTCAAGTTAACTTGCATTCTCAATGTTCCCGATGTTTTAGATCCTTGACACTAGGTATGCATATATTTTGTAGGAAATAATAGTAGGAAAAGAGAAACTTTCAGATAAATCCGTAATAGATTAACACAGGTTGATTTTATCTCGAACAATTAAATTTGAGATTAGTTCGATTGATTTTAGACGATAATTTCGTAATTCAAGTTTTAATGAAATTTGATAAATTCCACTGGATGATCTTCATTACGATAAAGGATTAGGGTTACGGAGTTAGGTATGTTTTAAAGTTAATTATATGTGTATATGTACGTTTGGGTGGGTTTTCCCCTTGAAAGAACAATCGTGCGTTCTGTGTCCCGTGCTGTAAGGAAAAACATCGTGGAATTTCAGAAGCATTTGGGAAATTTCTGGATACGGGGTTCCGTTAGAAATCATTTGCCCTAACCGCAAATCGTCAAAATAACTTCGCCGAGTACCTCGGATGAAATCCTGTAGCTTTTGCGTGTACACCACAATTACCAGGATTAAACAATAGGAAGAAATGTTCATGAAAGAATAATAAAACTTGAACAGAAAGGAAAAATAATTAAAAGGAACAAAAAAAAATTAAAAACAAAAGAGGAAGAGAGGAAAAACGGTAAAATGGAAAATATTCGCGTGGAAACGGTTCGGAATGCTGCTTGAAACGTAAAATAATAATAATAAAAAGAAAAAAAGAAAAAAGAAAGGGAGAAAGAAAATAAAAGGAAAAACAAAAAGCCAGCATTTTCTGCGAACGAAATACGTGAAAATTGTTTCTCCTTTTTTTTTTTTTCATCGAAGATTTTTACGAAGCGTTATTGCAATTAAAAGAGTACACATAAAAGAGAGAAAGAGAGAAAGATTTAAACAATTTTTTATACATCGTTAAACTTGAAAAATCAATTGGAGTTCTCGAAACGAACGTTCATCTATCATGCACCATTTATTTAAAACAATATTTTCGTATTATTTTGTTTTTGGTTTAATATCATTAAAAAACAAAATTTCTATACATATGAAACAAATAAAATAAAACGACGTTAAATCAGAAGATAAAAGGAAAACCTTGGCTCGTGTATAATCCACCCTCTTATGAATCGTTTTACGAAAACATCCTCGTAAATTTCCATCCAAAAGCCGAATCATCTTTTCAACGGGATAAAACATGTCCCAGAGGCTATGTACCGATGACTATTGTGTATTTCTAAACATATCTACCGTGTGTTCGTAAAAAATATCCAAACGAAAGTTCGCCCTTTTTTCATTGACGCTCGATTATTATCACAAACACGAAAAAAATTGAGTTTAAAAATTCGTTTGAATTGTTTACAATATAATATTTTATTTTGAAATTAATTAATCAAAACAATTGTATTTATTATTTAACAACTGGATGTTGTTGTCAACGATATCAATTTTTAATTATTATGCGATGATTCGTAAATGTACGATCGCTGAATGTAGATAATAAAATGTATGTGAATAATTGAAAGTTGGCTTTTATAAAAATTGTACAGCTTACTCTAACTCCGAAAACGTTTTTTTGATAATATGTCTAGAATCTGGAAGAGGATATTCCAAATTTGTCTTATTATTAAATCTTTAATAATATTATCCGGTGGAAATAATTGAAAAAAATTCAAGAAATATTGAAAATTTGAATAAATTGCGAGTTCTGCACGATTCATTACAAAAAGAGAAAAAACAAACTTCCCGGAAATAGATAAAATCATTTGTTCCAATTAAACCAATGAATAAAAAATAATAAGTATAAAGAGAGCGAGGGATAAAATGAAGGAAAAAACGAGACGAAAAAAAAAAGAAATATCGGAATTAAAAAAAAAAAGAAAAAGAAGAGAATATCGTCTAGCCTGGAGGGTTGATAGGGGAGGCAACCCGAATTGAGGAGGTCGCATAAAAATCTGGAAAACGCCTAGGAAAAACCTCCCGGGAAATTTAATGTACGCTCCGGAGGTAACTGTGGGAGAGAGGATATTTAGGGCGTCGGGTCAAACAGGCTCAAAGAAGAACAGGGGGTTAGAGGGGAAGTAGAAGGAAGGATAGAGAGACGGATAAGCGAAGGAAAGGGGTTGGTTGGTTGGTTGGTTGGTTGGTTGGTTGGTTGGTTGGTTGTCTATGTGTATGGAAATATGTGTACGCATATATAAGGGTATGAGGATCCGGGGGGTGAATGTGGGGTTTGGGGGTAAGTAGGGGATGAGTTGAGATGCGCTAACAGCTCAGCTGGCCTTTAACCATTCTCCAACGTCATTTGTTCGCAACTATCTCTATGTTTGCGTGTGCGCATATGTGTGTGTGTGTGCGCGCGCGTGTGTGTGTGCGTACGTGTATGTGATATATGTAGAATCCTTTGAAGATCGAGAAGGAAGGTTTTATTTTAGCAATGTTGTTTACTTCGTGGAACCGATTATGTGGAAAGGGGAATGAGAGCAAGGACAACTTCAAGTGGTTCGACTTGATAACGGTTGAAGAAGAAGAAGAAGAAGAAGAAAAAAAAAAAGAGCATTTCTGAACGAGGTCGATTAGTCGTCGTCGTCATAGTCGTTTATCGTCAATGGATGATAGATAACGATGACTCGGTAGATTAATTTTAACAAAGGAATCCATCTTTCCTTGAGATTATTCTCTTTTTCTTTGGAATTAAAAAAGAGATGAGAGAGAGAGAGAGAGAGAGAAGAAAAACAAAAGAGACGAATGAAAGAATATTTCTGCTTGTTCGAATAGTATTTCTTTTCTCTTTTTATATATAAATTAATTTATAGAAAATAAAATGCGCGGTGTAGATCAATACTTTCAGTTCAGTATTTATTAATTAATCTTTGGTAAATATCGATTGTACGTTTGAAATTTTTTAATTTTCATAAAATATTTTAATTAAAAATATATGATAATATTTGAGCATTTAAATTAAATACTAATACTTGATTTTAAATATTAACTATAAAATATTCATCCGAAAATAAAAACAAATTCGTATCACCTCGAGTCTCTTTTAAAATTTCCAAATTCACCAAGATACGATACCTAATTATATAATATATATAAGATCTTGTTTATTGATAAAATATTTGTTTAAAAATTATTACCAATTACTATTTTTATATTAATCGATATAATTCAAATACGAATCTAAACAAAAAGAAAATATAAATTTCGTAAAACAGTAAGCAAGTAAATAAAAGAACAAAATTCGAGTAGTCCACGCGGGTTCTCTTTTTAAAAAATCTTTAAATTTACAAAGATATACAATAAATATATATATAATATTTGTGATAAAAAAGAAATGGAATAAATTGCTCGTTCAAGTTGATTTTCGTATCAAACAACAAGAATAGGAAACAACAAAGGGCGACACAGTAAAGGATCAAAACGAAATGTATAGAGGTATGGAAAAGCAATATTGCTAAAACCAAAGGAAGCACGTAGCCAATGTGAGTTCGCGTACGCTCGGTTAATTAATTCTATCCGACGGATCAGAGAAGCGAATACACACATGCCCGTGTCCTGCTGAACTGATGCGGTATAGAAGAGAGAGAGTGCTACTATCCGAGGTACTTTACACTCGCGAGTTTAATTATGATATGTACACGTTGTAAATGGAGGTGTGCACATCGGTGCGTGCTTATACGAGTTGGGTTATTCCCTCTCCTTCTCTCTCTCTCTCTCTCTCTTTCACACACACTCCCTGACTCTCATTCTCTCTTTCTCATACTCTGTCTCTCTGCAATCAGAACTACTCTGCCAACCGGAAATCGATTTTATTCGTTGGCCGAGGTCGGCATTAACTCGGTCGTTCGCTCGCGCAAAGATAAATCCCATGCTTGTTTAAACTCCATGCGTTCGATCGTGCCACGCGATTCATCCGACCGAGAGAAAAAATAACTTGTTGCGTTCGCTCATGTTGGAACGAAAAGTAAAAAAAGAAAAAAATTATTTATAAAATCGACGAGGAAAAACAATATTTTCAAAAGGAATAACAAAATATGACGACAGAGAGGTGATAAAAATCATTTATCTCTCCGAGATTTGGTTTTCTTTTTTATTTTTTTTTATTTTTTTTTTTTTTTCATTTTACGAAATTATTTTTTATATTACGAATTTACAATGCAATCCGCGCACTTATGCGATTTTCTATTTTTAAATTCTATTCAATTATTTTCTTATTTACCCCCAACCTCCTTCCCCTTTCTCTCTCTCTCTCTCTTTCGCTAAATTATTTGTATTAGCATGATAGGAATTTGTTTGCGTTTCAATCAGATCGGTCAATGGAACCGTTTAGATAGAAGAGTACATTTTTTTTTTTCAGCTGGTGGTCCAATTACAGCAATTGCACCGTCCCATATCTGCCCTTCTCCCTTCCCTTCCTTGATTTGCAGCCCTTTTCGCTCAATATCCCCCCTACCCGCACCCAATTAATTAATATGCATAATAACGAGCACCATGTAGGAATATTCGCAAGTACATACCGCACTTTGTCGACCTGTTTTCAGTTCGCACTTAATTAGCGAGCTACATCACCGGGCCATACTGTGGCAAAAGCTTATTACTAAATTCGTACTTTCGAGTTTCGATCCAATACCTATCATCAGCCTATCATCTATAACACCAATTAGCGAATAGGATTAGTATTTTCAAATATTTTCATTCAATCAATTTTTATCGTTGACAAAAAAAAAGTATATTTACTTTATGCTTATGACAAAAATTCGTCACGTTGTTACACATTCTCATCAAAGGTGTACATTTTTATATGATATTTCTTTTGTTTATTTAATGCACTAAACTAATTACATTTTTATCCAATGAAGTACGAAAATGTGATCATAATTAATCACAAAAATTACTCTTATCTCCTTTCATTATATATTTCTTCTTTTTATCTAAAAAAATTGACAAACAGACAGAGAGATAATGATTTTTTGGTAAGAAAATAATAAGAAAGGTATATACATATATAGTAACGGATAAGAATAAAATGAGCTCTCTCAAGCTTATTTCTATAATGATAGCAAAGTAATTAATTAAGGCGGATCGTCGTATGCGTCGACAGCTATGAAAGATGAGAACTTTTGGCGGATACAAAGTTGAAATGAACGAGATAGATATTACATAGCTAAAGGGATAGATAGATAGATAGACAGATAGATAGATAAATAGATAGATAGATAGATAGATAGATTGATAGATAGATTGATAGATAGATGGATAGATATAATCAATAGATAGATAGATAGATAGATAGATGAAAGAGAGAGAGAGAGAGAGAGAGAGAGAAGGAGATAAACAATATATGTGCGATGATATCGATTGGCCTACATAAAAGCCATACTCGACTACTACCTATGCGATGGCAGCTCGTTTGGTGGGACATTAAATCTTGGCAAAGTTTAGCACAGGCACTTGCTAAAATAAGCGACTCGTCGTTTAAGGATATCTACCCTTTCCTCTTGTCATCTCTCTTATTCACTCTCTTACTAGCTTTACTTTCTCATCTCATCTCTATCTCTCCCTCTCTTTCTCTCTCTCTCTCTCTCTCTCTCTCGTTTGCACCCTCGTTTTCCACATATCCTCATCTCATCAAGACAACTAGAACGCTATAGCACTCCCATACTTGCGATGTATATATCCATGCCCGTTTGTCACTGATTACACAAGCGAGCGTGTCTACTGACGTTAATTAAACGTTGTTAATAAACTGACCCAGTGTATTGAGAGAGAGAGAGAGAGAGAGTACCTACAGATCGAGCACGAACCAATTCGACTACGGATGGGAATATTAATTGTTATAAGCATTGCAATGGAAGAATTAATCTAACCCAGTTCTTAAAGTGTATAACCAATTCTATTGTAACGATATTTATATTTTTGTTTTTTTTCTTTTTCTTAGATACTGGAATTGTGTGTGAAAGATTATAATTATTTTCTCTCGAATAATCTTATCAATTGAGTTATATTTTTTAGATCAATGTTTTCAAATATTAAAGTATTAAAAATTATACGGATTAATGTAAAAAATTGTCCAAACTGTAAGCATTTAGTGTATTTTTACACTAAATGTAAACTTGTAACTGTATGTAACTTTGGTAAAAATCTATTTTTATTATTAAAATATATATCTTATGTCTATCTAATCTTAGAAATATATCTATGTCAGATTATATTTAAGTATCATAAATATTTATTTTAAAATATTGATAAATTAATAAACAAAAAATATTAAGTATTTATTTAAAAAAAAATAGTATTATTGATTAAATGAATAAGAATGTTAATATAAATCCTGTCAATTTTGATACGAGATATTTATAAAAACTTCAAATGTGATTGTTAGACGAAATAAAAATATTTACCGGACAAAAGTTCAATTCTTAAAATATTTCTATCGAATCGTTTTGTTATTCCGCCGTATCATTCGACTTCACCAACCATGATAGATCCTGACATTTCATGACTCCTGTCCATTTGTTGCCACGATCGGATATTCTTAGAAATTGTCGTCTTCTTCCTTTATTTCCCTTCTTTCTTGTAAAATCCAATTACAATTTACAGAGAGAATGAGATGAATCAAGGAACGTCACCTTGACGAACATTTAAAAGCTTTTCTTCATGCTCGACATTAGTGAACCAACGAACGCGTTTTCTCTATCAAAGGTACGAGATATTTTTTGTGCTATTATTATAACTCGATCTCAAGGATTTTACCTTGTTTTATTTCTCTAATTGAATGCCATTTAAAAGCTTCGACCTTTTTACTACCACGTAAATGAAGAATATACAATTCGATACAATTTTTATCAAATAAAAAATTTAATGCAATTTTCTTATTTTATATATATTCATATATAGATACGAATAGATTGACGATTATTAAAATAATTCAGAATAACGTAATTTTAATTCATAAATATTTCTTACATCCGCATTAGACTTATTTAATTAATTTTTTTCTTTTATTCTTGTAAGAGAATAGACGAAAAGTAATTTAGATTCTTTTAATAACAAGAAATGATTTGGAATCGAAATTCGATAAGATATTTGAGTTATTATATCGAATTAAGAAAAAAAAGTAACATTTGAATCGCAAATCGGAAGAATAGTCAAATAGAATTTGTAATTTTAAGAAATGAATAAAGATTCGAGTTTGAAAATGGTTACGAATTTATTTCAAAACCAATAAGAAAGGAAGATTTCGTCTTATTAATTAAAGCCACCGAAACGAATATATGAGGAATATGAGATAACTTCGGTAACGAAGTTTATTCGATAGGCGGGAGTACATACTTCAGAGAAGTTCTACACGATATCCGAGGGGCATTAAACTCAATCAAACGTTAAGTTTTCATATAACCTCCGAAGAATCTTGTTCTTCGGAAGTATTTCTTCTTGCTAAATTTCTACCGATTTGCCACATGATCGTTATTTCTTATTCGATGGGGGGTAAGAAAATTCAATTTGAAAAAAAAAGATTCAAAAAAAACGATAAATTGAAATCGCGAAATTTCGTACAAAAAATTGCATCTACAAAATGATAAACAATATTTCACAGTTAATACGAAATCACAAAGTACAGAGAACGGTCTTTTATATTTTTAATATTTTATTGATAGTATAAGACAATAAATAATAAAATATTTATCCGTATATTAAATTATAAATCGGCAACAAACTTTTAAAACACGGAGAAAAATATTTATACTTCTCAACGAAGAATCATCGAGTACACGAAGAACAATCCCATTAATGAAAATAATAAAAATCCTTAAAAAATAATTACAAAATATATATATATATTGTTTTCTTATTTTATTAGAAGAATTAAAATAGGATCAAAATCTTGCAAAATAATTATAAATAAGATACAATATTAAAATGTATCGTAGTAGTACACAAAGAATCATCGAGTACGCTTACAACCCTATTGAAAATAAAGTACGAAACAAAAAAAAACAAAAAGAAAAACAAAACAAAAAAAAAATTCAAAAACAAAAACGCATTCTCCAGGAGACAATCAAGAAGAAAGAGAGTGATATATATCGCGAAGATCAATGATAATGTAACGATTCTCGTCATAAAAAAATCTAGCCGGATGAGGGGGTTTGCTTCTCGCTTGAGATGCTTTAACGTCGGCCAGCAGCACACATTCGATTATCGATAATTTAGGATCGATAATGCGTCGTAGACCTTTGTCCCTTTCCTCTTTCGGAAAATTTCCACGACACTGAGAACCATTCCCCGTGAAAATAAACGTGAAAGAGCGTGTCGATAACACGGACCGGCGGCCTTAATTAATTCCCCTCTTCCCCTCGACCCCGTCCCCGTCCCCGTCCCCCACCTCATTCCTTCTTCAAGGAAATCTCTTTTAGCCTTGAGCCAAATTTTTTGTTTGTTTGTTTCTCCTTTTTTTTTCCTTTCCTTTTTTATCTTCCTCTCTTTTTTCTTTTTGTTTTTTTTAATATATAAACTTCGTACAAATTGTTCTTAATAAACTATCGTTGGGAAAATTTATTTTTGATTTTAGCTCGAACTCTTTGAAAAGTTCATACTAGAAAACATTTCGAAATGATTGACGGGGATTGATCGAAAATTTGTCGATTAAAATAGATGATAAATCGAGTTCAACTAAGTTCATTTGTTTTAAAACGATATCAAAGTATAACGTTTGTTACGAAGTTGTTGTATGCGTTGTTTGCGATAGGTGGTTATTAAAAGAAAAAGAAAAAAAAAGAAAAAAGAAGGGGGAAAAAAACTATTAACACGGTTAACCGCCTTTTACACGCCGCGAGGTTTTTTGTCGCGTAAAACTCTCTTGAAAATTATATCGAACAAAATTTTCGATCGTTCGCCCCGTCAATCTCCGGGGAAATTTATTTTTTTTCTTTTTGATTAACAAAAAAGAAAAATAAGGATAATAATGCGGGAATAGAAATGGAATATAAAAAAAGAATAATAAATAAATGTAAAAAGAAAAAGAAAAGGTAAATCGAAAGAAAATGATATTAATTCGTTTGAACGATAAGAATTGAAAAAGAAAAAAAGATACGTGATTCGATTTTAAAGTTTATAAATAACAACTTTTTTCTAACAATATTACCATTTTTATAAAAATAGAAAAAATAATAGAACACTATCGATAAAATTTGGTTGATAAAAAATTGTGAAATATTGAGATGAAATAAATAAATTAAATAAAGAAAATAATTAAATAACAAAGGTGAATGATTTACTTTCGTTTATAATTATTCTATTTTATTTATTATCATGTAGAAGTAAAGGAAGAAATATTGTAAAAAGATAAAATGAAGGGATGGTTAGAGAACGTCTTGAGAATAAGACAGAGATGGTTATTCAAGATGTAGGTACGATAACGAACTAATACTGGAGGGGCTAGGCTTGTAATCTGCATAATAATACGCGAGCGTTATTGCCTCGTGGATTTCTCTCTCTCTTCGGTTGCATACAGATTCAAAATTACTCTGAGACACCACCGAAGGTATTCTCTTCTTGACGCCTGCATGCGTTTCTAGAAGTTGAATCAATCAGTTCCGAATTCTAACGTCTCTTCCATCATTATCTCGTATAGATAGATAGATAAGTATATATATATATATAGACAGATAGATAAGTATATATACAAAGATAGATAGATAGATAGGTAGATCGATGCTACCTACACTATTTCATTCTTTTTTTTTTCAATTGAATTCTAATGCATTCTTTTCATCCTTCTAAAAAATTCCCATTCCCATTGTTAACGTTCTTGAAGGTATATCAAATTTATTTATAACCATAACTACGAATCCTATCAGATTTTTTATTCGTACACGCATAAAACAATGGGTTGTAAAGTTTTCGAACCTTGAACGAGAGAAAAAAGGAATTATTGTTTTTTTAAGCAATAAATGTGAAAATATGTTTTCCACGTTGAATTAAAAAATGTTCGATCTACCCTCGTATACGTCAGGTTGGAAAAAATATTAAAAAAAAAAAAGAAAGAAAAAAGGTATCGTAGTATCGTAAAAATAATAGTAATAATAATCATCATTTTTATAGTAGGGTCTATTACTCAAGGAAGATTTTAAGGTGGATAAAATGAATTAGAAAGAGTGTTGGTTTAGAGAAAAGGTTCCCAAAGTGGATGGTGCTCTTGGGAAACATTATAACGATCCAGACATAATAAAAGAAAAGAGAAACAAAAAAGAAGAAGTACTAGCAGCAATAATCTTGTCACCGAATTTTGTCGTTCGTTTAAAAAGGGCACACACTTTTAACGACGAACTAATTAATTTTTTTTTTATTCATAACAAAAGGGTTGCAGGACAAATAAGTTTTGAGAACCATTATGTTTGAGTGTCTCGAGATGAAAAAATAAGGAAAAAGAGCAAAAAGGAACAACAGAAAAACGAAAAGATGCACGATAAAAAAAAAAAAGATAAAAAAGGTTAAAGAGATGCGGTAGATTTTATTAACGAGCCACTTCGAAAATTATCTTTTACTAAAAAGGGAAGAAGGGTCGTATAAAAATATAAGAAGCGTGCGAAGCCTCTCTCTTCTTTACGAGATGTTTACATTGGACGAAAATATAAGTGCGACGTAAAGAGGAATCCACTCTTGTCTGTCGGTCGGTCTAATTTAAAAAGAACGAATGGAAGGGACGGTGGAGGCAAGACAGGTTAAAGAGGAGAAAGGGTAGATACGCTTACGTCGTTACATAATTTAATGAATGTCAGAAAATCCCTCTCTTTCTCTCTCTCTCTGTCTCTCTCTCTCTCTCTATCCCTTTTTATCCATTTTCTCTCCTTTTCATGTTATATGACAGCTATCTGTTTTCTTCTCTTTTTTAAAAAACAAAAAATAAAATAAAAGTAAAAAGGATTACTCGAACGATAAAGTGAAATAAAATTGCTCCTTTAAGTTGTGTATCAAATAAAATATGAAAATAGATAAAGAAATAAATATGATCGGGAATAGAAGAACGTGGATTCTTACGAAGTAGTACTAGTCGGCGTATGATCAGACGAATATACGCGCGGCATCATATTCATTCGTGTGTATTTGAAGAGCACAGAAATGACGAGAGGATTAATATTAAAAGTAAGTTGAGCGAATGGTAAAAACAAGATCAACCGAGTCGAAGTTATATCCCCACGTAATATCGATAATAATAAAGAGAAAATATGCAACAGTTGAATTAAAAGGAAGAAAATGTACGGTACTTCAAAAGTTTTTAAAGTTATTAGAAGAATTATTTTTATGATAAGACACAAAAAAAAATCGGAATAATGTAGTCGCACAAGTGTATGCATAAAAAAATATGTAAGATTTAAATCTCTCTCTCTCTCAATTGTTTTGTTTATTTAGATATTTATTATTATTTTATATTAATTTTTTTCAATAATATTTTCTCATCAATCGTATTAATTTTTAATAATATTTTTTACTTTCATCTTTTTTTCCTTTTAATGGTACGAAGTACGAAGTACGAACAAAAATTGAAATACGTTTGTATTATCGATCCACTAATTTTATTTTTATATTAATATTAAATTTGTGATTAAAATTAATAACACATTTCCGTGGCAATTAAATGTTATCTTATTAGCATTATTAATTTCTACTTATAGTATAAAAACATTATACAATCCGTAATGTTGTTGCAGTCGTAAGCAGTGTCTAAAGAGGGTAGGTATCTTTTAAAAAATAAAATAAAAAATAAGGTTGAGAAGAAAGGGATTTATTCGAGAAATTTAAAAAGATAAAGAGAAAGATAAGAGATGGAAAGATGCTCGACACGTTTCGCGGTTGATCCAGAAACGACTACGATAAAAGAAAGAAATAAAAGGAAAAGATAGGAAAAGAGACTGTAGAGAGAAATGTTATGACTGTCGAATACAAATCACTAAAAAAGCAAAGAAAAAGTAGAAAGAGAGAGAAAGAAAAGAAAATGTTAAATTTTTATATACACCTACTCGAAGGAGTGTGTCTCCCCTATTCGTACCGTTTGAATCGTCCTGTAAACGCGAACGTCTTCCGTCACGGATGTGTTTCGTCCGTGAGTTACGTTGAATTTACCCTTTACCCCTAAATCCCTCTACAAGCTCTACCCTTTCTACCAACCCCTTCTTCTTTTTTCTTGGAATGAAACGAACGTTGAATGCAGACGATGCGGACTACTAGCCAGACCACGCGTGTCTCACACATACGATTCAAACGTACGTGTTTTATGTGTATTTTGTGTACGTGTACGTTTGGTATGTGTGAGAGAGAGAGAGAGAGAGAGAGAAAGAATGTTCGTGACACGTCGACGTCGATAGTTCGCAGTGATTTCCAACGTCTCGTTCTCGTTTCGAAAACGACAAGGACGTTTTGTATGCGCCACGCGGAATCCAAAGAAATCAAATTTCTGACAACTCGATGGATACGTTTGATCGAATTTCCACTGGGGCTTTCTCGACTTCTCATCTGTACTGTGCTCTATGCCTCTTCTTCTTCTTCT
Source organism: Polistes fuscatus (assembly GCF_010416935.1). Lineage (NCBI taxonomy): Eukaryota > Metazoa > Arthropoda > Insecta > Hymenoptera > Vespidae > Polistes > Polistes fuscatus. Next base: position 9,501,750 of record NW_025113129.1, read on the forward strand.
TCTTCTTCTTCTTTTCTTTTTTCTATTTCTTTTATATTGATTCGTTTTATAGATTTGACTTTTATTGTGGATTTTTCCAACAAACCGAACGAACGCGAATATGAGTCTTTGGATTTTTCTCATATTTATATTATACTACTGGATATAGTAGTATGAATGAATACTAGTTAAGGATTTCTTTAGAAAATATAAATAATAGATTTCTGATAGAATCTGATTGATGGTTTTATTTCTGTTCGAAGTAGAACGACCTTTTTATAGTCAGACGTTAAGAATTCTTATATGATAAAATATAAATTTTGTTCTTTTGTGGAAAGGAAAGTGTGCTATTATTTTGATGATTATTTATACAAGTTATTCGTATAAGATAAAAACATTAAAATATCCTTTTTTTTTATGTATGTAGATTAATTTTTGTAATATCACTTTATTCTGAGTTATGATTAATGTGATTGATAAAATAAATTTTACATTTTTCGTAGAAATGAAGATAGAAATTATTGCTTCATTTAATAATTACTTATATGTATTTAATTTATGCAAACTACAAAAGTAAAAATATTCTCATTTTGTAATCGAATAAATTAGATTTCTATTTTCAATTATAACTATGCATGTATGATAAAACAAAAATTAATTTTCTTTTTTTTTAAATAAGAAAGATAATAATTATTATATATAGCAACTAATTTTTGTAATAAATATTGATAATTATTAATGAAAAAATCTAATTCGTAATAGGAGAGTCTTGTAATATACTATTTAACCTTAACCCCATCATTCGTATTCTAGATGTACACCCTTTTCTTCGTTTTTTACGAGGGTGAGGAAAACGATTTCTAGCTGAGCGATCAGAAACCACGTCAGGAACAGATTTTTAGGATACCCGACAAGGAGAGAACGATGCTTCGTGATCGGACTTGATATATATCTCGATCGCAAGCTCGTACACGTTTCTTACAAGAATAAGCCCCTCTACTTATTTCTTTTTCTCTTTCTTCATTCTGTTCGTTGATTCTTTCGTTCAAAGTATCACAGTATCACAGTATCACGGTAATTTATTCCCTCCGTGTTAAAATAGAAAGAATAAGTAGAACATTTTATCACGTAACCAATTTTTTTTTTATAAACCATTGACACAGGAATACTTTCAACGATTACCTGAATATCTATTATCAGTGTCTTTACAACTACTTTTGTTATACAATCCAATGCATTCGTTCGTTTAAACGATTGAACGATAATTATAAAAATTTTGAAAACCAAATAAATTAGTGTTATTTTATATAATTAAAAAAAGAAAAGAAAAAGAAAAAAATACAATTACAGCTGTAATATTCTCACAAAACTGAATTAAAATAATTTGACTTTCTACAAATCCTTTAAAAAATAATTGGCGAAGTAAAAGGTTATTTCTCGGCATATCAGTTTGAGAAATACTGATCTATGCATATGTATTTCCCTATTCTATAAAAGCCACGTTTCGTATACGCTTATAAATAATACGTTACATTCAGTAAACAAAATGGATGTGTAATCGGGGTAGCTAAAATTAAGAATAAAAAAAAGGAAAAGAAGAAAAAGAAGAAAGAAATGGTGAAATCCTCGTTAAGCAATCATGTTGGGAAAAAGATCGTACAGTGCTCTACCTAGAATTGAACAAAACAAATGCGGCTCTGGATATAAATCAAAGGATGATCCGTGAGAACGCAGGTGTTCCTATGATCGGACTAAACTTTACCATTGCGACGTTGTCCTCTCGACAAAACCGATAGCTTTCCGTTTTAAAGATAAAACGTCCAAATTACAAAAACGTATACATAACATCTATATCCGTGTGCGCGCGTTAGAATTTTTCATAAGATTGTATCAAAGATAGTTGGACAAATAAAAAGAAATAATAAATTTTGTAAAGAAATTGAATAAACGAACGAATAAATGTCGTCTATTCGTCTCTATTCGTCTGATTGGAAAAAATTCGTTTATCGAGTAAGGAAGGAATAAAACATAGTAGTTGTAAGCATGTACTATGATAATCTCTTACAAAAGCCAATTGCGCTGAGCTAGGTTCGCGGTAACGCAGTTCGGATGTCAATTTAGTCTCGTACAATGCTCGAATCAGAACGCAAACAACATAGAACGTAGTAAACGCGATCTTCCTCCTCTGACACACCGATGAACCGAACCTGAATTTTACATCGTTGAATGACTGCATTGGCATGCAGTACCGAGTACTTGCGTTGGAAACCAATAGCAAAGTGTAGTTCATTCTCTATCTCCCTTTCTCTCTCTCTCTCTCACGTTCAGTCATTCTCTGTATAGCGTGTTCTCTTTTCCATGGTGCAATCGAAGTGCTTTTATGAGAATTACGCGTAGAAGCAAATAGCAGAATAAAGTAAGTAGAGTAATACTGTATGTAAAAAGGGACCCTCCCACCAATCAACCAACAAACCAATACCACACATGTTTTCATCCTACGATCGTGAATACGAGATTTCGAAATTAGGTTCGTGTTTTAATCAATGAAACGTCTAACACGTTTCCTCGGGTCTTCGTCGAATTTCCAAGCTGATTTCACTCGGAGTTTCTTGCCTCTCGATTCCAATGGAATTATTGTGTTGGGATCTCGACTACGTGAAAAGAAAAGAAAGTTTTCTTGCTCTGCAATTTCTTTTTCCAACTTCTTCTTTTCGAACAAGAAGAAGAAGTACTAGTAGTAGTAGTAGTAGTAGTAATAGTAGTTGTAGTAGTAGTAGTAGTAAAAGAAAAGAAAGAAAAAGAGAAAAATAAATACGTTTTACTCCATACCAAAAATATTTTCACAAATTAAACTCAACCATGTGTGTATGTGTGTGTGTGTGTGTGTGTGTTGGTATGCATACGATGTAAATTATTATATCTAAATTTATTGAGACAAATATCCATCAAATTATTTAACCATTAATATATTTATACTTTAGCTTATATATATTAAAACGTATGTTATACTTAGTTGCTTATAGGTCAAAGGAATTCACTCGGATATATCGAATATTTAATTCATCGATCGTTACGAGTTTGATCGGAGTCAACCCTATGATCCTCTTGAGAACATTCATTTTCCTTTACGATAAGATCGATTGAAATAAAATGGAAACTTAGACGTGACATATACGGATATGCACACAGTTTTCCTAATAGATATTTTATAAATCTGTTAACGGTACAATTTTTTAGAAGTAATTACTAAAATTAATATTTACCAACATTCAATAAATGCATAATTAAAGAAAATCATTTTTAACGAATGAACATAGTTAATAACTAAGAAAACCAACATTTGTGCTTTTTCTATTATTTTTTTGAAGATTAATTAAAATCCAAAAATGGTAATTATCTTTAACGAAACTGTGAAAATATGTTTTTAGAAAAATTTCATCTACCTTTAATTTCCAATCATTCATTGAATGCTAAAAGCTAAAGGAAACGAAATATCTTCGTCTCTCTTTTTCTTTCTTTTTTTCCTCCTTGCCTACCTTCAATTACAAGGACACTATCGCAGATAAATCGATAATTGATTTATGAGACACAGATTGGAATAAGCGATTCGTAAGTCTACTCTGTTTTAGATCGACTCACGTTTCACGTTTCCACGATTATTCGTATTCCTTATCTCGAAACTGAAGTTCAAATAGAAAAAAGAGATAAGAATAGAAGAAGAAAGAGGATGGATAGGTGAAGAAGGGAAGGAAGACAGGTGGATAAATTTAAGATCGATAGAATGAAGTTTCTCATAATATATCTAGAAAAGCTCGAACAACTATTAGAGAATCAATAATTAACTATTCCGACGAATTATACGTCTCTCGTAAATCGATAAGCCGTACCGCGATGTTCTGATTCCATTTACTTCGAATACCATCACTATCACTACCACCATAACCATCACTAACACCACTACCACTACCATCATCATCAACTGCACCAGCAGCACCAGCAGTAGCAGCAGAGGGAATAGGAACAGGAGTAAGGAGGAACAGCGATGACGACGAAAGGACGGAAATTCAATCGTAGTTCTAACGTCTCTCAAATTATTTCCAACTATTCTTGTAAAATTACTACGAAATTATTTACGATCCTATAGAAAAAATTGTTTGTTTTAAATTTCAATTATTTCATACGAATTATTAATATTATTTTCAATAATTTAAATCTATTATTATAACGATGCTCTTTATAATCGTGTTAAGATTATTATTAGAAAAAAAAGGGAACGGGATTTAATAAATTAAATGCAGTATAGACGTTTATTTTCAAAATGAACGTTTTTATGTGAAACAAAAAAAAAACAAAGAGAGAAAGGATAATCAAAAATATTTCTTCTTTTTAACTTTTGGATAAATATTTAATAAAATGAATTATACGTTTACGTAGGGATATACGATGGATGTCAGATTTCGAATAATTTTTTTCCTTTAAAAGAATTTTTTGAAATGATAAAACAAGAGAGAAATATAGACGAGAAACAATTAGGTTATATTTAACCAACAAATAATATAACTCAAATAAAAACGTAAAAGAAGAAAAATGAAGAAAAAAAAAAAAGAAAGAAAGAAAATAGATAAAACCTGAATTCAGGAATTTCGGCATAAGAGGAAATTCTATAGAAATCGATGCAATTACAACTCGACCGACCGTAAAAAGAAAATAAAAAAAGAATAAAAAAGGAAAAAAAAAAACAAGAAAAAGGAAAAGAGAAATAAGCCGTTAGGAAAAAGTTTCAGGCCCGAGGCCAAGAACAGAAAGTACTACAGTAAGCTCGTTATACAATTTTCACCAATTACCACCCGAACTGAAAAAAGGAAGAATAAAAAACAAAACAAAAAACAGAAACAAAAAGATAAAAAAAAAAGAAAGAGAGCCTACAGTTAATACGAAGTAGATCCTTTGAAACGATCCAAAGCAAAGATCGGAAATATTCTCATCCCCTAACTTGTGCTCATCGAAAATAAATGAATGCTAATAGCTTAGGCTTTCTCGCTTGCTCGTTCACGTTCCATTCGTATTCCTTTTAAAACGTTGGTCTTTAACGTTAGCTCGAAAAAGTATTGTCCCGGTTAGTCGAGCCGTTCGCGAGCTAACCAGTTTCCTTTAATCGTCCCGTGATTTATCCAAGCTTCCAAAGGAACAAAGAACTTCTCCTTTCGATTAAATACGATTTTCTTTCTTTCCTTCCTTTTCTTTTCTTTTTTTTCTTTTTCATTTCTTGTTCTCTCTCTCTCTCTCTCTCTCTCTTTCTTTTCTTTTTTCTTTTAATTTTCTTTCTCCCCTGTTCTCTTCCATCCTTCTTCTCTCCCCACTCTTGAATTTATTTTATTTCATTTTATTTTATCGTTGGTCCGATATTCACTTATTCAAGTCCCGCCAATCGACCAATCAACGATTTGAACCGTTTCATCCTACTGCAACTTCTCCCACGAAGCACAAATCATGATATACTTTATTGGATTTATTTCGCTCACGTTGAAAGAATTTCTGTCCTTGTCCATTCTATTCTATTTCGGATTCGATTCGATTTCAATTTCGTACTTTGTCGTTGTAAGAAAAAAACAAAAAGTAAGAAAAAAAAAAAAGAAGAAGAAGACGTAACAAAAAGTACAGAAATTAAACTCAGCTCATCGATCTATTATTAATTAATTATGGTTTGGTTGTGTAAAGTTAATCATCACGCAACGAATGCTTTCGTTTTAATAAGAAGGCCAATGAAAATTAATCGGAGTTTGTCTGAATCATAGAATTTTTTTTCGATATGGTGCATTAATCGATTCAAATCGTATTTAACTGAGAAATCGATAGCATTTAATTTAAGGGACAGGCATTCATCGTAGTCGATGAAAAGGGAAGAACGATATTTCTTCCCGTTGATAAAGCTTTGCTCGCATTTCAATACTGATCTCTTATTCTAAAATTAGTAACTGCCAATCTAATCTTTTGATTTAATTGTCCCACCTCGAAAAGGGATCCTCCCCATTGTCTCTTACTTCAATTCTATTCTATATCAAAAGCTTTCGTATATATCATTTCTCGTAAATTATCGAATTTATACGAATAAGAAATTTTGATTTATTCATTTTCATGTAATGAAAATCAATTGTTACGAATTTATTGTTCAAATAATTGAAATTAAACTGTGTTATTACTGTTATACTATAACCTATGAAATATATTTCTAATAAATATATAAATTGAAATATATATTTGTGTTTTTAATTATTGGAATTTAAAAATGACAAGGAATATATTCATTTTATAGCACGCTAAATATAATTAAATTATATTAAACCCCGCTATATCAATCATTATCCCAAAATACTTGTTAATCCATTTCAATTGTTATTACTCTTACGTTAATTAAGTATACTTATAACGAATGAGTATTAAAATAAATATAAAAAAAAAAACAAAAAAAGAAATAAAAATTCTATTAAATATAAAATCAAAGAAAATAATGAAAATTAAAAATCGTTTCCATTAAAACCATTTTAAATTAATTCTGAGCCAGAATTAAATCTACGAAATATATTCACAACGAGTCTACATCGAACTACAGCATGAATACAGAAAAGGATTTGACTGAAAGAGGTACAGAAAACTTTACAATCTCAGGAGTAGAGAGATTTCGAATAACCAACACCACCACCACCACCACCACCACCACCAATAGTAACAGTAATAGTAGTAGTAGTAGTAATAGTATCACCACAATTCCTTACGATCTCTGAGTTCCAGATTAGCTTGCTATCTAAACTGTCTGACGTCTGACGCAGGAATGCGTAGGCCACCATTATCCCATGTTATACATTTACAACATGAGAGTTAACCAACTACGTGTATTCCGCATACATACAACCATCCATCTATATATATAACTACATTCATATATCTATACATACACAAGCCCATTTATACATACATGGATTGCTTTAAACATAGTTACCCACGTTAAGTAGAGAAACACCAAAGTCGCGCCGAAGGAAGTTGACGTAAAGAGCTACCGGTTTGCTCTATATCACGACATTCGAAATGCTGTTACACCCGTTCGAAGAAGTTGCATCAAGATACGTGACACGAGCTGCTGAGTGTTCCGTCAACATTGGTGAATTCTAAGCAGCCACGGTACTCCACTGCGTTTCCGATTTAAGGAGTGAGAAAGAGAGAGAGAGAGAGAGAGAGAGAAATAGGGGAGTGTTAGGTGAAGGGGTGAGCAGTAAAAGTGATAAGGGAGAGAGAGGTTACCCCCCACCCCCTTTTTCCTCACAACTCCTTAAAATGCACGAATGGGAAGCTTCGCAACACTCAACAGTGAAGTGCTCTTTCGACATATCGAAGTGAGATAAGTTTCTTTCTTACAAACAACGCAAGATTAGAAGATCAAGAGCAAAGTTTTCAACTGAAGGTACTTAAGCAAGATAACAAAAGTTTCACAGTACTTCGGATTATTCTATTTCATAGATGATATTCGATTATCGATGATATTATAATGTTCGAAATAATGTAACGTATATGTCGGACGCGAATTATTATTGAAGATTGATTCGATCGAGTTGCTTGTGGTAAATGAATGTATAAATTAATACGAAGATAATTACTCGTGTAGAATCGATATTGTATTCGTTGGTTGCGTTTGTTCGAAATTGATACAATTGTAATTATTTATTATAAATTGTTACGATAATAAACATAAATTTGTTTCTTTTTCTTGTTGAGGATGGTTTAATGCACGTGTATATGTGATTTTTTGTATTTGTTTGAACATATTATATCAATAATTATTTATGATATGGGGCGTTATGTTTATGACTATGGTAATAAATATACGAAGTGTTGCTAAAATTATTATTAAAGTGTGATATTTAAGACAATCGTTAAAATCACAATTTAAAATTAGATTTCTATTTAAATAATACCGAATTGAAAGATGATTGGATAAAAGAAAAGAAAACAATTGGATTTCGTGTAATTGTTCATAACATTTACGGGATATATTATATTATTCGGTTTGAGGTTTGATGTATATAGATTCGAAATGAAAATAATAGCCAAATGAACTAATTGTAAGCGATATCAAGTATGACGTATCAGATCAAAGGGAGAACTAAACATATACAGGAAATGCAAATCCTTCTCGATATTTCAAAGAGAGAAAATGCGATGATTGATTGTTCATTAACTAAGTTCGATAAACTCGCATTAAAAAAAGAAATAGAAAATATTATTAAGATTGTTTCATAAATACAATTGATGTATATTGTAATATATATAAAGAAAAAAAAACTATCATTTATTTTTCAACATCAGTGTATAATATCTTGTAAAATAAATGCTCGCTGAATGTTACAAAACGAACGATCGTTTAATCATCTTTCCCTTAACACCGGTGAATTGTATTCAAGGTAGAAAAAAGAAAGGACGGTGTAAGAAGAAAAAAATAAAAAGGAAAATGATAACAACGTCATGAAAATTGTTCAGATCGTACGTCTCCTAGTCTATCCCCTGTTCCAGGTTTTGCTATCCCAACGCGCTCGTGAACTCGTAACACTAAACATCGGTTTATGGTCGCAAAGTTCTCTCTCTCTCTCTCTCTCTCTCTCTCTCGCCGAAATATCCGCCAAGAGAGAAGGAAATAGAGAGAGAAATAGAGAAAGGGAGAAAGGGAGAAAGATAGATACGTGGCGACGAGGTGGCTGTGAGCTCTCGCCGAGGAGCAATTTGGTGGTAACGTTATATAGGATAACTTTCAGTGCCATAAAGGCATTTTCTACGAGGCCAACCAGGAGGAGACAATTTTTTGGAAAAAAAAAAGGTAAAAAAAGAAAAAAAAAAGGAAAAGATACAAGCTTAACTTTAAATCTTTGTCAAACGAAAGCAATAAAAAGAATAAAAAGAAAATAAACGAAAAAAAAAAAACAGAGCAACGAGAAAATTTCAAATAAAGAAAAACAAGGAGATTGCACGAATTTATGAATTTATTTGTTTAGGTATAGTAATTTTTCTTTTTCCCGATATAAATATATATTATTTTTGTATTATTACATTTAAAAGATTAATTGAAAAGTAATTTCCGTAGAATATTAATTACTTTATATGCGTTATTAATTTATAATTATAAAATATTACAAATATTCTTAATACGTCAAAATTATATCCTGAAAAATAATGTTGAAAAAATGTCTTTAAGTAAACAACGAAAATTTGACATAACATTAATATTTCTTCAAATTCATATATATTCCATATAATTCATATATATTCCAGTAGAAAATATAATTATTCGTATAAAAATATAAATTAATCAAAATGTCGTATATCAATAATAACGAGAAAACCCACGATAATACAACGGACAATAATATTTTTCAATCGACAGAAAGAGAGAGAGAGAAAAAAGGTTGAAGGAGACAGAGAAAAAGAGATAGATGAAAATTTCGTTTCGTGCCGTTTATCTGCAATACATAAGCGCACATATACGGAGACACATACATACATACATACATACATTCGTATCTATCTTTCAGTTCGCCAAGAGATAGAAATATGAGAGTCGAGTGCGTGCTCAACGTTCGACACGATCGCAATAGTCCAACGACAACACAACACAACACAACACAGCAACGGAAGCACCACAAGCCAGCCACCGTCGATCCAACCACCACCGCCACCCTCAAACAACCACCCTCTCTCACTACCACCACCACCCTTCACAACCCATCCCTCCTCTTTTCCTCACCGTTTTCAACGACAACACGCGGTCGACCCTTCGAATCGGATCGTATATCACATTGCGACGACGCATCTGCCGTCCCTTTCGTTTCGCGAAACCCTTCCACACAACCCTTCCGCAACAGCCTTCGATCGGGTGTGGACGATAACGCTTCTGCGGACGATTTCCGTTCCTTCCTCCTCCTCCTCCTCCTCCTCGTTCGATCACTACGAGAAACGTTCATTTTACACGAACGTGAGGATAACTTCCTCTACCCTACTGCTGTCAGCCCTTCTCCCTCTCCCTTTTATTTTTTGTGATTTTACCGTGATAATCTAATAAAAAAATTAACCGAGATTAATGAGGGAATTTAAAGGGAAGATTAATTTGTTTTATTAATTACCGTTGAACTTTTATAGGAATGGCTCGTAATTATTCTTTACTTTATTTTTTCAAGAATTTATCAAAAAGAGGAAAATCAATGTCATCGATTAAAGTTACATCTTTGTTTAAAAGAACTCTCGAAGTTTTTTGTTTCTTTTGTAACTTTTTTCTTGCAAATTTTGTTTAATAACTTTTTTTTTTTTAATCAACTTTGTGATTTTACTTTCGTAATTTGATAAAAACATTAGCAGGGATTAATGAGAGATTTATAGAAGGGTTAATCTGTGTCGTTAATTGAAATGTAATTATTGTAGGGATGTCTTGACATTTTGTCTTTTATTGTTTTCTTTATTATAAATTAGTATGTTTCGAAGAAATATAAAACAACAGGAACCAACGTTATAGATTATATTTAAATTGTTGTAATTGTGTCTCATTCGAAATCTGGTATTCATTTCTTTGTAAATATTATCTTTATGTGGAAAATATTTTTAATGAAAATATTAAAGAGAAGAAAATCTCTGTTGCGTCATCTATAAAAGTTAAATTTTTATAAAGTGAGCTTGAAACCGTGAGACTTGTATTTGTGTTCTCTAAAAATATTATTTATACACAAAAATTGTAAAAAGTAAAACCGAATGGTATGGATAAAATTTAACTTTGCATAAAAAGTATGAAAAAATTGGAGATATTTTTCATCGTCTGTAATAAAATATTATCTTTGAAAAAAAAAAGAAAAGATATTTCATATATGTTCTCGTGGTTGAAATGTTCTTTCTTTTTTACGGTCAGAGGAATTGACAAAATATTTTGATTGGACATTTCAGTGATAAAAATAGAAAAAACGGGCTGGCGCGTGAGAGTGGTAAGGAATTTTCAATGTTTTCGCAGTAAATGTTCTTTTCTTTGGATGAAAAAAAAAAAGGTAAGTAAAAGGGATTCTTTGCTGACAAGTGTTTGGTCCATGAGAAAAAAAGAAAAGAAAAAAAGTAAAAGATAAAGTAAACGAAAAGAATAAAAGAGTGAGTCGACTATCGAATTCTAAGGTTTATTCGAATTCCAGTTGTCCAGTAAAATAGCTTCGAGTTAGGAGCATGCAAACGTGAATATATCTTCCCGAAAGAAAGAAAGTAAGAAATAAAGAAAAAGAGAAAAAAAAACGAACAAAATCAAGCCGAACTGGTCGAGTTTACGAAAAGTTGTTTAAGAACGAAACGGAGAGTGAAGAGTTTGAAGGGTTTAAAAGAGAAAGAGAAAAAAAAAGAAAAGAAAAGAAAAACAAAAATATCTTTGAACCTTTTTCCTTCGCCTTCTTTCTTCCATTTTTTCTTTTTTTTTCTAAACCCTTCCCTTTTTTCTCGCGTTACCGATTTGTCCCCCATGAACGTGTTCGTTATTAAGAAGATCCCATTATCGAAAATTAGTCTAGTCGTTGTTGACGAACTTCAACTCGTAAAAGTTTCACGTTTAGAAGTGGCTCGCAAAATCTGATATTATTGAAAATTTGATCGAACCGCCGAAACAATGTGCCTCTCCCCCGACGCCACTCTCTTTCCTTTATTCACCCTTTCCTTCATCCCCTACCGTGATCGTAACAATTTTAACCGAAATTTTACGAACGAGATAAAAATTGAGAGAGAAAGAGAGAGAGAGAGATAGCGAGTTAGAAAATGAAAGAGAAAAAGTTGTAGTCACCCCAGGAAAGATGAGAAAATATTGACTCTACCACGAATAACTTCTGTCTATTGAATTTATCAACATTCGTTTTCCACCCTAAACTCCCCCTTCCTATTCCTCTTCCTTCCCTTTCTCTTCCTCCTTCTCCTCTCATCCTCTTGCAAATATTCGCTTACAACGACGGAATTCGCGTTCAATTTTCGTACGAAAAATCGTCGAACGAAAAAATTGTCGCTCGGCCGAGGTCTAGAGAAAACAAAAATTGGCTCAACGTTGTTTAAAAAAAAAAAAAAAATAACAAAAAATAATCTATACAAAAAAATAAAGCTGTTCTTTAGAGATTTCCTACATTTATCTGCTGCTCTTTTAACAAACTATATATTCCTGTGTACCTGAGTCATAATAAGTTAGCTACTATTATATGGCAACTTACTTTTCCACGTTTTTGTCGATGAGAAAATATTCAACAAAAGTCATTTTGAATTTTTTCGTAAATTTTTTTCTAGTTGCGTATATTATAGAATAGTTTGCGGTTGTATTGTTCATTCGGATGATTATACGATTGCGCGTAGTTTTATTTAAACAATTTTACGTATTGAAATTTATTGTTATAAAAACAAAATTCTATGAATACGTTCATTATTAAATAGATAAATATATTTAATACTTGTATTTGTTAATATCATTTTTACGTTTAATTAGTAAAATAAATGTTCCGTACATACGAGTATTTTATTTCATTGAAATAATTGACATATACTTGAAACAGATAATCAACATTTCGTCAAAAGTTACATATTAATGCGAAGACGATGCTAATATTTAATTACAAATATTGAATGATTAATTTGAAATATAATATTTAATTTTTGTATTCATTTTAGAATAATTATAACTGTATTATGATATTTTAGTCTAAATATTAACCACAAATATTTGAAAATAATCTTCCAATAAATATCAGACTATATATAATTGTATATACGTATATGTATATGTATATGCATTGCAGAGCAGAAGTTGTTATTATTTCATCCGATTTTCGATATATTCCGATCTTACTTTCAGGAAAATGTGATACGAACATTGCATGAATATGCAATATATATATATTATATATATATGTTGGCATTAATTTGTGAGATACATTAATTCATAAAATAACAAGCTATTACACGAGAAAACTAAACTAACCAGTTAAAGTATAAAAAAAAGGCAGAATTACATATTTAAGCTATGTAATATATGAATTCGTAAAAGATGATTAGTTAAAATATGAAATTGAAATTTGATCTCAAGTATAAGAAAAATATTTTTTGATTTCTTCGCAATACCTACCTATATTGCACTATTGTAAATCCGGAGACAGAAAATATGTATTATTTTCTTCTTTTTAAAGCTTATAAGAGAAATAAAATTTGATATAATATAGAAAAAAATTGGTCTCGCAAGATATGACAAATCGGCTCACAATCATTTAGAATAAAATTATATTTCCCTAAAAATAATATGTTTCTCTGGAATAAAATTTCTATCAATTTACAAGTTTAATAATCCTAAGAATATGTTTACGCGTATAAGAATTTGAAAATATGATATTAGAAGTAACTATTGATATATAACAAGACATATAAAAAGAATTTAATTAAACCAGTAGTTTTGGAATACAACGAGGTTATACTATATGAATTCACAAAAGGCAAGTAATTAAAGTATGAGATTGAAATTTGATTTCAAGTACATTTCAAAATTCCAGGATACGCGTCGAATTTGTTGATAGCTTACTCGTATACGCGTTCAAAGTTCTTAAGTGTTGATAATGGGTTTAGAATACGCAATTATTTTCAAATGAGCCCAGAAATAAAAATCTAATTGCGCGCTTGTAATAACTTTGAACACACAACAAATAGAAAATTACAAAGTATTTTTAGTAAGAGAACTAAGCGTTCTAACCGAACTGATTAATCCGAAATGTCTTCTGTTCACAACCCGAAGCGAGTTCCATATTTTACGATACACCCTGTGTATATACATATATGTTACCGTAAAAGATCAAAATTAGAAAATGTCAGGGTTCACATCGTCGCTTGGTGTATATCCGAAATATTAATTTATAAAAATATATTTTATCGACGTATTTGGTGTGTATTGACATTTACAATGTCAATCTTGACATTCTCCAATTTCGGTCTTTTACGATAACATATTATATATATATATAAATTATTTTTTTTTTAAATAACGCATAACTTATTTATGAATATATATACTGTTCGTATACGTTTATACGTGTGTAAAAAAAAATGCATGGTTGTTCCTTTATTTGGAGAAAAAAGAAATAATAAAAATCACGAGCAGTTCTAAATTGTTCTGTTTACGTCATCGTACTCATTCCCTCTCTATCTCTCTCTCTTCTGCCGGAAAAATAAAAAAGATACTGGAAAAGTATATCACCTCTTTTAGCGTTTCTTCTTGCGTCGCCATGGCGACGCCAATCAACGAATGAAATCGCATTTGCATCTCTCACCCTTTCACCACCCCACTCTGCTTACTTTCGAAGACTCTCTCTCTTTCTCTCTCTCTTTCACTCTTTCAGGAATTAAGATAACTTATCTGATAAGGCAATCTAGAATTACGCTGGCATACAAACGTTGAAATCAAAGGTAAGAAGATCAAAAGCCGGACGTGGACTTGCTAGGAAAAGAACGGACTGAATGAATGAAAAGTAAAAAAAGAAAGAAAGAAAAAAACGAATGGAAAGAAGAAGAAGAAAAAGAAGAAGAAGTAGAAGAAATAACACAGAAATTATTATCGACGTCTCGTAAATTATTCCTTGTTTTATCGATAGAGACGTAAGAATTTTGAGACTACTTTTTATAGAAATAAAATATTGTAAACAATGAGTATGACAGTTGTTTGAAATATTTTAGAGCATATTCTATTTTTTTTTTTATAGGATCGTACAGAAAAATCATGTAACTTATATTTAAAAATCAATGACTTATTTTTCTTAATTATTTAAGATTATGTTTAAACTTTTAATTGCATCGTTATTAAGATCATTCAATAAATTTGTGTTCAACCTAGAAACTATCGTTCTCACGTCGAATTAAATATTGAAAAATGTGACTCGCTAGAAAAATCTTTTGCCGATTATAAAAATCAATTAATTATTTTGTCAGACTTTTGATTATTTACAATTAGGTTAATAGTTTGTCGAGTAAAACAAAATTAATTGAGAAAATTTTCAACTACGACAATGCATTTTTCTTTTCTTAAATTATTCGAACGAATTTTTGATACATCCGATAATAGGAAAATTAATTCTAGTATTTTTATGTGAAACTCAATGAACGATCGATCGATCAAGTATTAGTTGTTTGCAAAGAGAATGGGAGGACAAGAGAGAGAGAGAGAGAGAGAAAAAAAAAAGAGATAGAGATAGAAAGGTATGTGCATGGAAACACGAAGTAATTTTATAGAAAGGTAAGTCGGGAAAACGTGTAACACCGTTTGCGCTAAATTCATCCGTTTAAACGAAACGACGAAAGTTTCATAGCTCGCGTTTATAATCCCATCCTTGCTAGAAGGTTCTAACTGATCGATAAATTCGTTTCTACTTTTAAGTTCGTATCATTTTACATTCAATAATAACGATGAAGTCCTCTCAATGATAGAAAATGTGAGAAATAGAAGTAGATAAAGAGAGAGAGAGAAAAATAAATATAAAAATGATTCATTACTTTAGATAGAAATGATATATTATTTCAATTTGGAAATATTTGAAAAATTTCAATGATAGGAAAATTCATGAAAACAAACTTCAAATAAAGACGATCATTTTATCGTTTCGCTGTTTAAATGGAAATCATAGTAATTAGACGTTAAATGAAAAACAAAAAAATAAAAATGTAAATGAAAATAATTCGAATCATCTCTAGGAAAATCATAATAATTAAGCATAAAATAAAAACAATAAAACTTTCTATATAAAAGTTCTTTTCAAAAATAGTTGATATTATAGTTGGTATTAGAATCTGAATAATAAAATCGTCAATGTATTATATATATATATATATATATATATATACATATACATAGTTAATAGTATTTCCTTGAAACGGAATATGTATGCATATAAATACACAAGTATATACATATATAGCTTAAGGTAAAGCGTATCGAACTCTCCTTGGCCTAATTGCTAGAATTATAGATACAAGACGTTTCCTTCGTACCTGGTGTGTACGTAACTCCAGGAGGTCATTATTGTACGTCCACCGTGCTCACCTGGGGCGAATCAGGGTTAATGATTAATCGATATCCGATCTAATAATTAATTCTCATTCGACAGCTGTGTCAGCCTAGAATTCGTTAAATTCGTTAATGCGACTGTAATGACGAAGGGTATCCATAAATTTGATATGTAATAATAATAAAAAAAAAAAAGGAAAGAAAGAAAGAAAAAGGAAAAAAATTAGAAGAAAGAAAATAAAAATAGGAATGAATTAAAGTACGATAGGAAAGAAAGAATATATACCTTGGATTAAACTGTTATAAAACCTACATACATATCTCTATCAAATAACTTGACAATATTTCTGTCCGATTCTTCCATTCTTTCTTTCTTTCTTTTACCGCCAGTAAAGTGGATCATCTTTGTATTTATGAGAGAAGATAAAAGAGAAGGAAAAGGGGTATACGAAGTATGGTCTAAAACTGGGATCCGTTTATAAAGATGGATAGATTTAACTGAGTTTGACAAATCGACGAAAACTCGGCCAACTTTTTCTCGCTAACTTGACGCCACTTTCTCGTAGCTTTCCAACGAGACACCACCACACCACCACCACGGACACTAATACCAACACTAACCACTAACAGGAACACTAGCAACACCCAGTAATGGCAACAATAATGATAAGACTATCTCTCTCTCTCTCTCTCGCTCTCTCTCTCTCTCTCTCTTTTTCTTTTTCTTTTTCTTTTCTTCTTTTTGCGTTATTTCTTTCCATCTATTTCTTGGGTAAAAGAATCCATGGTTACTTTTCCAGGGCAAACCATTTGCCCGCGTTATTTCTTTTTTTGAGAGAAAAAAAAATTCTCCCGGCCCGAAGAAAAAGGTTCTCCTCCACTGCTACGGGACTTATACTCCTTCTTCGATCCAAAAGAATAAGTAGAACGTAGAAAAGACGAGATGACGAGGAGGAGAGGATATTTGTCAGAAGACGGACACCAAGTTGCTTTTGCTTCTACCATTGGTGTTTTCTTTATTACTAACGTTCACTTTCTAGAAGAAAAAGAAAAAGAAAAAAAAAAGAAAAATAATACCTTTCGCAATTTCTCAAGGATGCTTTAAATTTCTTTCTACCCCACGTTTTTACGAACCATTGCTTTTACTTTTTTATTTACACACTCACACACACACGCGCGCGTGTTTTCATATGCGTTTCTCCATAAAAGAAGAAAAAAACAGAAAAAAGAAAGAAAAAAAAAAAAGGGCAAACGCGTATTTCAAAAGAACCCCCATTTTTTTTTCCTTATATCGTTTCGTTTAAATTCCAAATAGAGGTGATAAACAGAGCGGTTTTTCTTTTTATTTCTCTTCCGTTTTCTTTTTTCCATTTTTCATTTTTCATTTTCAACGAATATCCATGAGAGTTTTGATTCCGATATGAATATAAAAAAACAAATGTGTTTATCCGTGGCAACATTTCTATCCATCTCTCTCTCTCTCTCTCTCTCATTCTTCGTCGTTGTGTCTGTTGCTTCAGTCGTTTTTGTTTTCGACTCGCTCACTCGCGGATTATTTATTTTACAATATTCCATCATTCCGAACGTCGACTGTAACAATGATCGTAACAATACTCGAAAATACATTTATTTATTAAAGTTTAAATAGACAAAAAGGGGGAGAGGAAAAACACGTGTATATTAAAAATATAATAGAAACTATTACAAATAATTGTTTAGAATATAACACCATTTGCGAATTGTAGAAAATAAATCAACGAAATATTTCTTCTATTATATATGTATAAGCATTGAAATGTCATCGATAACGAACAGAAACTCGCGATTTCGTGTTACACGTCTACGCTTACTAGCATTAAGGGTAATTCAAATATAATAAATATATATATATATTATTATCTCAATTTCATACGTTAACATCTTGTAAATTCATATATTATCTAGTTGAAATATGTAATTCTGTCTTCTTATATATGTAAACAGGTCAATATAGTTATTTCAGGGTCTAGCTAGTCATTTCACTAATAAACGAATTTCAAAAAGATTAACGTAGACATATATATATTGCATTGTTTTATTTGGAAGATCGAAAACTAAAGAAAATTTTTGACTGGTCGTACAAACTTTAAAAACAAAGCATTATCCGATCCATATTCGTACGAACTTCTTTTTCGTTATTATAATCATAAAAATATACTACAAAAGTTAAGCAAAAAACATTAAAGCCTGATATATATTTGATTCTTGGCGAAACGAATGGAAATAATTCGAGCAAAAATTTTTCAACAACAACAACAACAACAAAATAACAAAAAAGTAATAGATACAGAATTCTTTTTGTTCTCGATAATATTTCACATGTTTCGTTCTAAAGGGCCCCCGCCTACTTATTCTTCAACACCCCCCTTTCTCTCTGTATAAAATTTCTTTTTGTTATAAAATGATCAACAAAAAATAGCGTATAAAAAACGAGAGAGAAAGAGAAAGAAAGTAAAAAGACAAAGAATTAATGAAAGCTTGCAGAGATTGAAAACAGTTTGGTGTATCCAACGAAATACATGGATTTCTATCGAACAAAGGGAGCAGAAATCTCAACGACTTCTATGAAAGGAATATTTGACCCGTTGGGTTAAGTCCAGTTTTAATATACGAAAGCAAAGTCTCTTTCTACCTTCTCTCTCTCTCTCTCTCTCATACTATCTCATTCTTTCTCTTTCTATCTCTCGCTCATATTCCGTTTCATTCTTTCTTTTTTCTCTCGATCATACTCTCTCCCTCTTTTTCTCTTTCTCTCTCTTTCTCTCATATATACTCTCTTATTTTTTTTCTCATTTTCTAATTGTTTTTCTTTCCTCTCACACACACATTTTATTTTCTCTTTCTCTCTCTTTCTCTCTCTTACCCATACATTCGCATGCGCACGTGCGAAAAGGACAACATGATATTAGCACACAATATACCATAAAATATTTCTTACATACACATCGATCGCCCACGTGAATGCGCTTGGATGGATCGTAAAGTCGTTAAAAATGAATACTCGCGAGTAATTTTCTCTTCGTCTTCGTCCTGGCAAACGTTAATTTATAAAGTTAATGACAAGTTCGATTACGTGACTGGTAAGAATAAAAACGAGAGCACGAGAAAGAAGATAGAAACTAAGAATCAATTAGAAAATGCATTAAAAGGATAATGACCAAATGAAAATCAGATTAATTAAATTTCGGAATCGATCGATTCGACGCATACGAATCTACCATAAAATTTTTACAATTTCCATACACATATATATATTATATAAAATACATTTCTAACATTCTCGTATTCCACGAGAGTCGAAAAAAAGAGAGAGAGAGAGAGAAAAGAAATGATTCTCCAAGACGAGAAGATTCGGAGTGGAGAAAATTTATTAGGAAACGAGCCCCGTTTAATTAAACATTCCAACGAGAGAACTTATCTCTCAACATTTTTACCTCTTCCTAACGCTAGATCGTGCGAGCAAGATAGATAGATAGAAAGAGAGAGAGAGAGAGAGAGAGAGAGTAAAAGAAAGAACGTGGTAGTAAAAAAGTAGGCCAATTAACTCGACGAAAAGTCGATCCGACTGTCCTACGAAATTCCCTTGAAAATTTGATGCCTCGGCAGTTTGCGGTTCGCCTCGCGGCTAAAATGTCTAGCCCTAGATTAAAACGATATTGACCGAGTGAGCGGAAAAAGCAAAAATAAAGGCAAAACAATATAAACAGAATCGAAAAGAAAAGAAAAGATAGGAGATAGGGCGAACGAAGGGAGCGAAGTAGGTAATGTTGAGGGAAAGGGAAAGAAAGAAGCATTCAAGAACAAGGATAATAGGGGAATCTTCTCAGCACTCACGACAAGATTGCTCGATTAAACGAACACAGAGAAGAAAACGCGGGCACGGTGGGTGGCTAAGTTTGAAGGGTCAGAAGGGTGAAGGGTTACTTACTAGGAGGGCTGAACTAGTAGAACTAATTTCGTTCTTTTTCCAGATGGTTTCCTTTTCGGCCTTCTAAAATCGACTGGCCATTTCTGTTTCGATGGACAGAATTACGAGTGTTACGATTTCTGAGATTTAAGAACGGGGATGGTAGAGAGAGAAAGGGTTAGTGTTTTTAAGTATAACGGGTGTCTGTAAATAATGACAAACGCGTTTAGGTGTAATCTAATTTGTTCGTAATTCAAAGCACATGGTATATTTTTTTTGTTTCTTATTTTAATGAAATAGGAAATGTTACATTTAAATTCGCAGTATTGTCGAATTGCATCTCAAATTATTAAATATCTTTTTAACAAATAATTAAATTGAAATGTATTTTTCTTCTTTTTTTAATTACTAAGAAACGAAATATTGGCATATAAAAAAGAAAAAAGAAAAGAAAAGGAAAAATATTTGGTTGGAATATTTTTAGAACAAATACCAAAAAAAAAAAAGAAAAAGCTATTTGATCGCTACACCTAAACCTTCCCTCCACCCTCCCCCGCCCCCATAACAAACATACTAACTTTATTCTACCAATATTTCCCATAAAACCATAAATAACGGTGAGCATCGAAGTGTTCCGATTAAAGTGCACCTTTCTGTATGACTTTTCGCCGATCACATTTTTGCCTCGAAAAGTAGAACAACAAAAAAAAGAGAAAGAGAGAGAGAAAAAAAATGGTACGCAGTTGATAGCGATTCGACGACAAGAGTTTTCTTTTTTATTTTTTTTTCTTCGTCGATTCTCGAATATCGATAATCTAGAGAAAGATCGTAACTCGGTGTGGTAGAGGAACACCTTCTTTTTCTTCTTCTTCTTCTTCTATCGAAGTCCTCTTCATGTTTTCTCAAGCAGTCGTGTCGCACGAGCACTTCTCAAAACTACTTCGCGTATCGTTCCATTTTCTTTCTCTCTCTCTCTCCCTCTCTCTCTTCTCTCTCTCTCTCTTTATGTATCCTTGCAATTACTCGAACAAGCTCCTCGTAGTCGTCGAGAAGATTGATAATGCGTGTTTCGATAGCGGTTAAGTGGTGAGCTCTCTCGCTCACCGGCTGTCGTCTGGCGCCCAATAGAAATCGTTCTAGTAAGCGCACGATCACGCTTTTGCACGATCACTGCAATTTAACTACACA
This sequence comes from Polistes fuscatus, assembly GCF_010416935.1. Taxonomy (NCBI): domain Eukaryota; kingdom Metazoa; phylum Arthropoda; class Insecta; order Hymenoptera; family Vespidae; genus Polistes; species Polistes fuscatus. Next base: position 9,522,938 of record NW_025113129.1, read on the forward strand.
CACACACACACACACACACACACACACATACACGCACAGACGCATATACACGTACAAACGCACATATACCACCACTACCCTTCCTTCGTCCTCCTCTTTTTCTCTCTCTTTCATATTATCTGTTCATTATTTTTATAACAAAAAACAAAAAGAAAACAATAGCAACTTTAATTATATCAAAAAAAAAAAAGGTACCATCCGGAAAGAAAACAAAAGAAAGATAAAGCATAAAGGGGAGAACAGAGAGAGAAAGATATATTATAGTAGAATACCGATCTTACATTAATTGAAGTTCAAGTGTATAAATGTATTCACGTGAGTAGGAGATAAGCGTTAGTTAATCCAGATAATGCGAATACGGACCACTTGGTCGTCGTTCGCAAAATGCTCGAATATCTTGAAGCACGTTGCTGCAGCAACAGAGGAATACTAGCGGCATCGGTAACAGTAATTGTAATAGCAACAGGACCACCACCGCCAGTAGCAGCAGCAGCAGTAGTAACAACAGCAACAGGAGCAGCAACAGCAGCAACAACAGCAACAACAGCAACGACAACACAACAACAACAACAATGACAACGATGAGGAGTAGAAGGAGGATGAAGAAGTGGAGGAGGTGGGAGTGAATGTGGGGGTGGAGTAGGAGTAGCAAGAGGACAACAGCACGATACCGTACGAGTCTCGAGCATGTAGTCACAATATGCTTGAATTTCCTCTTTCGCGTTGAAGCACATTGGTGCGACCGATGCAGTGGGCCGGTGTTCGTGTTCGGTCACAACAAGCTTGAGTATTCCCGTTTAGCATCCAAGCGTACTCTCATCTATAGATACGCTGTCACAATAAGCTCGTATCCGGTTTTCTATGCCAAAATGCGCCCTACTGCATCGTCTACATTCAAATACATATATAGTCATATATATACATGTATATATGTATATAAGTTTATACGTTTTTGTATAGATATATGTACAGATATTTGTGTTTGCGTGTGGTTGTGTGGTTGAACGAATTCGTGTTATTACGAACTCACCCACATACACACACACACGTATATAGATAGTAATGGCTGTGTATTCAAACTGCGTAGAAAACCGAAGTGGCTTGGAGAAAAACATTTCCCATTTCGAATTGACGTGTGTATACGTGGTTACAGAAATATGTTTATATATATAATTCTAGAGTATTTTATGTATTATAATATGACAAATACCTAACCAAAATAGAATTTATTTCGAGAAATATAAAGATAAATTGGTATATTATTAATCTATTAATCTGTTTGATAGACAAATGTGTGGGTATAAAAAATTCTTGTTTTTCTTTTTTTTTCGACTTTTAAAACGAATTTATGGTATATAAAAATAGTTGTATATACTTATAGGAATACGACGTGCTCTTAAATATTATAGAGACCGAACGCCTAATGAAATTTCGTAGGATATATAGAGTGGGACAAAGGCACTTTTACGAAACGATTATTCCCTTTTTCCCCTGGCTCCGCCAATCCCTTTAACTCGAGAGTCGAGTTGTTTCTAGAGTACTTCTTGAAACAACTTCGTCTATCGCACTTTTGCCTTACAATGACCGTGGATACGAATGAGATGCTGCTTGTAACGAGTTACCCTACGAGAAAAAGTAGTTCATATCGTTCTCCTCTCTTTCATATTCTAAATGATAATGAAGTAGAAGAATAAGAGGAAATAAAGAAAGGATCCAAATAAAATAAATAAAAAGAAATTACGTTACGTAAAATCGTTCCCTCTCATAATATGAAAGTAAACAAAAAGTTACAAATAAAAATGAAAGAAATAAGATACATAAAAATAATAATAATATAATACATAAAAAATATATACATACTTTTGTCGATATTATTATTTATTAATAATGATGATATATATGTATATGTATATATTAAATATGTGTATAAATAATATATTAGAAGTTTGTAGAGGAAAGCTTAGAGATAAATCGTTGTTTGGGTATATCCTCCTTAGAATAACACGACGTTGAATTTCGTTCTGTCTTTCAACGGATTATGTAAATCTTTTAGCCCGAGTTAAGCTTCGAGGATTACTCCGCGAGAGATTCCAATCGTGATAATCACTTGCGACGATCTCACTTTCCTAATTACTTTCACCCTTCTTCGCGTCTCGGTGTTTAGTCTTTTAATAGTCTCTCTTTCTCTTTCTCTTACATACACACTTTAAATACATATATAACAATACTTTTCGACAACAATTTAAATTGTCCAAAAAAAATGAGAATGCTCGATGACGTGACGTAAATATTACGTTATTACATTTGTATTTGAATTGTATGTTATTGATGCAACGTTATTACTATTACTAATATTATTATTATTATTGTTATTATAATTAATAGAAAATTTTTCATCTATTTTTTATTTTTAGAATTTTACTCTAGTTGTATCGTATTTACGATGAATAGGACAGAGAAAGAAATAACAAGTAGAGTATCACTCATATACTATCGTCTACTACTCATATTTCAAAAAATACCAGCAAGCGTGATGCAATTTTATTTTTGTCATTATTATTACAATCCAAAAAATATTTTCCATCTACAATTTTCTCTTAGATTGTTACTTTTATCAATATATCATTTGATTGTATTTTATTCTTTAGATGAGTACGAAAAACGCGCGATAGAAAGTAGAAGAAGAATATATATATATATATATATATTAAAAAATAACAAAAAAATAGGACACCACTTATCTACTATCTGTTGGTATTCATATTCGAAAAGATAGTAGAGGGAAGCTGACGCTTCGTGAATAAATCTTAAGCAAACGTTACGAAAAACGTTATCACCTATACTAAGAAATCACCTCTTTCGTTATACAACGTAAATCATATACAATATCGGAACGCTATGATATTCGAAAGGCGAGCTATGAAATCGTTTTGAAGTGTCATAAAGAGTATGAGACTATGGTTATAAAAGTTTTATAGAAAGTTTCCTGATTGAACGACCATTTTACGATTTTAATGTTTCTTCTTACTAGCGCGAATCCTCTATCGATACTTCTTTATTACCACATAAGAATCGATTTCAATTCCATATCTCTATCTCTTTTCCCCCGTCTCTCTCTCTCTCTCCCTCTCTTTTTCTTTCTTTATTTCTTTAATTATTATCTAGATGAATAGGGATAAAATCAATGTAAGTAATAAATGATTTTAAAAAATAACTAACCAATTAACAATTGATATCTATATTTGTCTTTATTTCTTTTAGTCAAAATCTAGATAAATAAAGATAGAACCAATGTTAGTTTGAAATAATTTCGGAAAATTTTGGACCAATAGAAAACAAAAATAATATTAATATAATTGTACACATGTCATCGTCGTTTATAATAGTGCACAATAGTTCGAACGCAGATATATAAATGGTAAGATAATTTAGAAATTTCTGACCAATGAGAAAGACAAAATAAAAAGAAGAGGATAAAAGAAAGAGATACAAGCTCAAATGATTTTGCATCATTGGCGTCATCGTGTATGCACTTTTCCTCCCTTCTTCCTCCTCCTTCTCCTCCTCCTCTGGAACGACAGATTGCGTGGTTCTCCGCAGTCTAGCTTCTGTGGTTTTCCAATGGTTCGCAAAGTACCACCACAATTGGCGGTTGCCACGGTAAAATGGACACACACGCGGACACGATATGCAATATCCTTCTCTAACCCTCCTCCTCCTCCTCCTCCTCCTTCTCCACCACCCCTTTCTACCTTGCTGTTTCTCTTTCTCTCTTTCACTCTTTTGTTTTTTTTCTACGATACTTAAAATCTCAAACGACTCTCCCTAACTCTTACGACGTCTTTCTCGTAACGTGAATACTATAAAAAAAAAATAGTAAAAAAAAAAGAAATACGCAAATGGTTAGACGGAATAATTGAAATCAATTATTCATACGTTCGACGTTTTTTCCTTTTTACCCGCCGTTCTTTCTTCGACGGGAAAATTTTTATTTACAAGAAAACAAAAACATGAAACAAAGCCGTTTGATCACTGACTATTTTATTTTATTTTTTTTTATTTCTATTATTTTTAAAATGGATAAAAATTTTGTGTATAATTTGAAATTAATATTAAAAACAATTGTAACGAAATCTAATAAATATTTTATACGATTCAAACAATTTGTTTATCTGCTAGTTATCTATAATAATTTTCACGAGAAGAACGTATCTTTATGATCAGAGTTAGGGAAACGAAATAATCAAAGTATATTTGTACCATTCGATAGATAAGAATGATCACACTAAACGATAAAAATACCTAACACCGAATATCTTTTCTTATCGATATCCTCTATAGAAATTTCAATCAAATTGATAGTAATCTTTTTCCATATATAGCGACATAAAAAATATAATAAAATATTCAAATCGGAGAATAAATTGGATGGTAATAATATTGGAAAATTAATGAATTCTATTCTCACGTACAAAGTTTCCCTCTTTTGTTGCTACTTCTCTCCCTACCTTCCTGTTTCTCTTAGAAATTCATTTAAACTTCTAACGCTAAAATCGTATTCCCATGAAACGATGTACAAGTCCACGCGTCTCGATTATCTGTAATTTACTTTAACGAGACCCCACACGCCATTAAACAAAGTATAAAATAATTGTATCGTTAATTGAATGATTACTTTTATTAATTAATAAAAATAGCAAGACAAAAAAACAAATGTTTAATAAAAATCATCAAATTCTAATCCCAATTACTTACATCTAACATTAATATTTTAGAAATTAAATCCTTCAGTAAATGTAACAGTACGAAAATATTATAGTTAATTATTATTTATTTTATTTAATAGTATTTGATTAATCACACAGTTAATTCTCCTACAACATGATTGATGACATGATAGAATCTCTTATAAAATGAATTCCCTATAACAACGGGAGCTTCTCAAATCAAATATTCATGTTATCAAATATGCGTGTTATATAATTCATCTATGCCCAAACTTAAGTCATGCTATAAAAAAAACATATATCAAAGTATAATTATCAGTATTTTTACACCCTGTTATATAAATCATGCTTACTCAAATTTATTAACTTACGTTATAAAAATATCACATTACGAAAGGTTTGTAACTAATTTTATACCATCTAAAATTGAAATCTTTTTTTTTAAAGTACCTTGTTGTAAGAAGGTTTAATGTGGAATATTTTCGGGAAGGAAAAACGCATTGGGTGTAAGCTAGTTTGGTAATTTTATCGTAGATGTTATCCTATATATCCCATTACCGTTTAACTCGTACCCCGAAGCACCTATTTCAAGCCTCGAAAAATTGCGATTATACGATTGACTTCGTTTGACCTCGCGTATCATCTCGATATTTTTTCACTCAATCAGAAGATATATAACTTGATGAGAGTTTTTCTGATATATATAACGTTTTCATCAACGGAACCTTACGCGAACGAAATCAATATTTAATTTCGCCTAACGTACTCATTACCGATCGAGTAAAGATAGAATGAGAATGGAAAATGGCGATTGATTCTTTTTTTCTTTTAAATTTTTAATACCTATAGAAATCTAATGGAGAGTGATAAAGTATTATATAGGAATAGTGATATTTAGTTTTATTTCCTATGCGTTTTTAAATATAAAAATAAATAATATAAGAGATATATTTTTTTTTAATAAAACTTTCTTTGTAAAAATTATAACTGATATTTGATTAATATCGATAAATTATGAATATAAAATTTTATCCAATATGCAAATATATATGTAATATAAGATACTCATATTTATTTCAACAACAATTTCTACAGATTATTAATAGAAAATTGTACTTAAAATTTAAAATAATATAAAAAATTAAATACTCGGTATATTTCATTTTACCAATTATTAACATATGATTCGATCAAATTTTTAATTAATACAAAAAAATAAAAATAAAACACACAATTAGTTAATTCCTAAAAAAAGAAAAACAAATGCACGAAATTCTTACAAACTCGTATAAAATTTGTACACGATTAAAGAATGGGGCGAGGGGGGGGGGAGGTGTTAAGAAAATAAATAAAAAAATAAAAATAATTTATCTGTAGAGTACGTTTTGAAAAATAATAAAAACGAAAAAAAAAAACAATTAAAAAGAAATACTAGACGAAAATGATTCAACTTCTTTGAAAGCAAATATATTTCTGAAAGAACAAGTAGACGCACGAGTGTGGAGGGAAGCCTAAGGGATTGCAAAGCAAAAAGGTACCTTCCAAGATCCCAATGGTATTGGATCCATTACCGTCTCGAAACGATGAAAGGTGAGTACCTATTATTCTGTCTGGAAACCGAGCGTGCATTTTAGTAGCCTCTCTACGAATATCAGAATTCGTTGTTTTCCATGGAGCAATAAAAGATACTCTTGCTACGTTTCAACGGCTGTTCGAAATAATTCTCTCTAGTGATTTTATTTTTTTGTTTTTTATTTCATTTCATTTTACTTACTCGCAACTACAATTAAATACTTATTACCGTTATTGGAAACTTCCAATTAGCGAGTATTTGAAGAAACATTCGACGAACATAATGACTACTCGGAGAATATATTTTCTTCGCGTTTAAAAAGCAAATCGTTTTGTTGCTTATGCGAAATATTCCTAAACAGCTACGAGGATTCTTGCAGTCGTTGTCGATTATTAATTTATTTCTTTTTTTTTAAAACGAAATAACAACAACAAGAAAAAAGATAACATAACAATAAACATTTTGCGGCGTGAAGAATACTAGCAAAGCGTTTAAACGCGAACGCGTTTGCTACAAAGCTGTATTTATCATAAATTGCGTTAGACTTAAAGCGAGAACTCACTTTCTATGGGATTACATTTAAAAACCTTGTCGTTTAAGAAATAACAAAATCAAAGTGATAAGTCGAAAAAACCTATAACTAAAAAATCAATTTGATTCACCAAAATATATATTTGACCTTTCAATATACGACAACACGACAACAAAGTAGACTAAAACGATGACTAAGTTCATTAAACCAAGGAATCTTCGAATATCAGGTAGCAAGTAGCCGGCTTTTAACCTTTTCTCGTTTACAAATCGCTTCGCGTTTCCAAAATAGCTCGACAAATGGTAGGAAATTAGTCAAAGGTTATATAGGATCCTTTAGAAAGATAAAGTAAGTAGTAAACATCAAAGATCTATCAGATATGTTCTCGAGATCCTAACGCCTCCTCTGCTTAAAAACATCTTTTAAAAGCAAACGATAGAAACGATGACACATATGAAGATAAAGGATTCGGAGTTAGGTGTATCCATCCATTATACCAACGAATATTATCATCTTAATCAGTGGATGCCTTTACCAAAAGATAAATGTTTGACATTTAAAGAATCTCGAGCAACATCAACCCCCTCCTACTTAACAAAATAAGAAACACACACACCACGATTAACAATGGCATCTAGAAAACACAAAGTGTTTGCTCGTTAGCGGTGATGATAACTGTTCAGAAGATTTCTCTTTCTCAGATGTCTTTGTTTTACTCATTTCCTTCAACGTCGTATAAGAAAATCGTGGCTCGTTCTTGCCACGTGGTCAGGCCAGTCGGATTGTAAATCCTTTTAAAAGTTGGCCAGGTTCTCCTCTCTTTTAGATTCTTAAAAACATTTTCTATACGGTACGGGGGCTTAACGGCTTACTTCGAGGCAATCTGTAAAGTGGCCGGTGTCGTGAGATTGTGACGGAGAAACGGCTTCTACCGTTTCTCCACAACCACAACCACAACCTCCTCCTCCTCCTCCTCCTCCTCCACCTTCTCCCCCATCTTTTTCTTCTCAACCCATTAACCAAACCACTCATTGCTGCCGAATAAAGAGCGATCGAGCGTGGCAAAGTCGAATACGACGAAAAACGGACTCTCTCTTGAAACGATCATGGTGAGACCGATAACGAGCACCTTTTATCGCCAATTCTTTTTCTCTTTCTATTTCTATCTTTATCTCTCTCTCTTTCTAGCTTTTAGAGATAAAGTGGGTACTGTGTGTGGTACTTCGGACGAAATGTTCTAGAGAATATTTGAGATATTATCTATCTGTCTCTATCTTTCTTGTTCATTCCCTCGTTTTCTCGTTTGCCTTCTTGCTTGCTTGCTTGCTTGCTTGCTTTTTCTCTAATGCAAGAGAAATGGAAAGTAGACCTTTACCAAAGTTACCTCTTCTCTATTGCCACCTAGCAAGTATCTTCTACAAGATAAGCCAAGTTGTAAAGCTCGTGTTTCGAAACAGCGATGCTTCAAGGCAACGCGAGAAGTAATAGATGAACTATGTCGGTATAGAGAAATTGATGGATTATGATACCAATCTATGTGTATGTATGTATACGGATATATAGATCTTCTTAGCACCTAAATTTATCTCTTAATATACATATATCTATATATGTATATACCTATATACATTTTTTTCACCCCTCTTTGGATCCGTGATTTAAGAAAATTTCACCTCGATCATGTTGTCCCGGTGGTTCATATATGTCAAACTCTTATATGAACACGCGCCATCAAATTTACTTCAAGAAAATATTTATGGGTAAAAAGAATATATAAAAAGATTTATCAAGCAAAATTTTGGCAAGGGAAGAAAAAAGAATACGTCTTTGATATTTGAAAATCTTCTAGGTCGTGTGTTAAATATCATTAAATATTATCGTATCTCACGCGAAATGGTTTCGTGCGTATTTTAACACATTTTATAAAATTTAATCTCGTCGCATATTTTTCAACAAAAATAAAATATGATATCGATATTTTTAATAATGACGTTCTAAAGATAATCAATTATATATGTTCCATTAATTTCTAAAAGAAATATTGAAATAATCTGATCTATCATCATCTTTCATGTATTTAGCTATATTTATATGATATTTTTTATTTATTAAAATTAATAAAAAACAATTCTTTTGTTATATTCATATTAACTCGTTAAAAAACATTTACATGTTGAAACTAATACGTTACGTATTATGCTACGTCAATAATTTGATATTCAAATTTTTATTAAAATATTTGAAATTCAGGAGTGATATAATAATATTAGTCGATCTTTTATGATGTGTCACGAAAATGGCATATAACACGAATATTTTCATTATATTTCATTAATTTTTATTATACGTATTTTATTTTATTTATTATGATTTTGATACTATATAGGAAAAAAATTAATCGTGTTTTAGGGGAGAGGATTTAGTGTATCATCAAAATAAAGCGAACACGAAACAACATTAAATATTCAGAATATATTAACGCAAATGATCAACCATATTTGTTTACCATCGATCAGTTAAAACTATTGCTTTTTATTTTTATTCTTTATGAAAAAAAAAAATCGATCTCCACTCTCACGAATAAAAATTGTAAACGTTAACCAACAATTTCAAACTACCGTTTGAACAAAAACATTCGACCTATTATCCATTTATTTTTCCAACTTTAACATGAACCGAACATTTCCCTGCCCCGACCCCAAAATTTAATAAGGATCAGATTATAGTCGGGAATTAACAAACATGACACAATTTTAGCTTCGATTTTCAAAGTAGGAAGAAAGAAAGAAGGAAGAAATAACGGGGAATAGAATGTTATAGGTCATGTTGCGGGATGTATAACAAATTTAGCCAGGTGCTTCTACTCGACTAGGTTCTCCTGCTTTTACCGAAGGTATCGGAGGTCAAAGGTGAGCAAGAAAAGGGTCGAACTTAAAGCATTCATTCTGCGATGCTTTGTTCAACAACTTCGACGTATTCGGAAACGTTTCCACCTCTCTCTCTCTCTCTCTCTCTTTCTTTCACTTCTTTTTCTTTTTTCCTTTTAACGAGTGAACCGTCCACGCGTGGAATTACAAGCGACCCAATTCACACGCGAGACCGATGTAATTGTCTGTACGGAAAGTCCTCGGTTGTACCTTTCTATCTTTCCATGTACCCATTTTCCTATCTACCTTCCTACCTACCTACCAACCCTTCGATCGGAGTACCAAGTACTAAGAGGAAGAGAGCAAGGGGGTGGTGGAGGTTGGTAACTGCTGATTCGACTCCAAGAATCATTCCGCTCTATTAAACGTCGACCTTGTCATTTTCATCGTAAGAAAATTCTATTTCTGTAGGTAATGGTAATGAAAAAGCGTTTCATTTTTTTTTCTTCTTCTTTCTCCTTTCTTCTTTTAATATGCACTAATAATTACGTTTAATCAAGAACAAGTATATAATATATTGAATTTTTATTTTCTATCTATTTTTAATTCTTCCGTATAAGAATTTTTCTTTCCATCTGTTCAACGTTTTATCTCTTTCTTTTTTTTTGTATGATAAAGAGTAGAAAACAAACACGTGATCTAGAAATTTTCTTCGCGAAACAATTTCATTCGTGAAGGAATCTTCAGTTCCTTTTAATTCTTTTGTTCGAATTTGTTCGTTGTTTTTTCTTTTTTCAAAAGTGAAATGGATAGGGAAAGATAAAAGGTAAAAAAGAAATGCGGCGTGATCTATAAGGTGGATCAATCGGGATTTTTGAAACTGGACGAATAAAAGCTTACGTGATGTGTATCTATGTACGTTGAACATATACTATGATTCGAAGTATAGTGAGCAGTCTTGGTGGTTGTCGTCGTTTGGAAACTCCGGGGAAATCTCGGTGAGCATCGCTAGTACAACCGAAATTCCCTAGTCACTTGCAAGGTATAAGGTAACATTCTGCGGATACATCTGCGAATGACCGGTATACGTAAAAGTTAGAGAGAGAGAGAGAAAGTAAGAGAGTAAGAGAGAGTAAGAGAAAGAGTAAGAGTGAGATTTGGTAATAGAAATGAGAATTTATCTCTCTCTCTCTCTCTCTCTCTCTCTGTCTTCTAATTTCTATTTGTATGCTTGCCGGTCAGCAACCATTATAATCGGATGTGATTCTATCAGTAATCTACAATATTACCAAATTATATTATATCTAACAACTAAACTGTTATAATATAATTGGAATACGTGATCTTTCTGTACATACTTTAAATGAAGGCTCATTCAAGTAATAATCAAAAACTTTATTCTTTCTAAAAGTATTCAAAGTATTTTATACATTTTTGTATTAATATGTAGAATTATATTTCAACGTGTAAATATCTATTAACGAATTAAAACAAACGAAAATAATATATAGTTTATCTTAATATTAGTTTCTGTGAATTCTAACAAATTAGAATGCATCATATAGATATAGTTAAATACATGAAATATGATAGATCGTATTAATAGTTATCATAAATCTACGTACGCTATGATTCATCGGTCCAAAACCATGCTAATCCACTTTGCATAATTTTCCACGTACATAATTCTCCACGATTTCGTCGTGTCGTTGTCGTCGTCGTCGTCGTCGTCGTCGTTCTACTGAAAATTCTCGTTCTAGGATCGTACGGGTTATAAGCGACACAAGAAAACAAATAGAAAAAAGAAAACAGTAAAAAACAATAGGAAAAATTGCATTGTATTATTATTTAAAAGGAGCTATTTTGGAAAAGCTCGTTAGAATCAATGAGTTTGACTTGACGCGTGTTAGAATTATCCTAATACAAGTTGAAATACTCTCATTGGACACGTTGTTGACGTTGCACATAAAATACTTGGAGTCACGAACGTCGTTTAAGACGAGGTTTAAAGAGCCCGCGTGACCCAGTCAAGAAATTTCTTCTAATCGTTGAAAAATACTTAGCGTATATTTTTCTCGCCCTTTATTTCTCTCTCTCTCTCTCTCTCTCTTTCTTTTCTTCGTGTGTTGATAATAAATTTCTCAGTAAAAAAGTACGTGCTCAAGCTTATCGAGGATATCTTGCCACGTAAGATCCAATATAAATCATGTGAGTCATACAACGTGAGTGGATATATGTAAGTATCTATCAAAATACTATCCTGATAAAACATGTAAGTATATAAGTGTATATATGTGTATGGTATGATAACACAAATTTTTGTATTTTACCATACGTTTCTCTACATACCATGTACAAATATGTTTTGTGTATGTGCATAAATGTTTCTATATAAGGAAAATGTATAAATGCAAGTATATTTCGAATGTGTACATAAATGTTTATATATAACCATACGTGAATATATATATAAAAGTATATTTTTGGTATATACTTTAATTTTGGTATTTTACCATACGTGTATGCGCAAATGTATTATATCTATGTGACAGGTGTATTTCGTGCGTGTATAGAAAATTTTTGTACGTATTTCTGCGTGTAAATACAAATGTGCTTTGTATGCGCGAATAAATGTTTGTATGAAAACATAATTTATATGTGTGTTGAAAAATTTGTCTGTAACAAAAATTTAAGGAAAATCGTAAGCAAATGTCCGTTCGTGCTTGTGTGTGTATGTGTTTGTGTGTTCGTGGATTGTACTTGAGCCTATTTCAAGAGAGTAGCTTAGTGTTACGAAGGTAGAAAAGTATATATAATACAAGAAAAGGGACGGTCTTCATCTTAGAAGCCAGGTAGGTATACGAGAAAGGAAGAGAAGAAGGCTGACCGGACAAACAAGTAAGAAACCGACAATAGAGTCTCCTCTCGTTGAGACGAAACGCCTTCGTACCGCAATCTCTTCGAGGGTGGCCGAACAAAATCAGCGGGTAATAACAAAGCACAAAGTATTCATTCTTTGAAAGTGAGAACGTATAGTGAGTAGTTTCTTTTTTCAATCTTATATTTCTTTTTTCAATCTTATATTTCTTTTTTCCTTATTTTTCTTCTTTTTTTTCTTCTGCTTTAAAAGAACAACAAAATATATCCACGACGATAGTTATTATCCTCTCTCTTGGCTTTTACACTACACAAAGAAATACCCTAATCGGGATAATAAAAAATGAAAAAATATATTACTAATTTACCCATTAGTCAATTAGCAACCGTATATTATACTACTTGTTCATAATCGATTAGTGGTTAGTATGTATTTTGTTGCGGATATTAAAAAGTTTTTATAAAATTTTATTAAAAAGAATTAAAAAAATAAAAAAAATTTCATTAACATGATTTCATGTTTGTGCATAAAAATAAATACAGTTTGCAATAATAATGCATTTGTGACAATTACTTTATGAGGAGTATTTAAACAAAAAAATTAATTTATCATCCTAATGCAATCTTAAAATAATTCTGCTTACAATAATAACGCACTTTTGTCAACTAATTTATAAAGTCATCTTTTATAATACATGCAATGTAAAGAATTATTTCAATATACAAATAAAATTAATTTCCTATTCACCACTCTAATTCAATCCTCTTTACGATATTAACAAAATTTCTGTAAACTAATTAACAATAACACCCTTTAACGTACGATTCAAAAAGTTACTAGAATATTAAAAAAAAAAATTAATTTTCTGTTTGAAGAAGAAGAAAATTTCAAAGAAAAAAATTAGGTGTGATACGTTGATCCTAAAATGAAATGGAAAAAAGAGGGACAACGAGAAAGAGAGAGAGAGAGAGAGAGAGAGAGAGAGAGAGAGAGAAATACAAAAAAGAGGATAGATGGGTGGACAAAGACGAATATTCGCCGAACGAATGTTCGTCGTTCGATCGATAGAACTAACGGGACCGTCTCTAAATAATTTCCTTCACCTCTCCCCCTCCCCTCTTCCTCCTCCCCTTCTTTACCTTTTCTATCTTTTTTCCGCAGGACAGAACGGTCTGAACGAGTTCTTGCGGTAAACGAGTGAATCGGAGATTCTTTCGTTGATTTTTCTCGAGAAGGGTTCTTTTTTTGTCTATCTTTCTTTCCTTTCTGTCTTTCCAAAAAAGAAAGAGGGAGGGAGAGAGAGAAAGAGAGGGAGGGAAGCTTATCGATCCTCTCGGAAGTTGAAATTTAACGACTTCGATGAAAAATCGAATATTAGAGGAGTAACTTAACATAAGAGAGGCAGATAAATCGTTTTGGTTTGAGAATTATTTCATATTTTAATATTGGAAATTCATGTGTTTGACAGTTCTCCTATAACTTCTGATAAGTATTTATTTATCTTGCATTCTAATGCAATTTCGTTTCGTTGCTATTTATGTTTCAGATGGAAAATAATATTGTTACAGGAAACAAAATTATTGGCTGTTCCCATTTATCTTCTGCATCTTAAGTTTCTCTTATTTTTAAAAATTTAGTGTTAAAAATATTCTTTTAACGAGGAACTAATTTAAATATCTCGTGATACGTTTAATATAACTAAATTATCATACGTAAAAATTGTATATTCCGGCATGATCAAATGTATATAATAAATACTTATCGAGAAGAAATATCTTACAATCAACTGTATTTCCGTACGATAATAAAGTTGCATTAAATTTATCGTCATATTTAAATTGATCCCTCGTAGAAAATATTTTTTACAATAGTTCGAAAATACAAAAGAAAACTCGGCTTCATTTGCCAATTAAATTTTCCATCACGATTATTCGGTAAATCTAAAATTGAATAAACCATTTAAAATCTGAATAATTTCAAATCAATCCTGGAGATGAAATACAATAAATTAAAATAATTTATGTATCATATAATCAATCTGTTTAAATCGTTTGATCAGTTTAAAAACAGTTCAGAAAATCAAGATCGTACAAACTCGTCACAAAAAAGGTTTCAATCGCGAACGTACTTGAAAGGAAAAAGAAAAAGAAAAGAATAAAAAGAAGGAAAAAGAAACGAACGAACGAAAGAAAGAAAGAAAGAAAGAAAAGGATGAAGGTAAAGGGTTGGGAGCACCCTTTTCGATCTATACAGTTCTACCTATATTCATCCCACTATTTCAAGAACGTTAGTAACGTGCTCGTGAATTTTCCGCGCCGAATAGTCCAGCTTATAGGAAAAGTACGAAAGGAAACGGCAAGGCAGGCAAGCAGGCAGGCAGGCAGGTCGTTGCTTCTCCTATTTTAGGATCCGTAAGGTGTACTCTCAAGACTTTGTTCAGGATTGTGCGACTGCAACGGCCGCGAAAAGAAACGATGAAGCTTTTTCTTTCCTCGCCTTCGTGGAACCACCACCATCGCCATCACCATTACCATCCACTGCTACAAATGCAACTACTACTACTACTACTATTACTCGAGGAAAGACTTTTCTTCTAACTTTTCGACTAACTTTTTTTTCCTCTCTTCCTCTCCCATTCGTTTGTCATATTGGCCACTGTACCTTCTAAGAATCGATTATCACTCGACATCACCGAAATATAAGAGAAAACATCTTTTTTCTAATCGATAATTCTAATAAACTTTTTTAATTCTTTTTATGTTTCCCATTAGGTTGGCCAATAAATTCGTGAAGTTTTTATGGTAGGTATCTTTTGCATGTAGAAAAATCTCCACCAATTTATTGGCCAATTTATACAACAATCTGAGAACAAATCGATCTAAGACTGGCCGTTTAAAAAGAATTCATTTTAATTTGAGAAAATATATGTGTTCGATTAACCGAATAAAGAAAATTTATTTCTATTACATAAGATTTTATCGATGAAATTAGGTGATAAGTTATCTCGAATAACTTAGCTACGATCGATCCTGCAAAATCGACGATCTTGACGTAATACATTAGAGATTCGAAATTTGATCTTTGGCTTTAAAGCGAAGCTGAACAATCGGTCCTTTGTTTATACAAGCTAGAAGTCGATGATCGACGAGCTTAATCCTGAGGGATTTCACGAATGGCCGAGCGTTGGTCTAACGAGATTTACCTAGTAATAGTGATGGTGGTAGTAATAGTAGCGTGTAGTAGTAAACCATATGTATAAAAAAGTGCAGCAAGAATCAGAATTATCGGGAAGAGATAGAAGAGACTTTTCCAAGAATCGAATAAGAAGACAAAATTAAAAAAGAAATAGAAAGAAAGGGAAAAGTTGGATTGGAAATAGAAAAAATGCAAAAGAGATCGCGTGCATCAGCCGCGTGACCCTATTCGCGTTTCTCGTCTATAAAGGAAGAGAAAGAGAAAGAGAGAGTGGAATCACGTGGCAGGGACGTTAATTTTTCCATCTTCCGTTTCCCAAAGGAACGGGGAAAGAAAAAGAGAGGTAGAACTGTCTTAGAAGGACACGCAGAAAGCATTTCAAAGTCATGCAAACGGGAAACCCAGGAGACGAGGGCAAGGACTACGATGAAAAGGTACGAAAATACGAAAAAGAGAACGATGGTAAAGTCGAATAAGGTGTGCAGGAAGAGACGGTGGTGGTATTTCGTCATTGGCAGATTAAAGCGACGTGGTCTTCTTTGATCTTCTTCTCGAGAAACAGAGAAACTTCGAAGTAAGTAGAAAACCAGAGACACTCGTACGAATTGAAGAGTGGTAAACTCTCGAGATAGAGAAAAAATTAAAAAAGAAAAAAAAACGGAATGAGAGGAGGACGATATGAAGGAGAACAAACAAACAACTAAAAAACATAGAAAAAGAAGGGAACGTTGTAGTCGTCTAAAACTTTCTGCTACGAAACGACGACGACGACAAGGAGAACAACTGTGGTAAGATAAAAATAAAAAAGTTGTCAAAAGCAGACGGAACTAATGTACAACTTTGAATCGAAAAAGAATGAGAGATATAACAAACAAAATTTTATTTATATTCCTTATATATATACGAGGAAATTAGAGAAACAAGAATTATGTCGCATTAATTAAAAAAACAACGAATAATATTAATTTTTAGTTACTTACAAAGATGATGTAAAAGCCCATCCTTATTTTCTTTAAGATGTCCTTTTGGAAGGAACCACCGTTCACTATAACCTCCAACATCACCACCTCCTCTTCTTCCTCCTCCTCCTCCACCACCACCCCGTTTGTTCCTCTTGGTCAATTAATTCCTTCTCCGAGGCACCTTTTTCTTCAACGAAATTCTCGTCAGAGATCGTCGAGTTTGCACCTCGTGCAAGCTTTCAGCATGAACGAAAAACGCATGGAGAAAAGATATTCTTCTATTTCTATTTATCTCTTTTTTCACACACCAATAAAGAAAAAGAAATAGAGAATAATAGATTTGAAATAAACTGTCTCACTCACACATAGTCTCACTTACAAGTGTACACAGAAAGAAAGACAAAAAGAGTGTCGAGGAAAAATCAACGAAAAGAAAAATTACAAATAAGAGAATTAATATATACTTATATATATTAATATATTTTAAATTAAAAGTATTAATTACGCGTTAACGTATGCATAAATAAATATATTTAAAAAAAAAAAAGTACGGAAACGTCACTCGTTTGTCGAATTAGAAAAAGAAAGAAGAGGGAGGAAAAAAAGAAAGTAGAAAATATTGTTTTCCTTCTTCGATGGAGGAATATTCTCTTTCGGTCGAATGTTCGAAATGACGAATTAATATGTATGTAATAATAAATAAATAAATAAAAAATTGAAATTTTTTGAAGACGCGTAACGCACGTGTGTGTTTTTGCGTATCTCGCGGATACGATGTAGACCGGCCGAAGTGCGCCGCGCGAGTGTCGGCCTTAACGTCTCGAAAGCGGCCGACGTTGGCGCCCGACAGACTACGAGTGGTGGGGTGAAGTGTCAGCAAGGAGGTGGGGGAGGAAGGTGGAAGTGAAGGTGGTAGTAGTGGTGGTGGTGGTGGTGGAGAGGAGGAGGAGAAGAAGAAGGAAGGAAGGAAGGAAGGGTGGATGGGAGGTAGGCAACTCCTCCTCCTCCACTTCTTCCACCACCACCTCCACCACCACCTACACCTCAACCTCAACCTCATCCTCGGCACTCTACCCTCCCCCTTCGCAACCCCTCACCCTCGTATAACCTCGCGACCGACACTCTCAACCCCCGCGATACTACCGCATCTTCACCCTCCTTTCAGCCCCCCCCCCACTACTGTTGTCCTTCTACGACGGGTTCTCGCTTTTCTAGCTGACCATGGGTGGAAGAAAAAAGTGCCTTAGGAGCAAGGCCATCCAAAAGGTAAAAGAGAGAGAGAGAGAGAGAGGGAGAGAAACGGGGGATAGATAAATAGAGATAAATAGAATAGAGGTAGAAAAGGTAGGTAAGGGTCTAGTTGTTCGACCGATTCCAACGTTCTCTAAACTTGATTTTTTTCTAACGTACGTGCTCCTACTTTTATCAGTCTAATATAAATGTTTTGATATATTTTCTTACATAGCTTGTTAAATATGTATCGTTATTTGAAATGTGAAGATAAAGATTGGGAATAAAATGCGGCGAGGTTTTTCAACCAATCAATGTACTCTAAACTTGGTTTTTTTTTTTTACGTACGTACTCATATACTTTTCTCACGCAAATTTTAATACTTCGCTATATATTTTTTACATAGCTTGTAATTAAGATTACAATTTTGTAGTATAAATCCTTTTATTTATTTCTTATTTTTGGTTTTTTTCTTATTTGATTTTCTTTTCGACAAAGATGCATTCATGTAAGTATCCTATGCGCGAATATGTGTTGGCGCGTGTGTATGTAAATATGTGGAAGCTGCTGATGCATCATCCCATGCGTTAATGAACGCTGAGGTTAGTGTGCGAACTCTGTTGACTTCATGGCTTTTCTCGCGACTGGCTATCCACCGTGGATTGAAGCGTCAACTCGCCATTAAAAATTTATTATCAAAGATGGGACACATTGTGAATATCGTGAATGGCCATCCACGTTGCACACGAGGCGTAAAAGTGGAACGAGCTAGTGCCGAGGGGTGCCTTGCGATACGTTCAAGTGAACCGACTCGAAGAGATCAAGGGAGAGAGAGAGAGAGAGAGAGAAAAGAAAAATAAAGTTTAAAATATTTACGAGCTTCCGGTGATCCAATATCGTAATGTCGTGGAAAAACATTTGTATAATAAATTTGTACATTATGGTGTATCGATACAATCCAACGAATCTGAACAAATATGTATCTTTGCGTATATCGTCAAAAATTGTTTTAATAAGATAAGATTTTGTCTATTATTATTAAAAATAATAATTATAATTGTTATTTCAAACAATTGGATTATTTTCAAATGAATTATATTTGTCGGCAGACGTAGACAAGGTTTGGATATAGAGAACGGTCAGACGTACGTATATGAAGCTTTCGAGACGAAGATGGTATAAAGTGTTGCCTGAGGGTGAACGTGAGACAATGGGGTTGATGCAAGAATGCACGAACGAAGAGAACCGTGGGACGTTAAGAGATAGAGAATGACTAGGATGAATACTGCTCGAAAGTATGTCGCTCGAGAAAATTACCACCAAGTGGTTCGATGCACCCTGATATTTATTTGCCTGTACTTTATAAACGTTTAGAAACCAAAAATCCATTATTCATTATTCGTTTTATTCATTTTTTATTGAATTTTTTTTTTTTTACAAAAATATTACGTACGATCTGACTCTTCATTTATTGGTTACCGTATTGTTTAATATATTACAATATTTTAAATATCATTACGCGTACTATTCTTTGATTTCATTAATATATTAATCCTGACGCAACCTTGATCCTATTATTAATCGAATGATTAAATGATTATCCCTATTAAAAAATCTCGTAAGATCTTTGATTCAAAACGCTGATACCAACTACGATCCAGGACAATTTTTTCCCCCCATTCTAGGGATTCCCTCGATAATCATGAAAAACAGATCGAACGAGAAAGAATAATAGAAGGTACAACGAGATTGCGAGATCCGTCAGTTTCCTAGTCGATTCTCATTATCTTTCTCTCTTTTTCCTTCTTTTCTTTTTTTCTTGCGTACGATCAAGCTCGAACTCGATCGAATTTGAATATCGATGATCCAAGAGGGAATTTCTACGGTGGTGTAGCCATTATTCGTCTTCTGAAAAATGAACTCAAAGTATTCGCGTACACCCACCTCCACACATACACACACACACACACACATGTATATACACTATTTCAAAGTAAAAGTACCGTGACTTAAAAATCTCGCACGATTTCTCGATCGTTTGCCAAAGAAATCCTAGACGTTTGAAAAGAAAATAAGAAAAAAGAAATCAAAAAATCGTTGGAGTAAAAGAGAAAAAAAAAAAGAAAGTTTTATCGATGATTACGAAAAAGTAATTTAAACGGAGGGAACGATTATTTGTTCGATACGTTGCACGTTTGATGAATGTTAATCGAAACGACGATCGAAACTGTGCGTTGATATATAAACACAAGTTCGTACAAGCGAAACCGATATTCATTACGGCCATTCGTCGAAGAAACGTGCGTAATGGCTCGTGTAATCTTTCGCACGTACACGCTTGTTGCGAACGATTTTATTCTGGTTTTTTTTTTGTCGTTCTTTCCTTTTGGAAAAAAAAATATAAAAACGATACGGTACAAGTAAATCGGACCCAAACGCGTTGGAAAATTTAACATCAGGCTTTATTACGACGTTTTTTTTTCACGTGACATCAAGTCATGCATATCGAGATTCACGTGATAACATTCAGCCACTCCCTCATCCCTCCATCCTGCCTCCCCCCATCTCCTCACCATGTCCCTCTCGTTTACCCTACTGTTCTTCCTGTCCCTCTCTTTTCCACCCCGAAAAATCACGTTTATTTACGATCCCGGTTGGTTTTTATTTTACAATGTTGTATGCTTATACTGTGTGTGTTCGATGTTTTGTAGAGAAAATATTTTCAATAAAAGTCCATTGGCGTGAATTCATGCTTGGTTCTACGTAAATTATCGATCAGTGTACTTGTATACCTCTTTCGTATTCGTGAATCAAAATGGTATGTATGCATGTATATATGTGTATGTATGTGTGTGTGTGTGTGTGTTGAGTACATTAAACTGTGAAAACATTTTTACGGTTTAATCTACAGTTTCTATTTTTTTTCTTCACGAGAAGAACGAAAAAACTTATGATGCGTGTAGTACACACACACATATATAACATATAAATACATTTATGTATACATATACAATATGTATGCTTTATGATTTGCCACGTTATATGTATAGATAACACGATTTTAAATTATATTGAATTTCAGAAGAAATATGTCAAATTACATATCGCTATCTTGATATTTTCAAAAGATGAAACGTTAATCTTGATTAATATCAATTTAATTTTTAAGATAATTTTTTGTAAAATTCAAAATAATTTAAAGGTCGATTTATTAAGGGTTACGTTAGAGTTTTCTAAAAAAAGAAAAAAAAATACATTTTTCGTGTATTTAAATATATTTATGTGTACGGAGAATAGGATCGATAAAATTCGATCATTTAAACGATTTGACGTTCAGGAAAAGCTCCTTAGTTCTTGCAATTTACACGAACGTTTCGGTTCTCTCGATCTAATGATCGTCTAAACAAGAACCCTTGCTTACGGATATGACGTACAAGTACTTCGAAGCGTTGGATTCAACCTTAGTTAAATCCTTCGATCGGACATCGGCTTCCAATATTCTAGCCCACACCTACCGAAATGTTTAATCGATACCACCATTATACGTATTTATCCAAGGGAGAGAGAGAGAGAGAGAGATGACCACATATATGTAAATATACATACACGTATGTATAACGTAAGTTACACATTACGTACCTACCTACTATGTAGTTACGAGTAAACGAGATTCGTAAACAGTTTCGTATAATTAAACATTTGGACAATTGTAGTTTTAAATTAAAAACGTCCGAGTTAAATTTACGCCGGAAATTTTTTCGATCTAAATTTATCAAGTTTCCCCTGAACTAAATGTTTTTTTATTATTATATAAGTTCGTTGAACTCTCGTTCTTGTAAAAATACGAATAAAAATAAAAAATAGGCATACAAAAGAGAGGGCTTGAAAAAAATAAAAAAAGAATTTAGTATAATTGTTAAGAACTATAATGAGTTTTTCGAACGAAATAACATTCTCTCTCTAGTAACGAGCGTTAATCCGATTTTCTGAGCAGTAAAGGGCGGTAAGGAAGAAAGAGTAGGAGGGGTTTTTACGAAGAAAAATGAAAATTTCGTCTACGTCGCCGTCGTCATAGTCGTCGCCGTGGAAAACAAGGAGAGGGACTTACACTTAACGGGACGGAAAAAGAAAAGAAAAAAGAATAAATAGAAGAAAGGGGAGGTGGTAAGAAAAGTCGTTAGCATCGCGATAAAATTCGCGTAAGCTATATAAGTATGAATTAAAGCATGCAAATCGAAATGAGGGAGTGGATACGGGAATAGACGTGTTAAAGGAAATGCATAATTTAACGTTGCGACCCTTTTTTTTTCGTGGCAGGGACTCGTTATCCGTCCTTCGAGAAAACCACCGAGGCGGGACAACGCGTTTTCGCTATTTTTTGAAAATTTTATTTTAAGTACAAAAGGAAAGATAAAGAAAGGGAGAAAAAAACAATGAATAAAAAATAAGTGTCTGCGAAAGAAAGAGAGAGAAGAGAGAGAGAGAGAGAGAAAACAATGAATAAAAATAAAATGAGGGAGAGAGAAAGAGAAAGAAGTGAGAAGTGAGAAGTAGAAAAACGAAGGGGTTGAAAAAATAATAGACCAACGCCGTTGTCACGTTCCTAGCATCGTACGGATATAAGCTTTGTTGCGAAAATGTACTTACTTTTCGACAGATGATCAAGATAAACAAGAAAGAAAGTTCCTCGCTAACTGAGACGAACTAGTTTCAACGATATTACTTGTTATCTCTTCATCTTTATACTTTTATCCGTCTATCTTTTTTCTTATAGTCGAGCAGCTTACTTTGTTAATATTTTCTTGTTTACATTATTAATCCATTTTTAACTCTGTATATATTTATTTATTAGATTATTTTGAATAATGCAATATTATAATCTGTAAAATTAATGATCAATATTTATAATAGGATTACATTTGGAAGGGAGGCGAGAGGGGTTGCAGTTCGATACAAGATATTATAATCGATATGTATTAATATTTTATTACTAATAGTAATTATTTACTTAAAATACGAACCAAGATTATTTTAGAATATTAAATCCAATGAATAAAATCATTATCACATTTATTAATATTTCAATTACGAATCAAACATTTGTGTACCTACTAAATCCCCAATAAATATAATTATTATTATTTAACTATAACCTAATAAACGTTATCAACTAATCAATCTTCTACTATTTTCCATGTAAATATATAAAAAACAGTAGTAATTGATCGAGCAAACGTAAACGTTAATGTACCAGCCGAAAAGTTAAAAAAAGAAAAACGAACAAAAATCCATTGAAAAAGAGAGAAAGAAAAAATATAAGAATGATAAAAAAGTGCATACATATAAACTGATACGAATAAGTACTAAGCCAAGTACGAAGAGTCCTATCCATTTACACCCTATGCCACTATATATATTCGTATAAGATAGGCTGAAATGTAGGATGAAAGCAACGGCATGTACTCGTGGGAGAGTTTATTTTATCCTGGGCAGGTGTGTTTTGCCTCTCGCACCTTCCCTTTCTTCTTCCTCCCTTCTTCTACCTCTCTTTCTCTCTCTCTCTCTCTGTATCTTTCTCTTTCCCTCACCATCCTCTTTTAACATTTCTTTTTTATTTGCAAATACTTACTGGTATGTGCATGTGTATACGGAAGTGGGTCCAAGAGAGAGAGAGAAGAAAACGCGTTCCCTGCATCGCACAACCCCACTCCTATCCATTGCATAAGATAAAACTTTACGATTTCGCCGGAAGCGAGGAAAATTTGCAGACACACACACACACACACACACTCTCTCTCTCTCTCTTTATCTCTTAAACACACACACACACATACATACACGCACGCACTCACGCACGTACACTCTTCTCTCTTTCGTTCTTTTATTCTCGCGTGATCCTACGAACGATCATCTTCGAACGATACTATTATAGTAGAATAGACAACAAAATTCTCTCGCGACTAATATTTCGAGAATAATCCTCGACTTATTTCTTTTTTTTTTTTTAATCACGGATTTGATTTATCGACTAGTCGTTACAAGTTCTTAGAAAAATCAAATATTTATAATAAAAAGAAGACGTTAACTAAATAATAGATTTATCTTCTCGTCGTATCCCCTCGTATGTGATGATTTCTCGTAAACAATTTTTAATCCAAAAAAAGAACAAGAAAAATTAACACAAATAAATAGATCAGATTATTTGAAAATATCTTCTTCGTTCTCAATTTAGTTCATCGGCAGACGGGGTTCGTACGAAATTCTTTTTCAAAATAAAATCGAATATTCGCATAACAATGACAAATCATTTAAATCAAATTTATTTTCTCCATTAACGTCCAATAAAATTCCAACCTTTCCGATATCCATTTCCTCCTAACAAATTCCTTAGAATATCTTCTTCGTCACACGTTTGATCGTATTGATCGACGAGGATAACAAAAAAAAAAAAACAAAAAGGAAAAATAAAATTAAAAAGAAACAAAGACAGATTGAATACAGTAAGTAGGGATATAAAAAAACGATTTCCATGGAAGGATTAGGATAACGGTTACAGAGAATATGTATGGAAAAAGGTAAGAGAGGAGGGGGGAGCGGGTGCAACGTTGTTCTCTTATGATAAATCTCTAAGGAAAAATGGCGTCATTTTAAAATGCAGCTGCTCTAGCACGTGCGCTGCATAAACGGCGACATTATGTGAGATGTGCGTGTATATAGAGTTTGCTGCCTCGTCTTCTTCCTCGTCTTCTCCTTGTCGTAGTCGTAGTCGTAGTTATGGTCGTGGTCGTAGTCGTTGTCGTTGTCGTCGACAACGTCGGTGACACTACCAACGTGAACGAACGTCCTGCCATATGTATGTACATTTTGCCTATGAATGCGCAAGGCGAAAGTTCGCATCTTTCTATCTCACTCTCTCTCTCTCTCTTTCTCTCTCTTTTTTAACCCCACCACTTCTCCCTCTCCATCCCACTTCCTTTCTAACCCCCCGTGGTGTAAGTGTATACGTATACCGGGTAAGGCATTTAAAACAAGCTACCCGAATAATTCGATTGCTATTGGCAATCGATAAAAAGATATTAGACAACATTTTAACTTGATTTCAAGCGTTAGCATAATCACGCGTTAATAATTTCTTTTTTTTTTTGCATGGACGCATAATCGATTTACTAACTTCATTTTTTTCTTTTTTTTCTAAAATAGAATAATATATTTCTCTGTGTATCAATCAGATAAGGCATTTTAAAATACACATTGAATTATCCTACGGGGATTTCGATCATTAGCCTTTTTATACCTTTTTTGTTTGTTTTCTAAATAATACAAAATTAAAACGTAAAGTGTAAGTATTGCAGGATTATGCCATATCTCGAGATCAACGAGGTTTCGTTTAATACATTTGGTTTCTATTACCAATAGAAATTGAATTATTTTGCTAAACCGTTTGAAATGCTTCACCCGGTATACAAACATTGAAAGGGCCTACCTATTGTTCATTGTATATACACACTATCACTTCTCTCTCTTTCTTTCTGTCTGGGAGGTCTCTATCTCGTTCATGCTCTCATAACAGACAACGCTTTCTCCCTAGGGGCATTTCCGACGAAAACCAGCGGATTACTACGACTATGTGAATTTCCACGAATGACGATTACATTAGGGATGACAAAAGTTTCCTACCCCTAAGATAGAAAAAGAAAAAAGAACAAGAAATAAGCGAGAAAGAGGAAACAAGAGCTGAGAATAAACTTTTATTTTCGTTCAAAAGACTCTTACTTAACTTAATAGAATCTTATTATTCACCTTTAACTAGTGAAATCCTTTTACTAACAAGTAAAATATATAAGTGAATAAGTAAGTATTACTTTTCTCCAAATTTCATTTGAATATTCGCGTATCGTCATTAGTTACACTGTCAAAATAATAAAACGAAAATTGTTTTACGAGTAACGAAGGAGTAAAAACAACAAAATAATAGTAAAAGAAGAAGAAAAAAGAAATTAAGGTACTAGAGGTTTTTGCTTCTTTGATGACAGCAAATAGGGGAAAGGATAAGGTAAAGAAAGAGACAGGTATAGAAATATAAAATGATTAAGAGAAAGAGAGAGAAATAAAAAGAGATAGGAAAGAAAATGGATACAAATAATAATATCACAAGAAGATAGCATTCGGAGAGGTTGCTGAGGTTAAAGACCTAGCGTACAGCAACCGATTCTCAACGGTTCGCTTCGTTATTAAAGTAGACGGGTAATAAAGGGGCTCCTTTTTGCATTGAAAGCATTTACCGTTGTCTCAGCTACTAGTCTCTTCTTCAAAACTAGAAAGAGAGAGAAAGATAGACCCACTTAGTGCGCGGGCAAGCTACTTGAATTCGCTAATTAACGTTGCTGACTCATGATGTCACTCCTAACACACAGTTACAAGCACTGGGTTCCACTCTTGTAAAGGTCACGTTCAGTAGTACCTGTACTACTCTCCAAAAGGTATAAGCTGGTGCCGACACGCTTACTAACCAACCACCAACTTTTTCCAACCCTATTGCATATTCCTTTTGTAAAAGACAGATGAGAGAGAAACAAAGCGAATTAAGAGATCTATTGATTTAACCTTTTGAACGATATGGACGTATATATACGTCCAGTCAAAGTTATCTGTGTGTCAACTAAGAATGCATTATCAATTTTTATCTACCTCCCTTGCAATTCAGGTTTTTTTCTTTCTTTTCTTATTATTCGCAATCGCTAGACGTATGTCGTCTACGTGGATTCCTTCCACCAGGAGTATTAAGGACTAAGTTTCATTCTCAATCAGCTTATTTTTCTGCTATCCTCTATACTATATTGTTAACTTTACTATCTATTTAAACTATGTATGTATATGTGTGTACGTACGAGATACGTTGATCGATAGTTATTGCGAGATGCGTTTTTTTTATGAAAAAATGAGTGGGGATAAATATACCTTAAAAGTACAGTATAAGAATATACGTTAATTGGTTGTTAATAAATTAATCGAAAAAAAATGTATATTTTAGTTTAAAAACACAGAGTATAAATTCAGCGTACCGTCCTCTTCGAAATCCACCGTGAGACTGGCATGGTGTCCTCTGTGAAAGTTCTTTTATTAAATATTGTTTATATGACTTTCCGAAAGCTACATATTTATGTATAACGAAAATAATATTCGGAAAGTCATATAAATAACAATCGATATAAGAAATTTAATAGAATTTCATAAAGAACAACGTGCCAGTCTAAAGGTGGATTTCGAAGAGGACTGTGCATCTAATTTATATACGGTGCTTTCAAGACTACAACATACATTTTTTTGTCGATTAATTAACAATCAATTGACGTATATCGAACATTCTAATGTATTCTAGTAATATTTAAGATTGTTTAAACTAACGTATATTTGTTTTAACGTTCCAGTGATGATATTCAATTAAACATTTATATCTAACAAAATGTACGTGACGTATTGTGTACAATTTTAAAGGAACAGTCACTGTATATATGAATCAATATTTGATTATTTTCAGCACGATAATACGAATTTCACTTTTATCGCTCGTGGACGCCACTCGCATTATACTTTCTCTTCTGTATAGACTATTATTATACAATATATACTTGCTGAAAAATGAAAGAAAAAGCGGGTTTAACATTCTTGACGATGATAAAAAAAGAAAAAAGTAGTGGGAAAAAAGATGTAGAGAAAAAAGTTGGCACGAGGTGGTCATACCTAGACTAATTCCAAGTTCTCCTTTTTTCTCTCTCTTTCTCTTTCTATCTATCTATCTCTCTGTCTATCTCGTTATAAAGAAGTACTTCTCCAACGACAAATCATCCCTTTCGAGTAAAATGGAGTACCGCCGGTAGTAGAGATCCAGCGAATTTTTATCGCTAGAAGAGATGTAAATTTTCTCTCGGTTTCTTCCTAAAGAGAACGTACGACGTTTTTAAGCATAAGAAAGAGCGAGAGAAATAGGAAGAATAAGAAATAGAGAGAAAAATAGGGAAAAGAACCGAGGACGGTAATTCGTACTAACGACCACCAGCGAAACATAAACGCCGCGAATTTTGGATTCAACGGATCGCGCGTCCGATAGTTACGACTTGCGTTTTGTACTCGCACACCGCATTCGTTATTTTTATCTATGTTCTCTTTCATTCATTCATTCTCTCTCTCTCTCTCTTTTTTGTTCTCTAGCCGAAAAGGAAAATAACGATTTTAAAGCCTCTCTCTCTCTCTCTCTCTCTCTCTCTCTCTCTCTCTCTCTCTCTCTCTCTCTCTCTCTCTCTTTCTATCCATAGTTATGAATATATTAAAATACATGCATGAGTAAATAATTGTATACAAAATCACAAGCTGCGAGACACGGATGAACAATTTTTCAAACCTTTTTCCAATTCCCCCGACATAATTTCAGATAACTACAACCTATTCAAACGTTATTTCCCTTACAATTAGACGAAAAGTTAAAGAATTAGAGAAAGAGAGAGAGAGAAAGAGAAAGAAAGAAAGTACGATCGTTTCTCGATTAATTCTCCACTAAAACTTCTCGAGGAAAGAAAAATGCTTATTCGTTTTCGTTCAAAGTTATAAGCTCTGTACGCTAGCTCAGCACGGAAACGCGTAATTCCTTCAACTACACCTTTAACATCGTTCACTCACTCTTTCTGAGAAACATTCTAAACATTCTGACTCGTTTCCACGCGTTAAATGCCATCGCAAGGAAATATGTACACGTGGAAAAATGTCACGAAACTGGTACCCAGTTATATGTACACATATATATACCAACTACCTGTGTGCTCTACTTATAAAACTATTTTTATAAAATACCACTTCTCTAATAATTCGAAATATTTCGAAGAAATATCCTTGTTTCCATTAATATATTTTCTTCGTTTTGTGAGTAGGTGATCTGTTTAAAATTGAAAGAAAAAAAAGACAGGTAATTATAGAATTAAAATTTACTACCCTCTACGAATATGTAACAAACTGTTATATAATAAATTTAATAAAGTATTAACCACATCTCTCAAATATATAAAAGAAAGATTTGTGCTTATTATGTTAATAAAATATCTACATTGACGAAAAAATTTATTCTTAAATTTATTTCAACAAAAATACTGACCAAATATAAAAAGAAAAGAAAGATATGCTTATTATGTTGAACCTTTTGTACAGATATATCTAAGACACGAACCCGTTCCCTTTTGTTAAACACAAAGAGAAACGAGAGAAAACAAAAATAGAAGAAGAAAAATAAAAAAAAAAGATCTTTTTTTTATGAACAAGAACGCTCACTCACTTTACAAATTGAATTTAACGAAACCACCACCTTAATCTCGACACGAGGCTAACGAGTTTCGAGTATGCATCCACGCGGATACAAGGGTACCAGCGTTTCCCAACTACTTCGTAGCGTAGTGTCCAGAAGGGTAGTAGAGAAAGCCGCGGACAAACCATACGAACCAAACATTCGACGCTTGAAAGGGATGAATCTCGACGAAACGAACGACGGCCCTACGAAAACTGCTGTTACCACTGCCCCTACTAATACTACTACAACAACAACTACTACTACTACTATGATTACTTTTACTACTACTGCTACCACTACGACTATATCTCTCTTTCACTGGCTGCTTTATTCCTTCAATGGGATGTTGCAAAAAGTCGCAGCGAGAGGGGTGGATCGATGCCAATGGAAGCGACAGCGTGGCTCCACAGTCACCATACATCGTCGTGGTATGCTACATACAAATAGAGATATGTATACATACATATTTACATGCATACGTGTTGACAATTATGACAATGGATTAAATTAATATAAGATAATATCAAATAAATCATAAAAGCAAATTAATATACTTTTTTATTTATTTAATCCACTTTCATAATTATTGACACATATACGATCATACATATTCATATGTACAGCAAATTAAAAAAATATAGGTATTGAGATATTTAGATTCAAAAGATACAAGTATAGAGACATATATACGTGACAGCCCCATACAGATAAAGATATATATCTATTTACATACATACAATACATTCATGCAAATAAAGGTTCATACATGCATGCATATATGCAGATAAAGATCCATATATACAAACATATACACATGATAGGGACACACATTTAGAAAATATCTATACACACATACATAGAAATACTAACATAGTACATAGAGAGCAGTGGGCTACAGAGCATAGTATGACAGCATTGCTATTTCCATTCCCATTCTCATTCTCCCGATCTCTTCGTCGTCTTCATTCCTATCATCATCCTTGTGCTTTTCCTCGTCGTCCTCGTCCTCGTCGTCGTCGTCGTCGTCATCGTAGGTTGTAGGTATGAAGGTAGGTAGGTAGGTACCAGTAGGAGTATAGCAGCCTCTGGGTATAGAGAGGAACTGCTTCGAACCTATCCTCTTCCTTTCCAACCCTTCCTTCCCTTCTACTTCTCCTCCTCCTCCTCGTCATTTTCATCTTCCTCCTTCTCTCCGACACGACCCTCCACGTTCGCCCCTGGGCGCACTAATACGACTACGACTCGCGGCAGGGCTCTACTTATGAGACTGTAACCCACATTTCAACGTGCAGACCCTTAGATATGTACGTGTCGAGCTTACTTCTTGCGCGAATACAACGAGACCCCAGGAATACGACGCATCCTAACGTTTCTCGAGATTTATAAGGAGATCTAAGAGAAAGAGAATGATAGCAACCCTGACCTTTTGCCCTTTTCCCTTTATCGCTTACTTCTTCTTCTTCTTCCCTAGAGTTTCTCTTAACCAACCGACAGGTACGTTTTCTTTCGTTATAAGAAATATGTACTCCTAGCATTCTGATGCAATCCTGATGCAATCCTGATTTAATTTTCATCCTTTGACCTTTACCTTTATTCTTATCTAAAATATTTCTTAACCAAATTATTAGAAATATTTACTCCTAACTCGGCATTCCCTTTGCAAACTCTTTAGAAAACAGGAAATGCTTCTTATAAATGCTTCCCACCACCACTCGGCATTATCCAGCAAAGAAAATTCGTAAGATTTCAAGGTCTGGTAAATCGGTAAGTAAAATTATACGACTAACGTTTACGAGTACCAAGTAGAAAACCATTTCTTTATTCCGACTAAGTTCCCATCAGTGAAGCTTTTTCAAACGCAAACGGTTTACAACTATTTACTGTTGACGTACCTAATAAGAGAGAGAGAGAGAGAGAGAGAGAGAGAGAGAAAGGTACCAGATGTATATCTAAATACCTACGACAGAATACACATTCGCGCGTCGCTTTTATTTATCTTCCTTCCAATTTGCGTTTTGTGACATTCGTAACATTCGCTCGCGAATTTGTTGGCTTCTGCCCCCCTCCGCCCCCTCTTCCCTGCCACACCACCCACCACACCAACCCCAACGCCTACCCATTCCACCCACTCGTCGTCGCAAAGTTTTTCCTCGCGTATTCGTCCTGTGTTTGTGTGCAAAGAATATATATATATATAGAATGGCCACTGAGAGTGGAAACGTGACTTTGGAAACGACGCGAAGAGCGAACTATAGTCGAAACGTCGGAAACGAACAATATATATATATCTATGCCTGAGGGATCGAATATACGCGTACGCAGAACGAGATTGAAATATCAAATGAAGCCCATAATCGATCATTCCCTGGATTAGTATTCGAGGGCAAAATTTCATTTGCATTTAAATCGTTCTGAATTTACCACCACCACCGACGGAATATTTTAATCGACAAATAAACCGATCGTGATAGATCGACGATGGAAAATTTGTCCTTTCGTGTACGCGAATTTATGTACCACTACTACTATTATTGTACAATGCAAGCGACAGAACAAAAAGTATGAGAAGAAAAAAAAACAGAAATTGTGAATAAAGTGGCTAACCGATCACATTTATATCCATTCTGCTAAACTCTTCTCTTGTTCATTTTTTTTAGTATCTACCCTCTCTCTCTCTATCTCTCTCTCTTTCTCTTTCTCTCTATTACGTTTATGACACGTAGGTAAGAAACTGATACTAAGAAAAGGGGAGGAAGGTACGTGCGTAACCCTCGTTCCAAGGCGTTACATCTTCTCGTAGAAATGTCTTCACGAATGCCACTGTCTCCTAGGACGTGTTCAATGTTATCGCACCTCGTTACCATCTAGTTACTGAATACGTTAGACCTTCGAACAGAAGTTGCATCCATGATATCCCTCACCCATCGAATTTTCTCATACAAATTGCATTATGAGAAAAGACATTTTTTTTTTTCAAATAATATTGCCAAATATATCTGTTATATAATAATTTTAAATATTTCGTTGTATTATCCATTCACCGAGCCAACAGACTGTAAATAATGAAATCTAGTGAAAGATTGCGTTCGGTTCTTTTATCGATGATTCTTCTAAAGAACAAAAGTTAAGAACAAACGTTCTTAACGGCATCCCACCCTCCACCCCCCGTCTCATCAACCTACGATTTTTCTTTACCCTGTAAATCTTATCGGTACGTTGAATCGTTTATAAATATTATTTTACGAAAGTAAATGGGGCCATTGTTCGTGCGAGCAAAAGATCCACTTCTATTTCATCTCGTCCGACATGTAATTTGTTCTAACAACAACAGCAAGTAGTATGGTAGATCTTGCTCGCGGCACGACCATATACAATAGAACGTATCTCGTTAGCTTCAGTTTACGTCTCTCGATTTCTTACTCTTCTACCTACCTAACCACCTATCTAACCATCTACCTAACCACTCACCTATGTGCTTATGTACCCATACTTTTACCCGCATTGGCATCTACGCGACGCTTTGCGATATCGAACTTTTCTCCTCTTCCACTTTTACCTTTCGTTTTCTCTCCTACTCTCTCCTTTTCTCTTCGCGTAATATATCCGTAT
The DNA here is from genome assembly GCF_010416935.1 of Polistes fuscatus. Taxonomy (NCBI): domain Eukaryota; kingdom Metazoa; phylum Arthropoda; class Insecta; order Hymenoptera; family Vespidae; genus Polistes; species Polistes fuscatus. The sequence continues at coordinate 9,555,844 of NW_025113129.1, forward strand.
CATATCACCGTGAGATATTACCGGAATAAAGAAAAATTTCATAATACCGAAGATCCGCAGTATTCATGCTTCCTTCAAATTTCAAACCTTTATCCTACGTTTCTACATTTTCTCGATCGATGATGAAAACGAATGTCGCGTATCATCAATCCAAATGTAATATCAAAAACTCGTTGCCTATCGTAACAGTGCCGTATGTAGGTATGCCGTTTGCGGTTTGACATATATAAAATTCTGTCTAAATAAAATCATGCGAATATTTATATTTAAAGATAGCTACGATTCAGCTTGTTTTTATTTCCAACAAATATTTTATATCTATCAATATAATAAATGTCGTTTATCGATATCTACAAATGCGAGATATAAAATTCAATCTTATAGGAAAATTTGTCTTTAAACGTATCTTGAATTTTGATATAAAATACAAATTTAATATAAAGTGAAATTAATCAAACGTATATTACATTTACTTCTTTAAATCTTATTTTGCTAACAGCATATTTCTATTTATATATAATATTTCGAATTTTTATCATGGAATAAAATATACTACATTGACCTAATTTTTCTTGAACCAAACAGAGAAGCGATTCACCTAGTTTTTCTTATAAAAAGAAAAAAGATAAAAAAAGAAACTTCATCTAGATGAAAAAAAAAAAAAAAAAAAAGAGAAAACTTTCTCTATGAATACTTAATCGTTATAGGTTCGGACTGTAATAACTTTAATTCGAAACATTTATTCGGCTTTTCCATAATTCGAGGATGATTCGCTTTTAATAGTCCACTTGGAATATTCAAAAGAAAGAGAGAGAGAGAGGCTCGTTCCTCTCTCAGAGGAAGCCGCATAAATTAAGAATCGTTCTCTCTGAGAAAGCATTCAATTAGTCTGTAACTAAGAGGGGACAGAAAGAAAAAGAAGGAGATAACTAAAGAAGAAAAAGAATAAGATAAAATAAGACACGCAATGGTGGACGAAGAGAAAAACCTAAAACCCCGTGCTTCCGACTTCGTTTTCAACGTTAAAAAGAGAGATTTAAGTCTTCCTTAAGAAAAGAAAGAAAAAAAAAAAAGAAAGAAAGTGATTGTTTTAAAAGATAAAAAAAAGAGACAAAGAATAAATCCTCTCAACTTAACTCAACTTAAACTCTTAAGTATAATTAACGATACTGATCAACGAGTCGAACCTACTATTCAAGAGAAAATTAAATTTAAATCTTACCAAAATCATTTGGTTAATATTCTTCAAAAATTTCTAATCAATATATTATTAAATAAATGATCAATTAATATTTTGTCTAATATAAATAATAATTTGTCAATATTTTCAAATGGTCAGCAGTAATAATATGATCAAAATTGCATTAGAATTAATTATTGATACAAGGTAAACAATAATATTTTATTTTAAATTAAACGACGCGTATAGGAATCATTCGTAGATGTAAACCTTTATATGGACAACCCCTATATATAAATCTCTGCTAACGAAAAGGTTAATATATTGTACATAAAATATTGCTAAATAATAATATTTAATTATAAATATTAAAAATTTCTGTATTAATCAACATAATGCAAAACTTATCACTTGTATTGCATGCCAATATTTAATTTAAAATATTAACCATTTATAATAAATTATATAACTCGTCCAAGTTAATGATTGTAATTTTTTAATCAATGTCCAACTAAAGCTTATTATTTGAATATATTGTACATGGTCGGTCGTAGGATATTAATTGTCAAGTTGGTCGCTTTCGAAATGAGCGTTAAATCTACAACGTCCCGTCGTGAACTCAATTCATGTCGATCGTAATGAATATGAGTTAGAGGCGAGCGCATATTAATAATTTATTATTTCGTTGAACTGCTAAATGTAGATCGTAAAACGAAATAGACGATATAAAACATTTTTACAGTATTCGTATAAAAACACACATATATAAATAAATATATATGTGTGCGTGTGTGGATGTGTGTGCAACATGAAAACTAACACATCTGAACGTGTGTCATTGCTAGGACCGGTAAAAGAAGAGTTACTCTTCTTGTCATAACGTTTTTCCTGCTATCCTACGAACTTGCTCGTGTCCTCGCAAAAGAGAATGACAGAGAAAGAGAGAGAGAGAAAGAGAGAGAGAGAGAGAGAGAAAAGCAGAGTTTGTAATTAATTTTCACGGCACGGCTAACATAATATCCATCCCTGCAACTACGAGCACGCTTCCCGTTTATCTCTACAATTTTTTGTTGTTTTTTAATTTTTCTTTCACTTTTTTATTTTCAATTTTTTGATCCCCTTTTTTCTATTTGTCATTTAGAAAAAAGCATGCAAGAAAGAAAAGGAAAGAAAATTTTTTTCGGATCTTCTAAGGATTACAATTTTCTCCTAGCACGAGACTCTAAAATCCTTTTGTGAGCACAGTAGTTACATATGGCTCCTACCTTCGAGATTGCTTTTAGAAATTTGAAAACACGTATGTGTACGTGGATGTATATGTATATGTAGATACTCACCTTATGTGCACGCATCTCACGATTTTCTTTCCTACTCTAATTCCATGGATTATGAAGATACAAATCTTATTACGCAGTGCTCGTGTACGATTGTGTCCAATGAGAGGATCGAAATCGAGGATGTGGCGATTTTAAATGAAAATAAGAACCAGGACGGCGACTACGACGATGGTGGTGCAATACAATGAATTGCTTTGAATCCTTTCCAATCCCATTTTCATGTTTCAGCTTCTTGTCACATATTCATCCGAAATAAAAGAAAAAACAAGGAAACGTTTTATTCGTTGTTAAGCATATTTAATCAAAAAATAACAAATTATCAACAATTTAATATAAAATCAAATCTGGATCAAAGTAAAATGGTTTTTTAATTTATTTCAAATTTTTCAAATATTTCGAAACGATTAATATAATGTACGCGAGTTAAAATTATATTTAAATATAAATATTAAGTTACGTTATTCTTGTGCATAAAAGAAGAAGAAAAAGAAAAAAAAAAAGAACAAGAAATTTAATGATATTTACACGTCTTCTCTCGTTAAATTGTTCTATGAAATAGAAAATTTCATTCGTTTTTCTCTTCTATCGTAAAAGGGACGATAATTTCCTCTCATCCTTTCTCCACCGCTTCTCCTTCCCCTTCTTAGAGTTTTGTAGCATCCGCTGAATTGTTTCTCGAAGTAATGAACGAGAGTCAATTTGCTCAAGAAAAGGGGAATGGAGAATAAATGAAAGAAAAAGTAAAATAGCAAACACGAGGTCTCATGTAGAATGTTATTTCGATAATAGCTAAAACACGCTTAGAAATATAATTCTCTAATTTTCTTCTAAAATTTATTTCATTAACCAAAACATACGCGTACACATAAACGTGTTATTTATAAGTTTAAAAATTAATTACATAAAAGAGTATAAAAATTATTAGATCATATGTACAATTGTATATGAAAAAAAGAAAATTATTATTTTGCATATAAATATTAAAAATCCTTTTTCATTACTAATAACCCATATAGGAATCGTGCATGCAAAGGTCTTGTATAAACGACTGACCCATATGAGAGTCATTATACATACACATATACAAGTAAATTTATACGAAACGAATTTATACGAATATGATCTCTAAATTAAGATACTTGTCATATAAAACAATCTAAATATCATTAATCACGCGTATAAAACTATGAATAAATAAATAAATAAATAAAAAAAAAAAGTAAAAAACACAGAGAAAGAAAAAAAGATGACGACTTTGCATATAAATGCTATTAAAAAAATTAAATATTTATAAGTCATGAGCAGACGCAATGAAAGTGTTATTTCGACTTTCGGTATAGTTTGCGACAAAATGATTTAAAGCACGCTCTTCGTGTCGTGTAAAAAAAAAGATTTAAAAAAAAAAAAAAAAAGAAATAAAATATGTACAGAAAAATAAATATTACTTGATATTTCTTTTTATCTCTCCTCTCGATTTAGAACTTTAAATTTAACAAACGAACGAACAAATGTACGAACGAACACCATCGTCGTATTAAACGTCACGAGAACTATTTCCTTTAAGGTGATAGAAAGAGAGAGAGAAGGAGAGAGACCGCAAATAGAAATCGTACGATAATCTTGGCGCTTTCGAATTCAGCGACGTTATCCGGTTGAATCGCTAGTTCGCGCTTCGCACCAGGATAATTTATTATTGCAGAGAACCACGAGTACTCGCTCGTGCGTTATCGATCGGGACGCTTTCGACTTTACTCGGACCTTCCGTTCAGCTCTTTGTTTTCTATCGAAATTTCTCATTGTCCTTTTCCTAAAAGATATCATTTGTCTCTCTCTCTCCCTCTCTCTCTCTCTCTCACACATACACTTTCTTTCACCTCCTCCTCCTCCTCTTACTCTTCAATTTTCTTCCATTTTAATTTTTCAATTAAATCTAATCGTATACATGCAACCTTATTTTTTTATCTTTCGGCTTTGAAAAGTATAGTTGCATGTGTTTACCTACAATTTTGGTCACCTAAACATTAATATTTTAATAAATTATTCCTACTACGAAACTGACCATGATTAAAGCCATGATCAATTAAAAATCATGATGTTTAATCATATAAATTAATTATAATTAAGGATATTATTAAACATTGCGAGATCTCGTAAACCATCGTAGCCAATCGGAACGTAAAAAAGGAAAAAAAGAAATTGTCTCGTTGAAAATTATTTTCAATGTGATCCACCTTTTTCCCTTCTTCTTCTTCTTCTTATTATTATTATTATTATTTTCAGTGGTGTTAAACCGTTTCATCGTCGCGTTTGTTTCCATCATAGTCGAACGAGTTACGTGTCTGAGGAGTGTTACAATGGATATTGTAATGAGTGCACTCCCGCGCAAGCTATGAAATTATATTGTCTGTCCTTTTTTCTCATCTCACATTTTCCTTACCCCTTTTTTTCTGTTTCTTTTTTTTCTTTTTTCGTATCTCCTCCTCTTCTTTATACTTTCTCGCACACAGCGTTGGTTCGTCCCAAAGCTATAAAACAAAAAGAAGAAGAAGAAGAAGAAGACAAAATAAAGGGTAAAGAGGAGGATCGGTTGAAATGAAAATTCTCACAATGTAATCCACGATTATTAAAACGATTCACGAGGAAGAGTTAAAGGAACGTGTTTCGAATAAACGAACAGGGGATAAAAAGAAATAATGGAAGATAAAAAGAGAGGGAGAGAGAGATAGAAAGAATCTATTTCGTTGTTCGAATCCCTCTAATTTTCCGATCCATTCGCAAGTCCTTCCGAAAGAAAGGAAGAAAGTTTCTGGCTGAGAAAGGATGGTTGGTGATAAAAATCAGCTTACCTCTACCACAGAACGGGGGGATGTAATTTGTTTGCGAATACCTTTCGTTCTTAAGAGATAAAACGTGAGAGAGAGAGAGAGAATAAGAGAATAAGAAAATTCGACTGTTTAACATAGAAATAGAGACTCCGCGGAGCTTTTCTTATTTTCCTGCAAGCTTTAATAAATTTACAGGCTTCAGGTGTACACCCTCTCTCTCTCCAGACGATCTTCCAAAAAAACGAACAGCGTGAAAAATGGCTAACAGTGTACGTAGTTTCGACTTGGTTGAGATGTGTAATGCAGGAATTGTTTTAAATCGATAATATTGGTTTTGAAAATATTAAAAAGTAGAAAAAAATGGGAAGAAAAGGTTTGTCAAATCTTTTAGTCGTAGAAGATAATAGCAAAGTGAGAGCATAATGTTGGACGTTAAGAGGTGAGTTTCGGTCATATATGAAAATTTAGTTGAAAGCAAGCTGCCTCTCAGTCTTCTCCTACCATGAACGCAACCCTCTACCCACTTCCACCCCCGACCACTTCTTTGACTTCGACGATCGTCGCTACAACACACGACAATGGCCGAGATCATGCTGTCGTTCGCAGCAATACAAGATGGAAAACGTGAAAACACGTGTCAACGTGTTGTTCGAATTAAAAAGGAAGGATAAGGGGTGAAAATCGAATGGCATACGTTCAAAGCATGTTTTGGTATAGTGGACAACGGAGGTACTTTGGGATGTCTTTAAAGCATTCACATCTCAAACGTAGTATTAGAGAATGCTATGACATGAGAATAATGGTCTGTGAAATAAAGTGATCATGATTCTTCTAGAACAACGATTCTCAATCCTAGGGTAAATGCTTGGTGTTTCATTCGGCGTCAATGGTTCTTCTTTCTCTCCTAATTTTTTTTGAATACAATGGCCTTGGCTGTAATCTTGCTGCGTTAATTTTCTAATATTGAGGGGGGATACAATTCATTGATTTATGCTAAAAGTAAATATTTTATGAAGATTTTGAAAAGACTATGTTTAGTAAATCCGATTTAAAAAATATTACTGATAATTTGTATTATATTTATCGTATTTTCACGAAAATATTATAAACATTAATTTTCTTTCTCTTTCTGTTTCTCTCCGACATTGTCTAGGATCTTCATCAACTCTTTTCTTCCTAAAGAGATACTCGTGAAATTTTGTTCAAGGTATATAGTAAACTATATCTAAACATGGTAGAACATAATGAAGTGTAATGCTGCGATAACACATTGCGCTTAGTACATACGTAATGCGCCTGCGGAGAACAAGTAGAAATCCTTCTAATGTGCACATGTTACTCGTACACCTTCTAAAATTGTCTAAGCTTGTGATCATTAACATTTGAAATAACATAAGTTTCAAGAACTTACGTTATAAACTAACAGAAAGTCATTAGTTATGTTTGGAACAACTGATGTCTACTCTTTAAACATATTCGACGTATAATACTTCATCGTTAAATCTTACTTGGAATAAACTATTTATGCTATCCGATATATTAGTATTATCATGAAAATTATGCTATACAGAATAAAAATAACAAATAATTATAGAATGAAGTGTTCATAAATCGTTCAATATCGGTGTTCATAATCGGACAATATTTAAAATGATAATAAATTATTACTTATTAACATAGGAAGATCATTTTTGTATAGAAAAAGTAATTGCAACAATGTTAAGAATTTTTTTCAAATATACTATTTTAATTGTAATTTACTACTATAAAAGAGAGAGAGATAATTTAAAAATTTGTTAAGTCAGTATTTCTGTTAATTAAAACATTATTGTTATTATTGTTATTGGCTAAAATTAAATATTATGATAATTACAATTATTATTTTTTCCAATTTTTTCTACAAACAAATTATCTTCTATAAATAAATAATAATTTTATTTTATTTTTTAAATTCAATATCAAATATTTAATTATAATTTAATATAATAATGTAGATTAATACGTAATGTTTTTTTAAAGAAACGTCATCTCTGAACTCATAAATATTTTGCGCAATAAAAATTTATTCTTTCGTTTGTTAAAAGTTCTTGAAAATACTCGCGCGAGTCGCCCTCTTCTGATCAAAGTCTAAGATCACTGGATATCGATAAAACAGTATCGAAACATATGGCGCGTCTACAGTAACACTACTCCGCAAGGAACGTGCGATTTTATTCTTGACACGTCGACATATGTGCAGACGAACATTCGACAAAATAGTAAATAAATATAATGACTTTGAACTTGTGTGTCAGTAGTAATCTATACAGTTATAAGTAAATAACAATGTCGAATAAGCTAGTCTAGTTAAAATCCTAGGAATTTTCTTAAATCAAACATTATTTCAAGTATCAGTAGAAACTTGATATGCTACTTTATAATACTTTGCATAAGATTATTCTAACAGTTTCTTAGAATCTCCTAATTAACACAGTACGATTAACGAGCAATGTACTAAATGAGATTTAAAGCGAGCGAATTAACTTTGCGTCCAAAGCTAATGACAATTTTTTCTAAGAATGATGCTCATTCGACATGACATTCTATGCTATTTTTATATTTTATTAATCATTTCTGCTTTTACTGGAACGTTGTCTCAAGATTTGTCAAATGATCAAGTAAGTATGCTCCTTAATTTCTAAAAATAATATATTCAAGTATGATACATATATTAACATATGGAAGTACGCTAATTAAAATCTATTCTTACATAGGAGAAATCAATTCACTTACCTGATACAAAATTTGATATTAACGAGTATTCTGAGTACTCGGACAATACAGATAGAAAGGTAGGACCTTTAGCGCCGCAATGGAATCCAACATTTCCTTCCAATCGTAACATGCAGATACAAAATGTTAATACAATCGATAGTGAAATATTTACACAATCTCCAGAAGTATTAGATCCAAGTAAGAATTCTTTTATATTCATTAAAATAGTTATTATATTATTTACAAATGTATATCTAATTTTTCTCATAGATATAGAATGGGATTCTCAATGGGGATCCGATTTGAAGTTAAGACAAATATCAGCAGTGTCGTTGCACCCTAATGGAAACATAGTGTTGTTCCATAGAGGAAATAGAAGTTGGGACCAAGATACATTTGACAATGAAAATAAATTTGATCCTAATAAAGGCCCAATAAGACAAAACACTATCCTAATTATGGATAAGAGTGGGAAAAAATTATTGCAATGGGGTAAAAATATGTTCTATTTACCTCATGGATTGACAATAGACTTCGAAGGAAATTACTGGATTACAGACGTTGCCTTACATCAAGTATTGAAATTTGATGCTAGCGATATAGAGGCATGCTGGAATGATTTAAAAAGAGAACAATACAATACAGAATTTGTACAAATTAATATGCATGATCGAGCTGCCTTATTCAAACACAGTATTATAAAACCGTCTCTGATTCTTGGAGAAGCTTTTGAGCCTGGTAACGATAAAACAAGATTTTGTAAGCCAACAGCGGTCGCTGTACAATTAAATGGAGATTTCTTTGTCAGCGATGGTTATTGTAATTCTAGAATTATTAAGTTTAACAAGAAAGGTGAACAAATCTTGCAATGGGGTCGCCATTGGGAAGGTAAACTTTTTTAACTACTAGAATAAAAAATTAAAAAATCTTTTATCCTTTAATCTTGTAATATCGCTAATCTATATTTATTTTTTTTAGGTATGAATTATCTACAATCACCACCGCCTAGTGCATTCTTTTTACCACACGCATTAGCTATAGCAGATAATCTCGATTACATTTTTGTTGTCGATAGAGAAAATGGTAGAGTTTCTTGTTTTTTTGCTAGTAATGGCACATTCCATAAACAGTATAAGCATCCCAATATCGGTACAAAAATCTACAGTGCAGCATACGCACAAGAAAAAATTTACTTGATCAATGGACCCAATCCAGGTTATCAGAATGAGCATATTCATGGTTCTATTGTAGACATCAATACAGGGAATATATTATCACAATTTGCACCTAAGCAAAGATTTCAAAGACCACATGACATAGCTGTAAGCAAAGATGGATCAGAAATTTACATTGTAGATTTAGACACATTCAAGATCTATAAGTTTTTACAAAGTAAGTAGATTTTGATTGAATATGAAAGAAAACAATAAATTAACTTAATTTACTTTATGATTTTATATTACAGAATCGACAGCTAGTGTTAAAATAGAAAATTCAACACATTCATCGACTCATCATCTAACCGCACCTTTAACTGATACAAATTCTGAAGAATTGTCTAATTCAAAAACAACTATGGCAACTTTAATATTATCTCTTGTTACAACTACTGTTATTCTTATCACAGTTTGTGTGGCTACCGCTGCTGTTATAGCGAGGTGTCAAAAAAGAGGTAGATTCCATCATTACGAAGAGGCTAATGTTGAATTTGAAAAATTGGTTGAATGAGTAATTTATTTCTTTTTTTTCCAAATAATTTATATCATCGCAACTATATTTATGTATATGCATGTCTGACCGATTGGTGGAATTTGGTTTGCATGTACTGTAATTATTTTAATTTATTATGACTTATTTTAATATTTACTTAACACGCTCTTCCTTTTACTTATTCTAATTAGATTTTAGAGAAAAAGTCAAGTTCTTTTTGTGATATATTATATATGTACATAACATTAACAATATGTTTAGAAAATTTTGATACTCTTACACACAGAGTGTTTTGATATCACTGTATTTGAGGTTTTTATATAGTATTCATACATTCCAATAATAATCTAAGCATATTGTTCAAATATTTAATAATATTCCTACAAATATGTATTTTGTTAATTGCATAATAATTGATATTTTATTTGATGTACTATTGACATGTTATTTGATATAATTTATGTATATTTAATTAGCTTCCTTTATTTTATATGCTTCTTATATTTTATTGTATACTGTTATTTGAATATCTATATTTATTATTATTATTATTATCTTTACACGCTATTAAAAAATATAAATTGATTTCAGCGCACAATTATAAAAAGAAAAATCTTTTTTATTTCCTTGAGAAACCTAATACAAGTTGTACGCAAATACTGTTGCCGCTTAAATGTTGCAATAATTTAAACCATAACAATTTTTTATATGTCTCACAGGATGTTTATTAATGATGCGTAAAAGAATGCATTGGGAAGCGGAAAGAAGAGAAAACTTTAAACTTTCCAACTTACTTGAAAAACGAAAAGGCAAAGGTTTCAAGTTCTCTAATAAGCGGCCCAACAAACGAGACTTCAGTAAATTGAACACAGAACCAGAAACTTCAGATGAGGAACGTCCTGAACATAGTTTAAACATGATGATTTAAATACGTGAACAAAAACAAAATAACCTTACTCGAAAGTAACATATATTAAAAATGTATATGAACATTGAAAAGTAAGAAGAAACCAAATGGATATTCTTGAAGATTAATCGAACGTACAAAAACTAATCATTGGAATATTCGAACGACGTAATGCAAATTAACTAAATTTTTAACTTTAAAATCAAATTTCATATAATTCTAACATCTATAATTTTTAAACTATATCAACGCATAGAAAATTCATACGATAATATAATTGACACATTAAATTCAAAATACTTACCACGTTCGTGGTTCAGCGGAAAAAGAAAGTCCTCGATCAAATGAAAGCAAATGCTTCGCTATAAAGCGAGGGAGCGAATCAACTAATCAGCGATCGCCAATTAACAAGTAATTTTCTTATCGCTTTTCTTATTGGTCGATTTTTTTAACAGACTAATATAACCTGCACATACGTGATTCGAAAAACGTTTGAACATTTGTGTGTTGGAGTTTCAAACAAGTGGTTGTGTCTTGGAGTTTCAAACGATTTGTTGTGTGTGCATCAAAATTGTTCGAATTGAAAGGTAATCTAATAATTAATAAATATGTTTTAAATAATCTAAGCGACGATATTGAAATATTATTTGAAATTTGAATAATAATAATTTAACTGAAAATTGTAATTAAGATTGATACGGTATGATAATAAGCTTTAATTTCAACATTGCGTTCTGTCAAACATATTTTTTGTATAAAAATATCTTTCAAAAATTTTTTAAGCACATAAAAAAAATGTTGAATCGTGTCAGCATAATTGAAAGCGTATATCTGAATGCAATTAATATTATTTATATAAAAATCACGTTGATATTCGAAATATGGGTATCGTTAGAATTTGGTATGAAAAAGGAAAATAATCATACTTTTTATGACTTTTTAAGACGATTTTACGACGATGATATATATAATTATATTTATGTATATTAATATTTCCAAAAATTAGTTATTTATACTAGTACTATGATCACTAAGAAATATCTTAAACAAAGTGGCTCTAGGACGAAGCCATTTATTTATTCTTGTATTCTACGATTTTTAAAGAAAAGTTAACATCTTTTTCGAATATAGAAATTTTTACGTGTGTAAATCTTTTTTGGATCTTTTAGTTTGAAAAATGCAACAGTCTTTCATTCGAGTCGGTAAAAATGATCGTTGATAAAACAGTAAACTGTAGATAAGATAGATTACTTATTATCGACTTAGTAAATGGATAAAAACGTTTCAAAGCAAGAAGTTAAAACAAAACATGCAATACAAGATTGCATTTTAATCGCATTTTCTAATCTAAAAATAATAGTACTAATTTCGACGATAAAATATTATAAGAACTTAAAGCGTGTTCACACGAAATCGTATTCGATATTCGCATAAATTATTTTGTCTATTTTTATCGCTGTTTTAACGATTCTGCTGTATCCGACTTTTTACAAACAATTAAGGATTTGAATTTCCTTAGAAACAAAAAGTTGAAAAAAAGATTTTAAATTCAAATCGTTGATTAATAACTGTTAAGTATTAACAATTTAGAAAAGTCTATGTCATATGTATACACACACATACACACAGAATGATATATTATACAGTATTATACAGTATTATACAGTATTATACAGGGACATATCGTATAAATCATACCAATAACGATAATAGTAATCGAATATCTCTATTGTCGTTTTTGATGACTGCTTATTTAAGTATAGCTAATCACACACGTACACACATATACACAAACGACAGTGTCGATATAAGTAATTGGCTTTAAAACTATCAGCTACTTACTAAACGATGACTGCATTATAACGGTTAACCGTGCTTTCACAACCTCTCTATAATTGTTCCTAATGATCTATCTATATAGTCTATTGGACTCTATTATTAAAAAAAAAAAAAAATATAAAAGAAAAAACATCTAAAAATAAAAAAATACAGTAACGATAAGTAACTTCCTGAAAAGAAAAGAAAAGAAAAGAAAAGAAAAGAAAGAAAAATGAAAAAATACTTTCTATTGGAATCTCGTTGAAAATGAACGATCTTTTTCTACTCGCATATAGTACCTGATTAATAATTGATATCTCTTATCTTTGCGTCTATTAGCTGTCTGAAACACACAATAAATTAAAATCCCTTATAATTATTTACGTGTTTCCCTCTTATATATATATAATATTGTATTAATAATATTATTAATATTATTAATATTATTTAGTATAATATATATCAGGGCTTTTCAAACTTTTATACTTGACGACCCCCTTTACCTAAGCAAATATTTTCACAACCCTGGGTATAGATTCTATACTATCTTCTTTTTCACTATCATAAACTCATAAATATATTATATATGTAGTTCAGTTAAACTGGTTTAGAATTAATTTTTGGTAATTGTGCGTTCAGACATTTTTAAGTCTTGTTCTAATTTCTACGATCTCATTTGGGAAACCCTTACCTTGAGAGAGAGAAGCCCTGGTATATATTATACATTAATAATATTATATTAATAATAATATTATATATATATATTATTAATTCCACGAGTAGCATTACTATGTCTTTATCTGTGTACGGCTATTCAAATATAATATATTTTCAATAAAATTTCTGTGTATATTTCTTTTATTTCTTTTTATTATCATTATTGTTAATTATTTAATCGTTATTATTGATATACACTAATTGAAAAAAAGCGAAATATTTTCTTCGGCGTATTTTGTGAGCGGCAAGAGACTTCGATATTTGTTTATACTTTCTTAATGATTTATTTTTACACATTCAGTTGAGACCTCTATACACAACTATGTATATAACGATGAAAATTAAAGTTCATCTATTAATCACTAAAAGACGATAAATGGGATCTGTGTGACAAAAGTGCGACGAAGTCAGTCCATCATTTTTTTTTGTTTTTAATTTTTCTTTTTTGTGTTGGTTTTCTATTTTTTTTATTAATCGTCATCAACATCATCTTCTTTTTCTTCAGACACTTCTTCCTATAAAGTACGGAGTGAACCAAAAATTCTTAAGTGATTTTAAAAATCAATTACTTCGTCTTGAAACTTTTTAAATTAATTTTTTTTTTCTTTCACATCGTGAAACAAGCCTAACTCGCAAAATTCCTTTAAATGTTTTGAAAAAAAAATAAGTTATTGATTTCGAAAATAATCCAGGAATCCTTGACCCACCTAGAAACTTTTCACCCACGCAAATGCTTTCATTTTAAATTTATTTATTCCATGACTCGATTGGGCTCCTAAAAATGGAACAAATGCGAAAGAAATATTTTTAAATATATTTTAGTTTTTTTTAAAGTAACACATTCGCATGATTTGAAGCATGTTTGAACAAAATGTTTCATTTTACTGCAATATATTTATAAGTGCCAAATTGTGCGGGATAACGTAAATTATGCCTCTTCCATCTTTCACGCATTTACAAACGTACATACACAAACACACACATGCACACACACACACACACACACAGATACACACATACATACTTACAACACATTCGTTCACTTTCTCTCATTTTTATTCGTATCACACCGTTCATCGATTTATGCACGTATGTTTATCAAATAAATTAAATAGCATATATATATATATATATATAGATCAATTTACAAATAACAGTTATAAGTATATGCATGATCAAGGAATAATCAACGCTTGCGAATAATTGATTAAGTGATTAAAAAAATCTCATTTCATTAATAATTTCATTTTTTAATCTTTTTCTTTTTATATCAACGAACAATCGCGATTATGATCAAGCAAATTTAAAATTAAACTATTCCAATTCGAGCTTAACTTTTCGGTGCAATTTGAACATTTCAATTACGAAGAAAAGACAAAATATAAATTTATGTAAGTTTAAAAAGAATCCAAAACTACTCATATCTTTCATCGTCTGATATAATATTTTTAGGAATAAGGGTAAATGTGGATTGGATAGGGTAGGGGTGGTTGTGACAATGATGTTAGTATTGTTAAGCGCGTTGAAATTTATTTTTTTCGCGTTTGAGCGTAAGACGAGGAAACAAAATGATCCAAAGACAGAAGACAAATTATCTTACACTCGTTTAGCACGCTATAATAATAATTATTATTATTATTACTTTTTTTTCTTTTTCATTTCCCTTTTTCTTTTTTCCTTTTTTTCTTCTTTTACTCTTCTCCCGTGTTTTAATTTTGTACATTAAAAATCGTATACATTTCGTATTAATAATACACCGACAACTTGCCTATTTATTATTTAGATTCATCATGTTATTTATAATAATAGTTTAATTTTTTTGTTTATTCACCTAAGATCAATTCTACACCGTAAATTCGTAACTAGAATAATCGTCGTCGCCTCGTTCGATAGGTTATCTTTCTTTTTTCTTTTTAATTAATTCAATTACGTTATTTTTCGCAATGACGGAGATAATAAATCTCGTTTTTTTTTTAAATGTCAGAGTAGAGTCGCTCAGTTGTCTCAAAGAAAAAAAAACAATGATAGGAAATTTTTCAAAGGGAATTGTGATGGGGAGGAGGTTTAAGGGATTGAGGCTAAGGGTAGTATTGAGGTAAAGAAAATTGAGGGATGAAGGGAGAAGAGGGAAGTCGACGACAGACTTCGTAAATATCACAATGTCCAAGTATACTCGTTCTAATAGTAAATATTCTTTTTTTTCTTTACTTTTCTTTCTTCCTTTCGGTTTTTTTTTGTCGCGATTTAAGGACTTGTTTCATCTTATCGTTGAAATACGATATTATAATCATTATCATCATCTTTATCATCATCATACTATCTATTTCTCTCTCTCTCTCTCTCTTGTGCTGATTTTATTAATTAGGTACTACTACCTTAATTAAACGTATACTTTATTATTTAATTATACGGACCTTGGTGTCTTTCGGTGACAATCATTTAACGATCTATTGTTATTATTATTAGTTTATTAATAGTATTTAATTATTATAATAATGTTCCTGATAAGAGATTCTTCATCTTTCTTTCTTTTTCTTCTTTTTTCTATTTTTTTAACATCTTTCCTCTCGGACGGATAGCCGAAAAATCTGTCGAAATTTCGATCCACGAGATTCTTATCATTTTTTTTTTGTTCTTCTTTTTTAATAATTCGTCTCATTTCGTAACACTGATTTTTTCGAAAATACGCGTCCATCTATTTCAGACTCGAGATGTTTCTTTTGTGTTTATTGAGTTTTACAAATCTTTTCCTCTTTTTCTTTCTCGTTGTATTTCTTTTTTTTCTTTTTTTTTTCAAAGTTTCGACATACTTCGACGAGACACAACCGACCTTAATTTATGACGTATTTTCATACGTTTTAAAAAGGAAAAAGCAAAAAAAAACGACTCGATATTCGAAGAGGTTGGTCGGTTATAATGACATAACGCCTAACACAAAAGGTGTGAGCGACGAAAGGATGAGAAAAATATTCTCGAAAAGTAAAAGGAAAGAAAGAAAGAAAGAAAGAAAGGAAGAAAGAATGAATGAAAGAAAGAAAGAAATATTTTACAAGTTTGGGAGACAAAATAACACGAAGGTATCATAAAACCGGTCCATGTGGATTTAGGATATATCGTCATTCGATGTTCGGAAAAAAGAGACTGTATGTGTACTATTTAGATATTCGACGAATTTCTCTCAAAGCACCATATCGACGATTTTTGGTCTAATTGTAATTAAGTTAATAAGATTCTCTCCCGACACCATAAACATCGACTAATATCCATTACGCGTCTCGCGTTTATCATGAAAAATGAATAATTATGATATCAATACAATAGCTTTCACGTCAATTCCTTAAGATAATATTTACAATGCCTTCATTATTATTATTATTATTATTATTATAATTATTATAATTATTATTATTATTATTATTATTAATATTAATATTACTAATAACTATTACTCTATTATTAATATTATTATTATTTTATTATTATTAGTATTATTATTATACGTAAAACGACGCGAGAGAGAAAGAAAGAGAGAGAGAGAGAGAGAGAGAGCAGAAGATATTTCGGTAATTAAGTTAACTTGATCATTATCGTTGACTATTTCACTGAAAATGCGTCATCTCCTTGAATCTCATCGTATACCATAATACTAAGATAACTCGTCGTATACTTCTTCTTTTTTTTTTTACTTCTTTTTATTCTTCGTTTTCGTCTTCTCGTAAAACGTTCACCGCTATAATCACCGTTTATGACGAAAGTCTTGACGATCAAACGTATCATCTTTTTTCAGAGATAGATAATAAGATCGACTAGATTTTCTTTATTAAATCACGTTAATCTAATAATTATCGTTCTCGTAGATGAAATACATTGCAACTTTATCCTCTTCATTTTCTTCTTCTACTAACTAATTTTTCCTTATTCTTATTTATAATATATATTATATTATCGACATATATGTACCAACGGAAACTTAATTAATTAATTATTGAATTAATTAATTACATCCATGAAGTTTCGTAACGACAAAATAATCCGCAAACAAACATTGATAATTTATTTTCTTTTTTGAAATCGGTTTTTGCTTCTTGTAACGTCACGTGACGCGTCCTCTCGTAACCAAAATGGCCGACTGCACGAGGAGTAGCGGGAAACTTTGAATAACTCGAAGAAGATTTCAGTACGCAGAGCTGTATTCCATACCATGAGTGTACGGTAATGGAGCCGATGGTGGTGGATGCGATTGCGGACTATATTGTTGCGAGGTATCCGTTGCTCGACGCCTAAGTCCTGTAATAATATGAGCACCTCTCCATCCCGACGCTTCGTCCGCATTGACTTCACCACCAACGCAAGATATACCACTTCCTCCTGCACCAGCTGCTGCCGATCCTCCACCTCCTGAACTCGAACCCGGTGAACCTTGCGCACAATTCAACGCCGAATTTAATCCTCCTCCTTGGCCTCCACCAACCGAAGATCCTCCTGGTGGTGAACCCCGTGACGCCGAAACCTGTACGACTCCTGTTAATTTTTAATTTCACGTTATTATTATACACAAATTAACGTTACGTTAAATGATATTATTTTAAATATACAGGCTGCCCGAACATGTTACTTTATCGAGAAAAAAAGATCAATATTGGTTTGTTAATAGAATTGCAATATATTGTTTTTTGTTTCAAGATATGAAACTCTGATTATAGTGTTTTTGGTAAGGTATGGGTCCATGAAAATGATACCATTGCTCTAAATATCTGGTAAAAATAAATTTACAATTTTTCTGTTCGGTAAAACTACTCTTAGGATATCATGTATAATATGGAACGTTTATTATAAAAGTAATATAAATTTAGTTTTAAAACACACAAAATTAAGAAAATACATAATTTTGATGATTTGTTAATAATTAATGAGAATTATTTATTTTCTCAATTTGATTTATAATAAACGATCAAAAGAAAATTGGTGATGTTCGATATTATAATATTTATATTCAGGAAAATAAAATTATAAATAGATCGAATAATATTTTTTAAGTATACGAATTTATATACAAAAGAAATAATAGTTTGTTGTATACTAAAAAATAACAAAAAAGTATTAAATTAATGTGTGGAAATATATAAAATTCTAACGACAGTTAATATTCGAGACTAACGTAATAATAACAACGATTAAAATGTTTATTTAATCGTTCTCCTCAATGTTCTTATTTCAAATGCCTGTAGGTAACTGAAAGTTCAACTCTCGAGACGGTCGTCTTCTATATCACCGTATTATTTAAATTGTTTATCTGTATGTCTTTCTCCTCATTCTCGTTTCGTTCGTTGTCCTGGTAAGTACGATCCGACAATAACAACTCTCTACAATATCTAAGCTTACGTCTCTTTTTATTTTAAGTAAGAATTATCAAATATTTAAATAATCCACATATTAAACGATTTTAATACTAAATAAAATATTCAATTAATAATATTATGCGTTTGGAAAAAAATATCAAAAAAAAGGCCCAAAAATTAGATTTAATTCTTTCGTTCTTTCGGCATACCTTAAGATTTGTATTTTTTCATATAAATTAGCTCGTACGTGCGTATCGTCGTATAGTATTCGACTTAAATGTGGGTCAGTAGTTCATACAATGCTTCTGTATAGACGTTATCCATATAAAGGGATTGCAAGTAACTAAAGGGTTGAATAAAAAATCTTGTAAAACGAAATTAACCGATGTTTATTGAAATAAACTTGACGATATTCGTTGACCGAATGTCGCAAAGATGAAATTTCGATCTAGCAGGTAGCAAGGGAGAAATTTCTAAGGGCGCTTTCT
Source organism: Polistes fuscatus (assembly GCF_010416935.1). Taxonomy (NCBI): domain Eukaryota; kingdom Metazoa; phylum Arthropoda; class Insecta; order Hymenoptera; family Vespidae; genus Polistes; species Polistes fuscatus. The sequence continues at coordinate 9,574,919 of NW_025113129.1, forward strand.
TTCGGTAAAGGTGTTCCGACGTGTACTGTATGGCGATATTAATGCGGTAGATTCACAAAGTGCGTGGGTCGTGCTACCGAACACGAGTCATAAAACACTCAGCCCGCCGTTGGTGGCCACCACCGAGGAAAAAAAAGAATAAGAAGAAGAGGAGCTTGAAAACTCACGAAGGGAGAAACTTTTTTATGGGAACTCGAGTTTGCGGAGAGAAGGCTGCACCCTTTTTCCGAAAGGAACTTACATTAGACGGGGAAAAAAGAAAGAACGAGGATAGATAATAATCATGTTTTTCTTTTTTCTTTTTTTTACTTTAGACGTAGAAGAAAAATGTCGAAACATTGTAAAACGTATTAAGAAAGGAGATCGATTTAACCCTCTATAAAATCATACAAGCAACATATTTTAACAAATTTTATTACGTTTCAACATAATAATCAATTCTTGGAGGCTATAATAAAAAAATGTTGTCGAAATATTTGATCTTAGGATGCAATAATAGATCAAGAAATTCAATGTTAAGAAATATATTTTTATTTATAATATTTTGATTTAATAATTAAATTGAAATGAATGTTGATGATAACACGAAGATTCGAATAAATCCATTTTTGATACATATCGAGTATAAAAGTTATATTATAAATTTGTAGACGCAAAAGACAATGATTCTCAATCATATAAAAAAAATTAAATGGCAAACATGGACGAAATCTAAAATTCACGTAAGTCGAAATAATATCGATATGGATGGAAATGTAAAAAAAAAAAGAGTTTCAAAGTGGAACTCGAGAAAATCATTGGAGTCGAGCCTCTCGCGCTCTCTCGGTGTTAATTATCATTGAAAAGCGAAAAAAGATAGGTCTGCTCTAAAAGCTGTTTGTCCTAAGTATTATCGAAGAACGTAAAAGGCGAGTGGTAGCCATAGAACGAGAAGAAGAAGAAGAAGAAGAGAAGAACATGGTCACCACTCGGTTTTAAGTTTCTAACGTGGAACATTTTCAACGTTAAGGACCGTTCATACGTGCGTAAGCTCGAAAATACACACAAACATATCCAACGTTTCTGCTATATCTCTGTCTCTTTCTTGTCTTCCAACTTCATTTTCTTTAAAACTCTTTTCTCTCTTCCCTTCGCTATTTCACTGGACCTGTTCGTACAGTGATAATGCGTGATAATTGACACAACGTATATATATATATATACACTTGTAGATGTATGTATATATGTATGTACATACACATACTTACATAGACATATATACGCGTTACGTACAAGCTGACTTCGCTGTGCTGTTAAGTAGTCCCTTCGGTGAGTTGTGAAACTGTGTTACGCTATGAAATATGAGAATATAGAAAGATTTTCTTAACAGATACACCTACGATCTTAAATTTACTATAAATTCATCTCAACATTGATTTTGTGATATTTTAAGAAGACATTTGTCAATAAATTCTTAGTTAAAAAAATACGAATATTTATCTTCGTTGTTTTTAAAAGATATTTTTACGAATGAAAGAGTTGGTAAATTAAAAAAAGAACAAATTGCAGAAGAATACAGGAAAACTTGTTTCTCGAAACAAAGGATCCTTCGAGTTATACCACATAGACCCGTTCAAAAAAGAGAGAAGCACATATATATTCGTACATACGCACACACATCTATGCATACATGCATACATAAGATCCGCAGACTTAGTCGAAGCGTAACTCAGCGAAGACAGGATGCATCGAGATGTTATGGTAAATATACAGCGAAAGATCTCACACCTAGGTGCGAGACCAGCCTCGGAGTTTGCCTGCGTAAACAAACGGGAGGATGGAGTTTATGTTTCTGTCTCAAATTCCTTACGTGCAGGCGCATAACTCCTTCGGAATGATAATGCATCGTGTAACGTTTAACGACTTCGTCAAAGACACGCTTCTTTCTCTCTCTCTCTCTCTCTCTCTCTCCCTCTCTCGATTTTGATAATGTTTGCACAAACGTCGTTTTTTAGAAGATCACAGTTCGAAAAGTTTGGCAAGACGATTATCGAAGCAACCATAGGCGCCCACGAACTGGAATATCACTGTTTAAACTTCGAAATATTGTGATATTTTCAGTTTTCGTTGAAACTAGTAATAGAGATTTTATTAACTGCACGTTAATAGTTAACACGGTATTATCTGTATGAATGGAGAAAAAGAGAAAATAAAATATAAATCGGGTAGAGTTTAAATAGAATACAGTGGAAACTTCAGTATCCGAATTTTGAAATTATTTATTCACTCAATCACTACTTTACTTACAAGTGTAAGTAACCTAATATAACAATATTGTATAAAACATTGTGTCGCGTTTTATTTGCACGTAAAATATTGTTCATTTTAACATTTATTTATTGATCAATCTAATAACTTGTATCAACGAAAATATTCTAAGTGAACATTATTCGAGTGAAACATTTTTTTCTCAATGTTATTTTGCTTATTTCCAGGACAATGTTGACTTACCAAGAGAATTTAATCCGTAATTCGTTTGATAGACCGTTTGGGAAGGACTGCTGATCGACAGACCAGAGTTGCCAAGACCCAAATTGCCAAGAGTACTGGGGCTTTGTTGACCTAATTGTCCATAAGCACCCATGCCCATACCGCCTTGTCCCAGGCCGAGACCTACAAAAGATAAGTTTATGATTAAGTATGATATTATTCATAGTAATACAATTTACAATAAAACGAAAAGAGAGAAAGAGGAGAAAGAGAGAGAGAGAGAGAGAGAGTGAGTCTTAATATTTTTATCAAATTTCGTTTTAATCAAATTAAAATGTTTTAATTGAAATAGTTCATTCTACGAAAAGGTAAGCAATTTCTTTCTTGTTTTTTTATTTCTTTTTCTTTATTCATCTTTTTAGTAATGTGTAGATATCGTATAGAGAAGGTATAATAAAAGACTTAAGTAATTCGAAGTTACCTTCCGTCGGTGTGAAGGAAGGAAGGAAATTAAATTAAAAGTCAAACACCGTCGTTGTCGTCGACGACGACGACGACGACGCGACTTTGCCAGTTAACTGGACTTCTTCCTATTCTTCTTCCGAATATATGAACTTTTTGCTAATTAGTTATATCGCTTGTTAAAGTGACACCTAGGAATCTCATTCTAATCACCGATATATATATATATGTGTGTGTGTGTGTGTGTATGCAATATAATACAGATCGCAAATCCGTGTTTATCGATTAATTTATCTACACTTGGAAATTATATTAATTATCTTTCATTATAGACACTAATTAATTACTTTGTACCTACATCACGTGTTTCCTGTCATTATTTAAGCAATAATTATCAAAAAAATAGTACAAGCATGTGCGGGTAATTATAACAGTGGATAAAGTTAAAGAATTGAATCAAAACATTATTTTATAATATAAATAATTATTAATTTATAAGTAAAATACTGCCAACTACGATTTTATTTATTGATTCAGATAGTATTATACTTACAAGTGCACACAATTTAATATTATTGTATAAAACAGAACTTTTTAATTGTGACGCGACTCCGATGACCTCATATGGGGTCGGAGAAATTCAAGTAAAACTTACAAATTTAAAAGTCTTGATATAAAACACTATAGTACTGTATAGAATAGAAATTAAATGCCGTAAAATGAACTATTGGTATTATTATTGACACAAACCACTGTCATAATCACCGGCACGTGTTTTTTGATAGGGTGAATAAATAATAATGGAAAAAATACGAATCGCAGAAAAAGATAAAGTTTTTCTTAGAAAGAAAATTATTTACTTCTGACCTGTACTCACTCCCCATCTCTCCGCGGGTGCTTGAAACATCCCAGCTCCGCAAAGATCTGGACCAAAAGGTGGCAAACCATGCGACGGTAGCAAAGTACCGGTCGCACCAAACATGTTGTTCGTTGTCTTCTTACGTTTCTTCCATTTTGCGCGACGATTTTGAAACCATACCTAAAGCATAGCAATCATTCGTTAATTTTCAAAACAAACTGTATTCTTTTTATTCACAATAATTCTATTTATTAACTAATATGATAAATATTGGTCAAAATTGATGAGAAATAATTTAAAAAAAATATATATATTAAATCTATCGTGTTATTTAATTTTTGTGAAAAATTCGGACAAATGCATCACCAGTTTTGTTCAATATAAATTTAAAGAATTGCAATCAATTTACGACCTAGACAAGTTGGATTTCTTAAAATAAACACGTTTTTATTCTATTCCATTCTACGTTGGATTACATTAGTTCCCGTCAGATCACTAACATCAAGCAACGTTTTAGTAAAATGGATGTGTGATCTATTCGGAGAAATAAAAACCATTTACTATTGACTCCAAAAAGGCGGTAAAAAGATAGGACCTTTTTGGTAGTATTGGGTTGATGTAGAAAGATGTTCGTAGATAAGTGACTCGGACTCATAAAAGGGAGAGTAAAAAATTGCAGTCCTTAAATTTTAATATTAACAAACATACGCAAAAACACATATTATTTTCTACTTCATTAAATAATCAAATTAATGTGCATGCGATATCAAGGAGAACTCAAACCAATGATATTTACAATAAGCTAAGAATAAATAAAATAACAAATAAATGATTTGCAACTTACACAAAATTTGGAAAATAAAGAAAAATATTCAAAGAAAAGAATTTCTTTTTGTTTATTAAATTAAAAAACTAAAGAACGATAAGACACCAATATATATATTTCATGAACTCATTCGTGTATTAATTCGAGAATCTCGGTAAAGATACGTTGGGCGAAACCCTCGAAATCGATATTTTCATGGCACGAAGCGCAAGAGCAAACGCTACCTAGTAGCAAGTATCTTTTCAGGTTCTCTTTATCGAAGCACCAACGACGATTTTTCTTCGAGTGAGTTAGCAGTGGTGTAGGGTGGTAAGTTGGAAGGAAAGAAACGAAGGAAGAAAGAAAGCAAGAGATAGAAAAAGAAGAACAGATGGAAAGAAAGAGAGATAGAGAGAGATAGAGAGAGAGAGAGATAGAGATAGGGATAGAGAGAGATAGAGATAGAGAATCCAACACTAGGTGGGTAAGATGTCCCTGGGCGTTAGGACAATATCTTCGACCCCACCGCGGGTAGCTATTAGCCGACGTTATGAGCTGTTGATTCTGGCCACGTAGTGCCCTCCTAAGCTGCCGGGGTCCCGGGGACTTGATTTATTGATATCGCATGCAAAGCCCGCCTCTGTGTTCTCCGATATACCCTACCTTACCCATACCCTACCCTACCCTCCTGTTTCTCCCCACTATAGTTCCGTGCACAAGCTAGAGTCCCTTTCCTGGCACAGTAGCGCGTACTATAGTCGTCTCATATGTGCCCATAAATTAGTACTTTAGCGTTGGAGTACATTGCGCAGACGCAGCCTCACCAACGAATCATACACACACATACACACACACACATACAATTACTGAGAGTAAGAGAGAGAGAGAGAGCGAGAGAATGAAGGGGGATCGCAGAAGCTAGAGACACCCTCTCTGCTAACGTGCACGGATTATACGAATCTAATTGGATATATGGGGTTTACACGTTCTAGCCTGCTTTAGCTATTGCCACGACCACCAAAACGATCGCTTTTCGGATTCCAAGAATCCAAGAACCTTTGACATATATTTTTCTTTTCAATCTTAAATTTATCTAACGTAGTCAAAGTAGGAAGTTTAGACACGAATCGTCTTAGTATATCTCTCTTGATCAATCCTAACATCTGTCTTATTGAGTACCTTGTAGTTCTATCATTTCAATCACTCTTTCTCTCTCTCTTCTATCTTCAAGAATACGAATGGATGGATGATTGTGACGAAATAATGGCATTAGAACAAGACTCTGTTAAGTGTATTTCTGCCAAAATCATTTGGGCTATGTGTCACAGCTACGATATCAAGTTTTCTTCAACCCATTCTCTCTCTCTCTCTCTCTCTTACTCATTCATTCAACAAACCACACGTTTACATCCACGTCGATATTGTTAACTACATCCTATATGTAACGCATTTACAACAGTAACCATTCTTCAATTCGTTATTTGGTAATTCGTAATTAAAGTTAGTTACATTTACCAAACACTCAAAGAGACAAACTAATGTAATTAAATTTTCGCTGAAATCAATATTCAATGAATCTGTGCATGTATGTGTGTGTGCGTGCGTGTGTGTGCCCATATATATGAGTAACAGTTTATTATCAGGAATTAATTTAATCATTCCAACGAATTTAGTTAGTAAAACAAATTCTTATCAATTTCCTCGATTTATTATAGAAAAGACAAGAACATTCGTACATCATTTGTAAGTATGATAGTTTTGTATTTAATGTATTTGTACATGCGTGTACGTGTAATATGTGCACGCGTATGTAATAGAACATTTCATTCGATCATTCCGGTGAATTTGATTAGAAGAAAACATTTTCATATTTTTTCTCGATTATGAAAAGACAAGAATATTCATACACCACCTTTGGGTTTAGGTGTGGTTGTTGCACTGATTTCACGCTAGAACTACGGCTAAAAGCCCGTGGATAATTCGCCGTTACACGCCGAGTGAGCATCGGTGATACAACCCATGCGAGGGAAAAAAACACGAGGGAGGCGTGATATACATATACGCATACTCATACAAACACATAAATAGTTATATATATATATATATATATGTATATGTACAGTATAGAGTCAGAAACGAACGTTTATATATCTCATATTATCACATATACTACATATACTATTTTCAATACCATCGTATCGTAGTTGCATCGTTGCAAGCACGTATGTAGAAGTACGTGCGGAACTTCCGCTAATTAACGCAGCCATACGCTAATGATTCCTGTTACGAAATAACTGCCTGCGAACGAGAGCTTTCGACGAGCAGGACCTACATGTAATATATCGTTGAGTTACAGCCCGAATTAGCGACTCAATTTCTTTTTTTCTTTTTTTCCTTTCTGGTTTATTCTTTTCGTTCATTTTATTCCTTTTAGTTTATGGTGTTTCAGTTTTGTTTTCTTTTCTTTCGAGATGCGATACGTGCAAATCCGCTGGAAGATGAAAACGAAATAATATATACCTATATAGGCTCGTATTTATAAATAGAGATTTGATAGCATTCTAATATCTACAAAATCTAATAATACTTTCTCGACAGGGAGAATAGTGAAAGACGAATATAAATGTTTGGCGACCCATTTGATCGCTATCAATCCATTTGATCTGACAATATTATTAATAGAATTAATATCGTCGTTTAATTTAAGATCATATTTAATTCAAAGATAAATTCTATTTATTATCTTTATAATTTTACTATACACGAAAATCTAATTTTCCTTTTAACAGTGGAACCTTATTCGGAAGATATATTATCTCAGCTTCTTTTTAACTTAAACATTAAGGTAATACCTTAATTCTCGTTTGAGTTGTTTAATGTAATAGGATTAGTCAGCATTCCGAGAGATTTCTAAGGATATTCATGTACGTAGTAGATGTGAGTAGAAGAGAAGAATATTAGATGGGAGAGGTTGAAGAACACAACTGCTTCGAAAGAATCGAACGAACACACCTTTCGTTAGATGACTAAGGTTTAACTTCGAGGTTAGAAAAAGACCCCTTTTTCAATGATGAATACTATGTTTTCTATCTCTTTCTTTCTTTCTCTCTCTCTCTCTTTTGTGGATCGGATCGAATCGAGCGGTCAATTAGGAACATTGCTTTTTAAAAATTGATCAATCACCGCATAGTACTTGGCAAGGCGCGTGCGCCATGCCAGCTGTTCCCAGGAAGCACCTGGAATCACGGCGTGGGTGGAAACGGACGTGCCGTTTTCGAGTAATCACTATTGTCTCTCTCTCTCTCTCTCTTTATCTCTCTTTTTCTGTTAACGATCCGTACCACGGAACCGTGCGTTGAAATTGTTATTTAACAATATTTATATTTCAGATGTTTATAGAATATTTAAATGAGTATACCTAAAGATTTTGCTTTGTAAATGATTTATTGAAAGCATTTGTTAATACCTCATTATATTATTTGATAGATAATTATTTTTGCAAGATTACTTTTTTTTATTCAATTTCTGTTAAACATATATATATTTTTTTTTGTTTGATTACGTTAATCAATACAGTTCGTAATACTATAGGTATACCTCTAATCATTTAAATATATTTTCTATCACTTCCTTTAACTTTCTTCCTTTTTCATGTAAAAATATTAATTTAAAATCATTATTAACAATTTATATTTACTTAAATTACTAATATAAACAATATGGAATATTTCAATCGAAATGAAATCATTCGAGCATCATTGTTTTTTTTTCTGTTAAAAATTTCCCTAGATTTTTATTCTTCACAAAAAAAAAATAAAAAAGTAAGAAGAAAATATAAAAAATAAAGAAGGGAGACAGTTGAAAAGAAATCAAAGTTGACTTTTTCTATTTCCTTACGTCGATCGCGAATGGCTTAAGTTTAAGTTCGAAAGAACCCTCGAGTCCTCTTCGGATAAGAAGAAGAAGAAGAAGAAGAAGAAAAAAAATGGAAGAGAAAAAGAAGGAAAAGAAAGAAAGAAAGAAAGAAGGAAGGAAGGAAGGAAAAAAAGAAAGGTGAAGGGTGGAGGGTGGAGGGTGAGGAAAAGAGTCGGCTGGTGTCTCGAAGATGGCGAAGAAGAAAGCTCGCTTCGGACTGGCAAGGGTAGAGTTTCGAGGTTAGCGAGGGTGGAGTGTTCAGGACAAGCTGCAACGTTCTGCTGGGGGCTAAGGGATGATAAGGGGTTGGAAAGAGGAAGAAGAGAGGGAAGAAAAGGAAAGGATAGGAAAGGAGAAGGGAAAGGGAGTAGGGGTAGAGTGTTACCACGGCGAGACCTCGTAAAAGGGGTCTCAGCAGGCGCTGATATAAATTGAGCTTGCCATCAAGGCAAGCGCCGGGATCTGCCCGAGACCTCGAAGATATATAGAAGTAGCTTTCAGTGCGCCATTGAAGAATAGTCCGACTCGTTTTCACCGAAAAACGTCTCGAATCGTACCGTTCCAAAACGAACGGGATAAAACGTTTTATCTTTACTCCTGTCATATTTTTTCCTTCTTCATTTTTATCCCTTTTTCTTTTTCTCCTTTGTATATTTTGTTTTTCTTTTTTTTTTTTTGTCAACGTACGATTTCTCGCGCCCTAGTATTCTGATATTATAAGAATATTCAATTGTAATATTTTATTGATGCGAAGTACATCTCTTCGTTCCAATAATAACTTCGAGGTTTCTTTTTATTTATTTATTTTTTTTTTTTCTATAACCCGAGATTGATTTTAATTACTTATTAAAGGGATCGCATTGGTATTACCGATTGGAGATTTTATATTGCCGCTTTTTGTTATTTAGTATCGATAAATTTAGATCTCTTAGGATTAATCATAGAATAAAAGCAATTTGCGCGATTTAGGAGTTTTTAAATTAGTGACGTTAAGTATCGGAAACTGGGAGAATTATAAATCGCGTTATTGGCAAAGATTATTATTCCGAAAAAATTTCGCGGCGATCGATATGAGAGGTTTGGAAATGAAAAGAAGATTTTAGATATTCTTTAATTATTGATAATTATGATTTAAGCGACATTATTAAAGCAACACCCACGTAAAACTAGTTGTTGAAAGATCGTATAATAAGTCAATGTTGATCATTGAACGAAGTTACGCGTCTTTAAAATCGCAGTGAATTGCGCATTAAGTTAATGCGATCCTGATTAATCTTGATTTATTGTCATTTAAGGTAACGTAACGTTTTGTGAAAAATCTAATCTCAGTGGTCCATTATCCGCGTGGAATCATTTTTCTCGATGAAATAATTCATATCGGTAGGAGACATATTTTCTGTAGAATTTATATGGTGACATTTACTCGTCCATCTCTCGGTAGAGAGACCTAATGAGAATAAATACTATATAAGTTCGCGCAGGATGTGCACCAGCCCTGATTGATGATGGTGCTCGGGCTCTCCTGTCCGAGGGTTGCAAGACGCATTACCCGGACCACCTACTGTTTCACGTTACATTCCGTCGTCGGCAGAGATTTTCGCCCTGCCATTAGCGGATCCTCCGGATTTTAACATCCCGTAGAATTAAAAATCGAACAGAACCTTTCCCTCGCCTAGAATAATCCTAAATCCAAAGCCTGATTCTGTATCCTTAAATATTAATATAAATAACCGAATTTTTTGTTCTTCTTTTTTTTTTATATTGAAAATGAAAATGCTAAAGTTGGCAGCAGTATCGTTAAATTCTGCTAAGTTCTGCGTTTTACTGTTTTTTGTCTCTCAATAACAAAATATTCAAAAAAAGAAAAAGGTAAAATGCGTATTTGCGGTAGGTTGTATGAAAATGTTAATTTGTTTTTTTTTTACTATTCCATTTCATTAATAAATTAATTAATAAACTTCAGTCGCCTTGTAAAGCAATTATATTGTGTGTGGAGTAAATTTACACAAACCGAAAGTGTAAAGAAAATATATAACCACAGCATCAACGAAATTGTTATTCCAATCTTCGAAATGTATCCTAAATTTTGTTTTTCAAATCTACGCCGATAAATAATTTGTATAAATTTAAATTTATATGTTTAATAGTCGATCGAGAGTCGATTTTTAGTTATATCGATGGAATGTTACGAAACACGAAAACAAAATTGATCGTGAATATATAGAAAAGGGAAAAAAAACTCGGAAGTCATTTTCAAGCTAGGTAGGAAAATCTCGTAAAGTGTTTGTGTCGTGAAAAGGACGATAAAATTCATACGACGACAACGACAACGACAACGACAACGACGGTCTCGCATACATAAACCTCTAGCATGCACCGTCCGCTTCGTCGTAAACTTGATCCATTTATATACTTTATTATTATTTCACGCGTGCAATATCGTTGGCTTAGAAAACCCGTCGTGAAATTAGCACGAATTGCCATGGCCTATGGAACTAATATACCGGATTTATTTTCTATCCTGATAACTATCTTTTCCTACTCAATAAACCATATTTATATGGTTATGCGGATAAATATTATATGTATTTATATATATATATGCGAACGTTGCGTTCAATTTTTTAACGGTTTTTTATACGAACGAAATCGACTTCTTTCCGCAATTAATTAAATCCCACTTTCCCACGTTTAATTCAAATATTACGAACGAATTCATTTCACATTTATGAACGATCACGTATTATAACTCTTTTCCTCTTTCTCACTCTCTTTTTCACACACACACACACACATACATATATATATGTATATACATACACAACCAATTCATATTTACGTAAAGAGATAGAAAAATAGACTCTCTTTTATGAACCATTTAATAACGAAAATTGACCTTATAATTTTATTCATTACTAACGACACGAATATACTTCGAATCGTTCCACCGAATAATATTCACACTCTACGCATATAAAAACCTTCAAATTCCCATCCCTACACCCATCTTTCAATACACACACATTCACACACACACATACACGCGTATTACAATATTTAAATTTTATAGTAATAAACAAAACCATAGCTTTGTAAACCCATAGACCAATTTTGTGGATAAAAAAATCCAATTAAAAGAGGCAATAAAAAAAAGGAAAAAAAAGATCGGAATGAAAGTTGTTAAAGGATGATAAAAAAGAAAAAAAGATAAAAATAGAAAAAATTAAAAAAAAAAAAAAAAAAAAAAATACCCCGTTCGGCAGGACGAATTTAATCGAAGCGGATGAGAAGAGAGCTTTAGGATAATCAGTATCCGGCAGGTTTGGTGGTAGTGAAATTATTCAGAGGTTGGTAGACGTCATAACAAAATGGGCATTAGATGATGCTCCCTGGGGTCACCGCAGCGACACAGTTTATCCATTGAGAACCCCAATGCTAACGCGATGCTCCTCCATATTCCTGCCACGCAACGTGTATATAAGCACATATACACATATATATACACAAATAAATATATATGTACATGTATATATATATATAGACTTTGAAAAGGGAGTAGAAGAAGGAAGAAAATAATGGTATCTTTGTATCACGAGTTGCGTTGTTGTTATTGTTGTAGTTGTTGTTGGTGTGTACGTCGAGAATTCACTCACACAGAAACTCATAACGCACAAACCCCGCGTGATATTTTTCGGACGGCCGGTGGTGGTGCAGTGGCGGGGCCGACGACGACGACGACACGTAAGAGCTAATATCGTAGCCTATGCATATTTATACGGCATTAAAAATCAGGCCTCCCTTAAAATGCATAGGCTACTGCATAGCAGACGCTTCTGAATATCTTCGCGGTTGGTCGTTTGTTGGGACGCACGACGGACGGTATCCACAACCTACTCCGGATGATACTACTAAATACACATCTAATTTTTCCAAAAACTTTTCTCGCGAGTTCTTCTTTGAAAAGAAATTTTTGTTATATATTTTCTCTATCCTTTTTCTTTTGTTTTTTTTTTATTTCTATTTTTTGTCTTCTCATTTTTTTTGTTTGTTTCGTTTAAAGGGAGATCAAACGTTGGAAAAAGGTAACAAAATATTTTCGATTATTATAAACGGGAGGAAAACGTTTCGACGCGAATATTTTATGTCGTTATTTTATACGTTTATAGATATGCGCTCGTGCATGTATATGTATATTTATATACGTAGATGTTTTATGTATATAACAGAGAACGATCGTCGTTAATTTGGGCAACGCGCTAATCGATGTTTTGCGCACGGTAAACAACGAGGAAAACGGTGATGATTTAAACGAGCGGGACTGCCGCGTCTCCTCCCGTAGTTTTGGTCGAACGTAATTCAGGTGTGTTTCCTCTATCTACTGCGAAACACCCTGGAAACCATAAAGTGTGAGCGGCCGCTCTCGCGTGTCTGACCACCTATCGTATGTAACTACTGCCACGTTGTTACTCGGCCATGCTAAATCGCATCGAAATAGTTCGTATAGGGTTTATTGATCATGCCAGATTTCCATAACGTCCTGAGACAACTTCGATTATCATCATGGTCATCATGATGAGAGATAATAATAATTATTGTTAATTAATATCATATCCCGTATAAATGTCGTTCGAACGTTAAATGGATATCTGTGTTTATATTTATTGCTTTCAATGTGGTACGAATTATTTATTCCTCTATTTTGTTCACTTTCATTTATATTAATTACTGATTGTTTATTTTTAGAATACTCTTACATTCGCAAAGATGAACAATTATTTCGTTATTGGTCATTTCTTTTTTTTATTATCCATTTTTATCCTTAATTTAAATTAAATACATTTTAAAATACAATGGAGAATATTTTACAATTTATAATACATCTTAAAATAAATTTGCTTTTTTGTCTTGATAAAGATTCCATGTAATAATTTCTGTTTAATTAACTTTTACTTACAAACTTTTATTTTTTTACCTTTATTCTTTCAAATATCTAAAAAATAAAACATTTGTTTCTAAACTACTAATCCCTCAAAATATTTTTACACTAAGATCAAAGGTTCTTTCTACAAATTAATTTGTACTGAATTTTAAAATTAAAATCGAATATTTTAGAATTTATTAATAGAAACCTAATATCTTTAAATACATAATAAAAATTTGCAAACAAATGTTTGCCGCTTCGAAATAATTTGAAAATAATTTGATAATGTATGAAAAGAATTGTTTTTACAAATTTTAACGAACGAATTATAACGTTACAATGATAATAGGAAATATTTCGAAGGATCAATACCGAAAATCAGAAGATAGATTCGTTGTCACGAAAGGTGAAAGGAAGCAAGAACGTCTTCGTTTTGGAACGTTACCGTCGGGACAATAACGAAGCACGTTTACCCTCGCGACGTAGTCACTTGTTTCTCCCATAGGAAAACGGAATGACATAGCCATTCGACTGATTCCCATGGGATACTTTGAAAGCAATACTTTGCAGAAGGCAAGCGACGGATCCTATTCCTTCTCCCCACTTCTCTTTTGCACGGCATATGCGACTTTTAGCAAAGTATCCTAACACGCTATGTCGATTCGAGCTTTGATTTTTCTGAAAAGTCCTTCGATATCGTTCTGGGATCGACTTCGAGACACGTCATACTCTTTCCTTATAGTTGCAAGGGAATAAAAACTTATTGACTTTTACGTGGGAATATTCTTTTGAAAATATTATATCATCCTTTTAAGCTAATCTTACTTGTTACTTACTTTTTTATTTAATTGTACATTACAATATTTGTGTGTTAGACAATTTTTGTATTCATTTAATTTTTATTTAAAACGTACCGATATTAACTCATTGAATGTATCGATAATTATGACAATGGATTAAGTCAACAAATTCTTAACACATTTATTTTACGAGTAATATTAATATCAAATAAATCATAAAATTAATTTTTCTCGATTTTTTTTTATTTATCTAATCCATTGTCATAATTATCGATACAAATATTTACCGTATCTAATATATACATTACCGATAGAAAATTGGCAAGGAATTTCGTGGAAATAATGGAACAACGAGATGAAAGTTATCAACAAGGCAATCGTTAAAATGGACGAATCGAGAATCGAGATCGAAATCGAAATCGCTTTGGAGTCCTTTTATTTTCGGATTTTGTTCTTTCTTTCTGTTCGCACTAGGCGGGAAAAAGTCACGTGGAGTGTATGTATATACACGGAGACAAGGAAGGAGGTCCGAGCCAATAAAATTTGCCGAGCAGTAGTAATCGAAAGGACCCTTCAGCCTAGAAACGAGCAGTTACCTGAGGTAGTTAAGTTAAATGCCTGTTAGCAGACGTTAACTGCTCGGCGCTATGGGTTCTATTCCGCGGACGATTGCAATTTTAATCGACTCTTCATTATGATTAAATTTAAATCGGCTCTGCACGGAGAGGAGAGTCTAATAAAGCTCGTTCGTTCGCTGTTTCATGTATATAATATGTATATACATATACATATATATATATTTATATATATATGTATATGTATAAATATGTATACAATGTGTATGTGTATGTGTATGAGCGAGCACGCGAGCACCTGGCCCCCGGAAATAGAAAATGTCTCCTGGGCGGATTAAAATACGCGTAATTAAAATCGTAAAGTGCCGATATACTCGATCCCAAAATAGACCGTTAGCCTTTTTAATGAATGCACCGACTGAAAAAAGCTTTTGTCTGAACGCCGATAGCTGGAATCAGGTGGGAACGAGGGGTTAGGGTGGAAAGGGAGGCCATCTCATCGCAAAGAATCGAGATGATTGAGTTTTATTTGAAACACCAACTAACTGAAGCGAAACGTTACAGAAACTAAACGAAGCGATCCGCCGAAATTAAAATTCGTCAAATGATTGACGGTAAGAAATAACGTTTACATTCGTTCGTTCGTTCTAAAATCAGTTCGGACCGAATGAAAAAAAGCCATTGACCCCTGACGATGAGGAACTGTGGGAGGACCAGGGGAAGAGAACGGGGAAGAGAAGGGGAAGGGGGGTCGCTTTCGTCCACTTCGACCGTCACTTTTTTTTCACCCCACTTCAACCCCTCTATACCCTGTTCGAATTCTCTACCTATCTACCGAAAACCCCCTGCCCCTCCCCCACTTCACCCATTCCTCACCTCCTATCCAAAGCGAAGCGCGTTGTCGCCCGTTCTTTTTTTTTTTCGTTCTTTTTTTTCGGAAAAGCGATTCGTGAAAAGCGACGATGACGACGTGGTTGTTTCTACTGTTACTGTTACCGTTGCTGTTGCTATTAGTGTTGCCGGTGGTGTTACTACTGCCGTCGTCGTTCATCGCGACGAGCGATATTTGAATGCTGCCACCACGATTTATCGTCCAAATAATATTTGTATTTTTTCTCTTTCTCTCATTCTCTCTCTCTCTTACACATTCACACACACACACACACACACACACGCAAACACGCATAGACAAAGATCTAATTCATGTGTGCATATGTGCACGTACGAGAGAAATATAATCTCTTCTCGCTGTATGGTCAGTAAATGTGGGCAGATGGTGTATATGTACGTACATGTGTGTATGTGTGTGTGTATAAGGAGAGGGGATGGATATATTTATTTTCATTTGCGTTTTCTGAATTATATAACGTTCATTTAACGGCACGAATATATTGTTCCTTTTTTAATAGTCCTCATTCCTAAACAACAACCTCTATCACCACCACCACCATCTCCCTTTTCTATGAATGCTCGCTATCACATCGAGTCACACTTAAACATTCGCCAAGAATAATCTTCGCGTATTTGGAAATATTTATTTCTATCTCTATTTCTCTCTTTTTTTCTCTCTTTCTCTCTACTACCATTTCAAATAATAAAAGACTCGATCTAATGTAGAATCCATTATATCCATTAGTATTAATTAAACGCGTAGCGGACCCGCCGGCAAAGGTTCGTGCATTTTTCAACGATAAAGTCGACGACTTTTGATTATTTTATTCTCACCAATTCGATTTGATTCTGTGAAATAGGAGTAACTGAGCGGCTTATTCTCGCGTTTCCTTTTTTCTTTTTTTTTTTTTGAATTTACGCCGTAAATATATAAGCTCATTCAAGGATCTTCGATCGACGTAAACTTTGATAGAAAAATTCTAATCACCGAGTACGCTTATAGTTTGAGATCTTTTTCTCTCTCTCTCTCTCTTTTTCTATCCCTTCCTGTTTCTTCTTTCTCTCTTTTTCTCTTTCTATGTCAGTTAAAAGTAATTGATAATTACGTTTAAGTATATAATTAAGCACTTGACATTAACGAAAACAGGTGTACAACAACGGCACTTCGGCGAATGATTATCGTTGTTGGTGCAAAGCTACGATCGTTTTCGTTATACGAAAATGCCGAGCACGGTCCAGCGTATAATAGTTGATAATTAACGGCGATTAATGAAGTAGCAGCGATTTTCCTCTTTTCCTCGACTCACCACCCGTCGCAAACCAGTATCATCGAGTACGTTTTAATACTGGAATCATGTGAATTATTTCTAAAACGGATTACCATTCATTTCATTCACTTTACGATACAATTGTTTATTTGGGATAATAAATTGATCGAGAATTGAAATCAGTGTTTAGATAACGATAATATAATAATCATTATTGTCGTTCTATCTTTGTTTGAAATATTTATAAAGTAATTTTAAACCGCGCTAATTTTATATTTATTTATTTAGATTAGAAAATTGGACGATTTTGGAAAAAATCGTTTCTTCTCTTTTTCTTTCTTTTTCAAATATTTATCTTAAATTATTAATAAAATAATAGAAATTAATTGTGAGGTTATATATATAAAATTCACCTAAGACTCATTCGAAACCGTATTCCAGTTTGTATAAAATTATTAGAAAAATATTGCGTAGGTAATAGATAAAGTATAAATTGAAAAAGTATTCGCATCTTATTATAAACACTTTCACTGTAATCATTGATTTAAATAATTAAACTTATTTTCACCTAACAATAACTTTAAATCGACAAAGACAAAATATCAACAACAACGATAAAAAAATAACTCGCTACCCTCCTCCCCTCGAAAAAAAAAACTAAAAACATTAAACCCAATTACGTTTATCGCAAAAATTCGTAAAAAGAAAGAATGACATCGATGGCAGCGGGGGCAGGGGGAAAATGGGATAGTTTATAATTGGAAAATATTCTCGAATAAAGTATGAATGGGTCGATCTGATTTTTTAAAAAAGTCGTCATTGTCTTCGTCCTTATCGTCTACGTAGTTGTGTAGTAGTCCGCCATGGCAAGTCAAGAAATCTTTGATAGCAACGCTCGATAGCACAGCCCGGTTGCTGAAGCGCCGGCGCCTTTCTCTCGCAGCCGGATTGGTGTACCTGAGGCCCTCTCCACACGAGTACCCACCGCACCGGGTTTCCTTGGAAACGCTGAAGGTTCGCTCTGCTGATGTCTACCCTCCTCGCCCACGGAAAACCTCTTTCAATTAGGCACCCAGCCATCCGACCGGAGAAGAGACCGATCCATCCCTTCTTTTACTTCTTCTACTACTTCTTCTTCTTCTTCTTCTTCTTCTTCATCTTCTTTTCGTTCCTTTTTTTCTTTCTATCTACCTCTGTCTCTCTTTCTTTCCTTAGTGATGTTATCAAAAAGGACGTTTCCACTTCTCTTCTTGAAATCCAAATTGAAGAAAGTGGATGCTGTCGTCATCTTCACTTGTCACATGGTAATTAGAATTTATGTATTTATAATAAAAGAAGTTAATCGAAGTCCAATCGTTATGGATTTACTAGTTTTTATCTTATTACAGAATTTTATTACGTTGAATTTACTTTCTTTTGTGTTATTTATATATATGGTATAATTATATATCTGGTAGTTTTGAACTTTTATTACATTTCTCTCGGCTGAGTGATATTATTTCTTTTTTTTTTCTTTTAGAATTAGATTTACGTGAATATTTTAAAGATCTCGTTTGATTTGTGTCCTTTACAAAATGATTTATTAAATTCGTAATTCGCGTTGGTCGATTCAAAAGCCGATTGGCAAAAAAATGTCCCATCGAGTAATTGTAATATCAAACTTGGCATAAACATTGGATTTTAAAATCACGATAAAAATTAACCTGATATAATAATATAAAAGAATGTTGGTCGTTAAAATATAATAAATAAAAGAAGAAAGAATAGAATATGTTGGATAACGTTTTAATTGGAACGAATGACGTTCGAAGAACGTCATTGGAAAAACGAACGGTACTAGTAGTTTAGATGAATAATGTAATTCGTACAAACTGTAGGTAATCGTCGGGAATCGTTTCTAACAAATAAATTCTTCCTATCTATTTTCCTTTTTGATTCCTCTGTTAGATACCGCGATGATAATCTCGCGAGAATAAATACGTCAATATGAATCATCGTTCTTGTTGTCCTGTTCGATAAGAAATGAAGGAATTTGAAGATTCAATAAATAATTGCGGGTTACTGTCTTGTTAAAATTCTTACAAGCTCGGAGTGTTAACAGTAATGCAGAGATTCTATTGTATTTTCTTTTATGTTAGTGTACTTACGTACATGTATATGTGTAAAAGAGAGAAAGAGAATAGACGTGAAGAAGAAGAAGAAGAAGAAGAAGTAGAAGTGAGAAAAACAGAGGGACTGTTTGATATGCGGCGCAACGCTCGGCTTGACTGACGCCTCCAACTTGCGAATGAAATTTTCATGAATTTCTATTAACTCCGTTTTTCTTCGCGTGCTCCAGAGACTCCAAGGGAAAAGAAAAAAGAAAACGAAAAAATATCTATCAAGTCAAAAAACTATATAAAATATCAAAGAACATACCGATCTATCATCGAAGATAATTTTCGTTATAAATATTTGTTTACGTTTAATAAATTATAGAACTTTCTTCCTATATTTTGGGATGATTTATTTTTTCTAAAATAATATAAATTTAAAGCGTGAACACAATTTTATTTTTACATACTATTTTTATATATTTATATATACTATTTTTTTTATATATTTATGAAGAATTGAACAACAAATAATAATAGAAAAATTTTTGCATTAATTAGAAATAATACGAATTGGAGGTATATTTTAAAAAGGTATCTTAAGATATACCTTTAAATCGGTATGAAATAAAATCAAGAAAAATACAGTTCTCAATAATACAATAATAAATCCCTCAATAATATTTTCCAAAGTTTGAAGATTATTTATAAAATCCTCATGAGAGAATACTCTTTAAACATTTAATCGTCACAAACTCGTGACTGTTCCCTCTCTCTCTCTCTCTCTTTAAAACGTTAATTGTTTATGATCAGTATGAATAATTAAATAAGAAGAAGAAAAAACATCTTCAATGTTTTATTAGGAAAATAAGGGAGTCAGAACTTTACTTTATCCAATCGAGTGGAGATCTGATTTTCTTGCTTATCAAATGCCAAGAGAAAGGGAGATAGAGATAGATAGAGAGAAAAGAAAGGAAGAAAGGAAGGAAATAAGAAAGATCGAGAGTCACTCGATTTTCGGGACTTCTACTCAGAAACTGAGATTGCGGACTATGTCCGTAAAGTTTTGCGGTTGTCGTCGTGGCGAAACCCACCAAAATTCAAGACCCCCGTAGCGTTTGGGAGAGGGCTTAGATAGTACCTACTCCAAGTTTCACTTTAATCCGAAAAGCCACGATAGGCCGAAACAATTGATTCCAAAACTCTCTTGCGTTAGCCATAGTATCACTTTTGGCACGCTTACGCTTACGATTAAATTATTACAATTAATATTTCAATTATTTATCATTCGAGTCGACAGCTATATGTTTTTATTTTTTTTTATTCTTATTTTTTACTGAATTTATCGGCCCTTTTTGAGAATCGTTTTTCACCAAACGTACCTATTTATGTTTGAATTCTTATCTCCAAATTATTCGAATGATTTTTCTTTCATTTATAAACAATTATAAAAGAATAATATAGTAAGTAGATTGATATAAAACAAACAAACCGAAAAGAAATAAATAAAAGCAAGTTTGTAAGGGATATACCTAACTCATTTCAGCTCACCTGCACGCGACTTTCGGTGAGGCCAATTCTACTGGCAATTTCTTCCCGACAAAAGATGTCAGGATAATGCGTCTTCGTAAAACACTTTTCGAGTTCGTTAATCTGTGCTGGTGTAAAGCGCGTCCGATGTCGCTTTTGTTTAACCGGCTTCTCGTCTCCTTGTCCGATCGCCGTTGCACTTCCTGTTAAATCACAAACGCACAAGTAATTAGATCAAAATATACGTTAGAAGATCGAAGTTATTAAAATCACATTTTTAATTTAATTAATTAATTTTAATTTAATTTTTTAAAATCACAAATGAAATATTATAATAATATCAATATTCTTCCTATGTATTTAACATTTTAGATTTAAACCTTTCGCGACGGCTAAACTAATCATCAGTCCACAATTAATGAATAGGTCATCGTGCCCATTAATGTACGCCATTTGCATTAACAATATTTCAGATTTTTGGAGCTTCCATTATGTCCTCGTAAGACGAATACACAAAACCAGCATGTTTAATTCGCTTATCGTTATTGCAAATGTCCCTGCCAGCTAATATTTGGTGAATTCCGAATATAACCGACGCCGTTCGTGAAAGGATTAATATTGAATAAGCAAGAAAATTCGTGTTGTGTTAAATTTATAGAGATGAATGATAAACGTACCTAGAAAAGACGTGAATTTTTTATCGGTTAACTAATATTAAATATTTAAAAGTGAATATACCTATATATATATAAAAAAGAAAGTTAAATGTGTCAAATTTATATTCAATCTATCTTTCGTTCCATTGAACTTAAAAAATATTCTTGGCATAACAAAAAAAAAAGAACAAATAACAATATAAAATAAGTACGTTAACGTATTTATCATATTTTATATCAAAATTAGGCTTAACTTGCAAACGTTTATTTATTTCTTTTTTTATTTAATCGATATATAAATCTTTGATTAAAATCATCACGACTATTTCAAAGCATGATATCGAATCTTACTACTCGATATTCTCGTTTTTCCATTTCTATTAACGTCGACGCGTCACGATTTCTTCTTAGAAATCTTTCTAACTCGTTTCTAACGCGTTTTTTTTCTATCTAACCGAAGGCAGGTATTACATCATCGTCTTGGAAACATACTCGGGATCATACGCTTCGTAGATCGTGAAAAAGTCTAACAAAAAGAAACTTACTATGGTATATATACTTAGTAAGCGAGATATATTACATAAATATATTCTGAACAATACATTTATTTTCTGTCTCTCTCTCTCTCTCTCTCTCTCTCGCTCTCACCTGCACCAGGCATAGTCATGGTTAATTCCTGATGAAGCAGGCCACCGCCAGCAGATAGTCCGCTTCCCAAGCTCAGTCTTACTACCCCGTCCAACTTATCGTGACGTTTTAAATCTTGAGCATGAAGGTCCTTCGTTCCTGCGAACGAGAAAAAGGGAAAAGAACAAAATCTTCCACCGTTTGGTTTTATCCTAGTATTTGTGTATTTCTGTTTCTCTTTTCTTTCTCTCTCTCTCTCTCTCTCTCTCTCTTTTTAACTTTTTCCGTCTTCCCTTCTCTCTTTGTCGTCTTCTGCTCTATGTAGTTTAAATTTGTATAGGAGCAGAAGCCGACCGAGGGGCACACGGATCACTTAGCAGGAAAGTGCGAGAATCGTCACCGGCCTCCGGCTTCTAAGACGCGTATACCAAACCTTCACGGAGGGCCACGTACTCACACGCACACGCGCATAAATATATGTAAAATATGTTCACTCGCTCGTGTAGGTACAAAAAACGCACGCCCACGCGAGCGGAAAGCCGGTAGGAAAGTATTGGAGTTACCATTGGAACGCCCATACGAACTTAAACGAATGACCTTAACGAATGGGTGCTCATGATCGTTCGAAAAAAATCTTCCTTTTTTACTTCGCCATTGATTTCGCAAGTAATTTTATTTTTTCTTTTTTTTTTCTTTTGATTTATAACGCGATGGAACATCTCTTAACCGCGACGAATTATTGATGATTTTATTTTACTGATATAATCGTGGGTATAAAATAAAATGAACTTTTTAGATTTAATCGAGTTTAGGTTCGCGTGGAGGAACAATTATTGAATTTTTGTCGAATAATAACTAACAACTCTCTGCGTAGGTTTTATGTTGGATTAAAAAAAAAAAAAGAAGAAAGAAAAAAAGAAATCTCGTTGTAAATTACAGGAAACAAATCACAACTCGACTAAAACTTGAAATGAACGGGGCGTAAATAAAGGTTGCTTCGATTGATTTGCAAATTTTTGTTTGTTCGTTTAATCGTGAAAAAAGTGATTATTTCTTGGTTTTTTTTTCTGTCAACAAATTAAACAAAATGATAAGAAAATAAAATAAGTTTCGTAGTTTAATTCTCGAAAAAACCTGGCGACGTCGGTAAGGGATAGTAAAATTAATTTTGCAAGCGCATCCGGGGAGTACTTATCTTCGTTTCGCACACAGCTAAACCCACACGCACACACATACACACACACATACGCATAGAGAAACACAGACGAAAACTGAAAAGAGTGGCGAACGTTGTTACGCGAGACGCGAACGTAAACAGCCAAAGTACTTTATCGTGTTCTCTATTTTATTGCAACGAAAAGTGATCAAATTTCTTTGTC
This sequence comes from Polistes fuscatus, assembly GCF_010416935.1. NCBI lineage: Eukaryota > Metazoa > Arthropoda > Insecta > Hymenoptera > Vespidae > Polistes > Polistes fuscatus. The sequence goes on from NW_025113129.1 coordinate 9,598,169, forward strand.
TCAAAAGAAGAAGAAGAAGAAAAAGAAACATTTTGGAAACGTAAGACAACGTTGTATTTAATAAAACTATAGAAATTGTTTGTTTTTTTCTTTTTGTTTATTCTTTTCCCCCAAATTTTTTCAAACGATTTTTTAACTTTCGTGATCTCTTCTACGATTAAAAAAAGATAAAGGAAATAACAGTACAAAAATAAAAAATAAAATATAAAATAATATGAAAAGGACCACCACGTAGAAATAAGTTCTTCTCAATGAAAGGCAACACCTCTTCGTATTCTCGTATGAATGAACTTTACGACCGGTCCTTATTTCTCTTTTACTTTTATGAGCACTTTTATTGGAAATCCCGACGTTTATGAGTGGATCCTCGACGAACGGAAAATTCGGCAGGGGTCTCTTTGATCTTTATTGTATCGACGATTTAATTCAAATTATTTCATTAATTACATGTCACATTTTTCTCTTTTATTTTATTAAAATCAGTAGATGATTCACTTAATTCAAAATTGCGAATCGAAAATAAATGGAATGAAAAGTTATACAAAAGGTTAATACTTTGCGATCCTTAAAGTGTCAACAAAATTTAATTAAACAAATAATACGAATCCTTTTTCTTGATTTTATGATTTATATTTTGCAACAAATTGTTAAACAATAGAAAAAATTCTTACATCGTACAGTTATAGGCTTATCAATAGAAAAAAACTTAAAAATAATATTCATTGTATTAATCGCTGTGAAACGAACGCTATTAAAACAATAAGTTAAAATAATTTAAAAAAGAAAAAACACAAGAAATAAAATTTAAACAAAATAAAGGATACTTTAAAAAGAAAAAAGAAAAAACAAGTAAAAGATAAAAATCTTTAGAACTTTTTGTAGGATTTGTCCTAATTATATTTAGATCGTTTTCTTTTATTTCCGTTAGTTAATATATTCTATTTCTCTAGAAAATCGAATATCCATCGAAAGAAAATTTGTCCAAGTCGGCAGGTTGGGAGCTTGGATAAAAAAATACTGATAATGGTAGGGTATCCAGCACGTTGATCGGCGTTTTTATATTTCCCGATTGACAGGCGGCAGCTTCAAAGTGACTGAATAATAAATTCATAAATCAAATTATTCCCCGTGAATATTATGACGGACGTATTTATTCAGTTGTCACAATCGCGAATGCACTTTCATAGTGCCACCAAATACAACGTTGACGTTTAATCCATTCGAAGAAAAAAAATATAAAAAATCGAGAAAAACGGAAAAAACAGAGAGAGAGAGAGAGAGAGAGAGAGGGAAATAGAGAAAGGAAAAAAAAATAATCGAAAGAGTTAGAAACATTTTCTTTTACATCGAACAAAAATCATTCTCGTAAATCAAAATCGAATGTGTACGACGATGGATAACGATCAGCAAGCAGAAAAATATCCGAAACGAAATTTACAGTCACCTTGCATTATAATCGAACCAAAAGTATACGAAACAAATCAAATACCAATACGTTAATACATACGTAAACGTAAATGATATTCATTTATAAATGAGAATATCATTATTTTATATTACATTCGATTAAATTCTATTTATCTCAAGCTATTCGAATAATTTATTACGAGTAATATCGATACTCGCGAAAATATCTCAAGTATACACTCCAAAACACGATATCCGAACATCATCGTTCATAAAAAAAAATAAATAAATAAATAAATAAATAAATAAATGAATAAATAAATGAATAAATAATCCAAGTGTCCAGTAACGAACCCTCGAGCATAAAAAGCATTCCAAGTGTGTGACAAACGAAGTATAATACATTTTATACAAATCTACTGATCATTTTCAGTTATCCTTGATTTTTTGGGGGGGGGGGGTGAGAGGATAAATAAAAGAATTAAATATAATAAAAGGATTTTCTAGGAAATAAGATAGAAGTTTCTTTTTTTATTATAATCTGGTTCAAAACCTAACACTTTCCTCGCAGTTTGCACCACGAACAACATCCTAACTCTCACTAAATCGTTCCTTAACTTCTCGCCTAATGTAATCAGTGTTGAGGTAATTAAGGTCATCAAACTCGAGAAGCGCTTTCCTTGGGCGACCACGTGTTGCGGCCACGAGGATTTCCTTCTCTCTCTCTCTCTCTCTTTCTCACACACTCTCTCTTGCTCTCTTTCACCCGTTACAACCCCCCTCCGTAACACAACCTTTTTTCTTTTTCTTTTTCTTTTTTATATATATACCATAAAAACTTTTCCTTCTAATTTCATTACCGTTTAGTGTACCTAAACGCTCCTGTCCCGTCCCAACCATAGACATTTGCTTCAATCGACTTGGAAATAATATAATCATTGTTATATCTTATTTTCTGTTAGTTTTCTTTTCGTACTGGTACACGTTTTCTCTTACATAAATTATTAGAATCGATGTTTGATAAATATTGATTAATTTGATATTAACTTATTGTTAGGATTGATAGTAACTATTTTTTGTTGAAATATTTGACAAATATTTTGCTTAAATATTAAATTAATTATGTATACGCGTTGTACGGAAGCTAATAATTGAAATGAAAATTTGCTAAAGATTGAACTAACATTCAGATTGTATCTAACTCGATTGTTAGACTTGAAATATTAGATTAGACAACAGATTACAAAAATTTTGTTTAATATCAATGAAAAACGAAATGAAATCTTCACGTTAGAGATCATTTGAAATTAGAATTATTTTTATAATTATTTAGAAAATTGATCGTGCGGGTTGGTAATCTTGTCCGACGGCTGACGATTAAAAGCAAGGATGAACGTCTGATTTTTGACTAAACGAAAAAGAAAGTAAAGATGATTTCTTCGATTTAAAGAGAATTATGAATTCCGACTATGACATTATCGATAATCAATATTAGTTACACTTTTGGAACGGATTGCTGTTGCCTTTTCGTTTAGGTATTTATGCTACCTCACAAATCAAAGATTCGTTTATGACGTTAGCAATATCGATCCTAAGTTAGAAAAATTTATAAAACCTGACTGAACTTTGCACACTTTTATTCGAAGAAAATGTTCCAATTGTTACTGAAATTTATACGAAAGAACAAGTTAACGAAATATTAAATATATACGTGTGTGTATATATAGAAAAATAATTCATTGGTAATAAATGAATCTTTCGCACATCTCGTTTGTTTAATTTGATTAAGTAGTTTCATCATTGTTCAATGACACTTTTATCAATAATATAAAACAGGAATTTTCATCACGTAAACCATGATTTCGATCAATTTTTTTGTTCTCTCGTTCATATTTAAATTATTAATGATCTGATAAAAAGTTTTTTAAAAACACGAATGTTTATCACAATTTGCACATATCTCAATTTGATCTTACAAATTATTTAGACTAACCTCACTGCACATAATCTTCGAGTATACCTATTTCAAATAAATAATAATAATTTACGTTATGGTCGTTATGAAATTTTATAAGACACTCGTTAACCCAAAAAATCATTGGTAAATGATCATAATTTGCTCTTTATAGAAATGAAAGAAAGAAAATCGAATGAATAAAAATAGTAAGCAAATATCAATCACGCTAATTTCTTATAAAATCACCAAAAAAAAAATCAGTTTAATTCATCCAACATTGAAACCATAAGAATTCTCTTATCACACAAACATAATTCTAACGCCTACAATTTTGTGTGCTAACTCATTTTGAAATCGCCAAACCAAAACTAGTAAAATTCTTCTTCAATAGTAACCATAAAACAAATAGTTAAGATCTATTCTTTTATCATACAACAAATAACCTAAATACCTCAAACTTTTGGTGCCAAAAAACCTTGTCAATTTAAAGGTATTAATTATTTTATAAAATCATCAAACAAAAACAAAAGAAACCATAGAACAAATACTTGAATCTGCACCTTTGACAAGCAAATTAACAAATTAAACATTTCACATAAAATTTGGATGATTCCTATTTTTTGGTTAACGAGATCATCAAACACATGGGGATTGTTTGAATTAGGATTAAGTACTTACCGGGAATACCGTGTACGGAACCACCGAGTGAGATATTGTTTATCATGCCGCACCCGGGGAGCGTGGCTCCAACACAGTACGCGGAACCAAAAATCCACGCGTCTATTGCGTGCACCGTGCCCTTCTTCGAGGGACTTTTAATATTATTATTATTATTATTATTATTATTATTATTATTATTATTAATATTATTATTATTATTATTATTATAAAGAAACAGTTGGTCGATTGGGGATTTAAGATAATCCGGGTTGTAGTAATAGTTGTTATCGCGTTTCCTCGTCTTATTCCAAATAATGTTTAGTTTGCTCGGTTGAGGAACAACGGCCCGTGCCTCAGCAAGGCAAACAGCGGACTGCCTGGCTGCCATATCCAAACTCCCCCACCTCTTCGATCGTCCCTAGCACGTCCGTCCTCCTCCCCTCCTCCTTCTTTGCCTACCCTCTCCCTCGCCGACTACACCTCCACCTCCTCCTCCTACTCCTCCTTCTATCTATCCATACTGTACTACCCCCACTCTTTCTTTGCTTCGGGGGCGTGATATTAAATCGTCCCGTATCCTTCCAACTAGTCTCAGGACCGTATCTACTACTAACTTCCTCCACGATTTTACTAGCCCCAACGTACACGCATAGACTATTATTTTTTTCTTATATCTACTCCGCCAATTTCTTTCTCTATGGTACTCCATTTATATATTATTACAGAATAATATTTAAGTTGATGATAAGCTTAGAAAATTACAATCATTCTTATCGAATACTGTGTAATATTGTAATCGTTGTCATAACGAGAATATATAAACTAATTATAAATATAAAATTTGATTAATTAAATATAAAAGAAAGAAAGAAAGAAAAAAAAGTAAATAAATAAAAAGAAACAGGTAAAAATAGATGAATAAGCAAGGATATTAGGAGTTTAGTATTTTTAGCGTAAAAACCCTGGTGTATGTGAGGTACAAGAAAAGCTTATCGTAGGAGAGAGAATGAAAGGGGTAGGTGGGGCGAGAAAAAAAAAAGAAGAAGAAAAAAAAAGCAAAAAGGGAGGAAGAAAAATACACACATATAATAGTAGAAATCGAGTAGACGTTGGAGGTAGTAACGAGGAAAGAATTTTGGAATCGCGGGTCTACGTTGGTTGGCAGCCGGTCGCGCAGGTCCGTGTCCATATCCAGGGGTAAACTCTATTCAGGTTAGAGTCTCCTACTTGGGGTATCTTTGTTTTGCGGTAGGCGGCAACCGGGAGGGACCGTAGCTCCAATGAGCGAGTAGCCCGCCCTCCGAATGCCCCACTAGCTTTCGCTACCCGGAGATTTATTGAAATTTTATATTTTTATGGCCGGCGAGCACGGCGAACTGGCTGTGAACGAATAGAGGTGGGAGGATGAGGAGATGATGTTAGTGGATAAGGGGTAGTGAGGGGTTTGGAAACGGCTCTGAATAGACGACGAAGAAGAGGACAGAGAAATTCCTTCTTCTCCCTCGTTTCTCCTCCTCTTCCTCCTACTCCTACTCCTCCTTCTTCTTTCTCTTCTTCTTTTTAACCTCCTCTTTCTCCCCCCTTCTACCACCTTCCGCAGTTCTATGTTTTCTCTTTCTATCTTTCTCCCACTCTCGTGTGCTATCGCAGTACGCCGTGCTGCTTTTCCACCCTCCCCAGTCGCTCGCTTTATTCGCCTACGTCCTTTTAATTCAATAGCTACCCTTTTTTATATAACGTGCCGTCCGTCGAGCAAAAACGGAAGTCGCGTTTCTAACAGCGACGAAGAGAGAGAGAGAGAAAAAGTGAGAGATAGGTGATGAGATAGGTGAGATGTTTTTGGTCAGTCGATATAATTTTTTTGAAGTATTTGAAATTGTTGCTTTTAATTAAGAGAACCTTAGAACTTTTGATATTTATCATATTTTGTATTATACGATATCTTACTATTAGACAAAAATACAATTTATAACAAAGACATTTAGAAATTTATATTCTATGATTTAAAAATTCAATATGTGTTCTTTCATTGTTAGATAATCATTTAAATGTTTGTTTATCAATTAGGTTATACTTTTCTTTTTTTACGATACTTATCTTATATATTTATATTAAACTATACTTTATCTAAATCATAAAATTAAGACAATTTTCTTCTATAATTTACCAATAGAAAAAATCTTTTTCCTATTCTTCAATTGTCACAAATTAATTAAATATATTTAGATTCACACACACATACACACACATACACGCACATATAGATACATTATTAATTATATATAATATTTTTGCAACAATATAATTATTTAATGCAAAACTATATAAGTACATAAGTTCTATTTTATAAATTACCAACTTAAACATGCTTTCTTGTTCTCTTTCTTTTAATCGATAGTAACAAAGTATTTAACAATACGCGTGTTGATCGTTGAACATATACATCATTATCAATTAAGCAACCGGTTGCTCTTCTTTTAATATTCCTCATGTGCATCGCGTTTTCCCTAATAATAACACGTGGATGGAATCACCGTTGTACTCGTACGATCGGAAACGGTACAGCGTATGCAAATATATCGCTAATCCGATTAAGTATAATTAACGTCGCGAGCGTATAGTCGGGGATGTACGATCCGAGAAATTTTCGACTATCTCTCTTTCTCTCTCTCCTCTCTCTCTCTCTCTCTTTCATACTCTCTTTCTCTCTCTTTTCCTCTCTCTTTTCCTCTCTCTCTCTTCGTACTCTCTTTGTCAACGCGGTTACATCGAACGCGAACATCAACGACAAACGTTCGCTTCGTGGCGGTCTCGATGGTTTCCAGCTTGTATTTCCAAAAAATTCTATGGAATCTCTCGTTTAATGAAACAGATAGGTCGGTACCTACCTATAACTGGGGAATGCAACGCGTAATCGTGAACCACCGGTAGGATCCTCCGACGTGCTTCAAACCTGAATATATATTTCACTAAACGCGGCACTACCTTTTCAACTATTATACCATACTATAATACATACTACTATACTATATATAGTTCTACATCCTCAACTTTTGTTCTTCGAAATAGTTATAACAACTCGTACATTCATTTTAATATTATTCACTTAGGATAAATTATTATTATTATTATCATTATTATTATTATTATCATTATTATTATTATTATTATTAATACAAATTTCTTAATTCGCATAAGCGGATATTAAATATTATATCCTGCAAGAACTTGATATTAAATCACCAAAAGTGTTTCGAAAAAATGTTACTGTCTGTGGAATATATTTGAAAAGAGGATTTTTTACTTATTTTCTACGAACCGTCGCTTCTACGATCATAACATTCTCGATTCTCTCTTTCGATTCTATAATATTTATTGAAATAGTATATTTTCTTTATTCTTACGATCAATAAAATATGTTTTTAAATGATAAAATGATATTTTTTTGAGGAGATAAATTTGTATTTCGTATTATTTATCGAAAATAATGTAGATATGTCTACTCGTATCTAACACGAACATGTGTGTTTCTTTCTGTTTGTGTGTGTGTATGTGTGTTATATGTTAAATGTATATACGTGTGCCCTGGATACGATCGATTTTAAACAGACACGGGACGTACAACGCCAGCAAATTGACAATGTGTCGAATGCACGCAACCGATGCCTCCGGGCTAAAACACTATCCTCTATCTGCTGACAAGAACGGAGTTTGTTTTCTAGATCAAATTTGATACATTTTCCAAAAGATATATGGAGGACATCCTAGATACCTTTCGACGTGTTAGCCATCTTCTCTTTTTATCTTTTTAATATTTTTTCTTTATCTTTTTATTTCACAAATAATAAAATACATTGCTAATTAAAAAAAGATATAATCAAAGATGTTTCGTTTAATTTCTCTTTCTTTTTCTAAGCCGTTATTATACTGATTTATACAAAATTATTAAATTGCAGAATTTGTATAGAAAATGTATATTCGAATGTGTATAATTTATTACAGCAATAAATTGTTGATTATAATATATAATCAAGAATGCATTTCGGGATTGTTTAACTTTTTACAAAATTACATCTACAAAATAAGAATTTTTTGATACGCACAAGCAATAACAATATTATCCCCGTAAGATTTCATATTAAATCACAAAAGTAGATTAAAAATGTTGCCATGCCGAATATATCCACGTATGTTTTTATCATGCACATACAAATTATCATATTTTATAAGCGCAAATTCGATTTACATTTTGCATATTAAACGTACCAAAAACAAAAAACAAAAACAAAAACAAAAACAAAATAAAATCATCCCTTTTACACATTTCAATAATAATCCAGATAGATAGATAAATATAGTTAATATTATATAATTATAAAGATAGTTTCTCACTAAAATCAATCGATAAATTCATATTTGTTAAAGAAAAAGACAAAAAAATAGATAGACACGTGGGTGTCTATCCACTTCGTGTAATAGCAATCTGTTATATGACGTCATAATCAAAGCTCTATATCATCATTAATATGAAACATAACTTGATCGTAGTTCGTCTCTATCAAAAGAAACGAAAAAATCAGAATTATCGAATAAAAATAATTACTTTCGTTTTGTTTTCTCTTCTCCCCTCTTCTCCCATCTTTTTTATAGTCTGTGTGCGTGTGCGTGTGTGGGTGTGCGTGATTTTTTTTTCTTTTTCAAATATTAATGAACGACGGTAGCACTTTTGAGTTGACGTTGTTCGAACTACGAACGTAAACGCGCATTGGTAGATAACAGGCGACACAGGTAGACAGGAATTTCTGATATTACATACCAGAAACAGGAATTCCCACATAACAATTCCCCGGGAGTGTACGAGCTTCTCTCTCTCTCTCTCTCTCTCTCATTCTATCTTTCTCTCTATATATCATCTATCTCTCTCTTATATACATACACTTGCTTGCTTGGTTGTTTGCTTGCTTGCTTGCTTGCACACTACTCCCTGTCTCTCATTCGCCTTCCACCTTTTCCTCCCATCTGCCATCCTTCTCTCCTCTCCTCTCTTCTCCTCTTCTCTCCACTCTTCTATCCTCTTCACTTCTCTTCTCCCTTCACCTCTCCTCTTCTATCTACCTTTGTATCTTCTCGCATCTATCTCTATCTCTCTCTCTTTCTCTCTCGTCTCATCCTCTTTGCTTTCACTATGCTTTGCTTCGCTTCGTTGTTCTCTCCTCCTGATCCTCGAAAATTCGGCATTACCAGGGAGGGGCATGCGAATATACTCGAGCAGTTTTCAAGTATCACAGTAATCATTTCTTTTCAATAATTTTTTTCAAACCTTCTTTATTTCATCCTCTAATCTTGTTTCTCTTTTTCTTTTCTTTTTCATTTTCTTTGTTTTTTTGGTAATCACGCGATTAACGACCTAGGAAAATATATTTTGTTCTAAGTATCCAATCGTGTTATCGTTTTATCATTATTCTTATAATTAATGTGTGCGTGAGATCAATTTGATAGGATTATAATTGAATTTTTAGACATTCTTTGACATCGGACATATTTCTTGTCTTCTTGTATCCCTTTCAGCGTTGATTTTGTAATTCGGTTGTAGTACGAATTCAAGCATCGATACGTAATTTCGAATTATTGTAATCTTATTTTTTGTTCTTCTTATACAATATACCCGAAATCATATTTTCATTTTCGTATATTCTAATTATTTCTATTTTTCCTTTTTTTCTCTTTTCTATAAGATAATATGCCACACAACAATTAAATTCTCATTTTTGATAAAAAAAAAAAACAACTAAAAATCGTTCAAATGTACTTTAACCGAACTCATGGCGAAAAAATATTTCCATGAAAAAGAAAAAAGGGATCGAGTTAATTGCAAATGAAATACGTCAAGGTGTAGTATCCTTCGAAGTAAGAATCGAAGATTTGGTTTTAAATACATATTTGGAGGATAGAAGTTCGATCGTGTTTCGAAAAATGAAGTCAAAGCAAACCGTGTTCGTTGAAACACGGCGTTTTAAGCGCACGGCACTTTCTCACTTATCACGAAAATGGGCCGCGTGTTGAGATAGGTCGTTCCGCAAGGATTTAGTGCCTTCGTTAAGCTGTAAGCTTCATTCAATTTTCTCCAATTTGTGGCAATTTGTGCTTACAACACCCACGTACTACACTCACCGATCCTCTTCCTCTCTCTCTCTCTTTCTCACGCGTGGACCGTGATACAACAGACGCGTATTTACGTTCATTCGTGTTGGTATGTTTAACGCTAACCATTCGAATAACTGAACAAACAAACAAAAAATAAACTCAAATGCAATAATCATCAACTTTGAATTTCTTTGATTTTTAAATAGATACTTTTTTTGTTTTTCATATTTTAAAAAGCCCCATTTTATATATACAATTTTTTTATATATATTTCGTTTTATATTATTTTATTTATTTTATTTAATTATATTAAATATAAATTTTGTCAAATTTTTTTCTTATTCGTTTAGCGTAAATCCAAATGTTTGCTCGCGTTAATATGTTTTCTTATTATTTGAGTTTTAAGGATAGGTTTTATTAGAAATTTAAAATTAGTTGTTGGATGAACAAAAAAATAGGAGTAATATCTGTTTAAATATTATGAAAAAGATTATTTCATTTTGATCAGTTCCTTGGATATTTACTATAGTTCCAAGTAAATAAGACTGTTCGTTCATCCAGGTAGAAGATTTTGTTACGCAAGTACATTCTCCCGCTTTTTGATCGATTTCGAAGTTGAATCGATATCGATTTCATCGGTAACGTATTTTGAAGAGAAACGCGTTCCTATTTACTCGAGGAGGCACAATCGAGAGATGTCTTATATCAATGTATTGAAGATTATTCGTTTGATAAGTCGATCTACTGTAAAACGTCGTTTTGTGCTTGCACTAAATAAGTCTTTGGATATCTTGAAAAATAATATTCAATATTATAGCAAATGTTTAATATATATATATTGATACCTTAAGATTATCAATTTTTTGTAATCAATTATGTAATCCTTTTTCTATTTATATTCATAAAATTCATATACCTATATGTTAAGTATATGCGTGTGTTGGGTATCAATATACTAATTTGGTGAACAAAAATTTGCGAAGAAAACAAGCAAAAAGAATTTTAAACGATCAAAAATTAACGAAACGCGTGGTGATGTCTGAACGTTTAAATAACGACGAAAATTCGGAAAAAAAATCGCAGAAGTATTTTCAGTGAAAATCGTAGGGAATATCTCGTTTTCGACGAGCACCCAAGTAATCTAATCACGTTTTACGAAAGCTGCTTCGTTGTATACGCAAATTGTAGTAGGTCGTAGCTACCCACTGCCGCCGAGGATCGGAGTAACACGTTTATGTATGCTTCTTTTTTTTCATAAATTAATATACGTTAAAATGGAAACGGTATTAAAGAAACTTGTTATGAAACCAAACCGATTACAAATAAATTCTTCCGATAATTATCATTCTAAAATGATAGTGGGCGAGATGCCGCCCACTTGGATTTCAAATGACCATAATATCTAACCATTAAATAAAGCAAACAAAAAGTGAAATACGATAATACATATTTTTATTTAGATTAAAATTTGTCTGAACAATACGTTTGTCTCTTTACGAAAGAAAAATGTATTTATTAAATTTATCATTAACATAAATTTATCTAGGTTGGTGTGCATCCGTGCTACATATTGATACTAAAAATTGTAAAAGTACAAATCTAATAAATCCAAGTTACCAATTAAGTATCACCAAGCTATAATACATAGACACATACTTAAGTGTATGACTTCAAAGTTATATCGGCTTTATAAAGGATTAACATTACCGTGCGAACAATGACGAATTGAAACGAGTATTCATACGAGCGCACAGAGCCATAGACATTCAAAGAGAGAGCAAGAGAGAGAGAGAGAGAGAGAGAGAGGAGGAGAGTTGGATTGAGGGTGGAAGTAGGATAGAGGTAGGGTTCGATACCGAAGAGTTTCTAATAAATCTGCAAACCTGTGTCAGGTTTTGCGTACATTCTCAACGATCGAGAGTCGATCCCGGTTGCACACGATTCCGAATAGCTATACGGGTGGTTAACCTTTGTTGCAGAAGTACAGCTCTCTGAAGTACCATTCCGAAATTATTACATTCTAGTGGGCTGGATATTAGGTACGCGCGTATGCTTTCATTAGACGTTACCTTCGAGCGCTTCAATTTAGCAGGGTAACCACCCCTCCGGCTCGTTCACAGGTCTATAATATCCAACCGAGCACTTGCCAACTCTCTAGCGTGCTTCATTTCGACGAGTCGATCGAGTTCCTACCATATCTCACATTCCTACTACGGCCTGGCAACGAGTTACCGAACGAACGAACGAACGAACGAACGAATGAACGAACGAATAGTTATACCCGATCCTAGATTTCTACGAATGTTTTCCCACTCGACACGTTCGCTTTTACTCTAATAGATCCCAATACACGCTTCGTCTCGAAATCCTTCATAATACTCTTGCTTCAAAGTACATATTGTTGCTACGGATATAAATACATATACGGTTTATATTTACGATCCTCGTCGGAGTTTATTTTTTTCTGAGAATTCTTCTTTTTTTTTGACGTTACCGTTCTGTCCAATTATATACCTAGGAACATGGAAGCATCGATGCGAGTTTAAAAATTTTTTTTCTATTTTTCTTTCTTTTTTTTTCCTCGAGAGATAGAAATCTATCTCGATTTGATTTTCTTTCGTAAGCTGAGCAAATTCTTTTCAATTAAATTTATTAAGACGTTTTCATATATTATGATTTCAATGATATTGGAATATTTGAAGAAAATTTAAAGACTTTCTTTTTCTTTGAATATTATTTATTTATTAATCATATACAAGGTAGAGTATCTATTTCTTTTTGGTAAAATATCTTTATAAACAGGAAACGAAACGTAATGTGGTAGATTAATGATAAGAAGATTATTCAATATAGGTTACTTACTTACGGTGATACAAACTTCCTTTCTATCGATATATTTTCGTACGTATTGTAAATTCACGAAGTATCTGTAAATAATTATCTGAAAAAAAAATATCATGAAAATAGATTTGGACCAAAAAAGAAATTAGACACTTTAAATGAAACATTAAACCTATCATCATTGATTCATTGAAAAGTGAAATAAAAAAACATTACTTGGAATCATTTCGAAAGGGTTCAAAATACTATCACGAAAAATAATCTTATTTGATTTTGATAATAAAGGTAAAATAAATGAATGAGATTTTGATTTTACCCGGGTTTTTCATAAAACATCTATGAAAGTAAGAACTCTCCTTCACTGTTAATCTTGCCCCGTAGGATTGTAGGAGAAATAGAATGGGTGGCGAGACTTGTGGTTGGTGTTTTCTCCGTCTATGTATGTCCAAAGTTTAATTAGTTTTTAGAATGTATTGGTAGCCTTTATGGTTGAAAATAAAGACGGAGAGAAAGAGGGTAGGGACAGGGAGGGGGGGGAGGGTAGAAAAAGGAAAGAGGAAGTTAAGTTTAGTGCAAGTTTCTAGTGGCGAGACAATTTTCCTGAAAAGTTTTTCAATTTTCTCTCTGGCCCACGAGAAACTTAACCTGCTTCTGAAACACACCGAGAATAAGCACCGTCGAAACTTCAAAGGCTATTCTCCTTCTCTCTCTCTCTCTCTCTCTCTCTCTCTTTCCTTCTTTCTTTCTTTCTTTCTTTCTTCTTATCGTATTTGTTTATCGTCATTAGAAAAAATCAATAGTATCAGTTTTCGAATATTTTTATTCTAATATTCGAATGAAATAATTAAATCAGAAATTCTTTCATTTCTATTATAACGGAATTTCTACACAAATTTGTCGACAAATTGTTCCAAATATATCTCGAACTCAATAAACCGCTTTCTCGTTCAAAGTTAATGAAATAATTAAATGCAAATAATATTGTTTTTGTACTGAAGTAATCGATGAAACAAAATTTTACGAAAACAAAATTTCTTTAAATCTTAACAGACGCAATAAATTCGGTTTCCAGACTATTAAACAGATTTGAATTTTTTTTTGTACCCTACGAAATCCGCAGAATACATTATGAGCATCGTTGTTCTTGATTTATATATCTTTTTATATTATTTTACGTTAGATTTAAAATATTAATCATGGTTACTAACCTGGTCAATTCTAGCAAAAAAAAAAAATATAAGCTTTAATTTTCGTATGTAGAGAATAAAAAGAAAAATGAAAATTAAGTAAATATTTTATTAGAGTATTCTCAAAGGAAAGTTCATTTTTGTCTCTCTTATCACTTTTGTCCCTTTCGTTCGTTGCGTGTTAGATCTTTTATTTTTATTTTCTACTAGCATTGAAACTCCTTCGTGTTAATGGAAATTGATTACCACTGAAACGACGATATCTAAATCATGTTATCCTCTTTCTCTTTTCCTCTTGTTCTCTTTCTCTCTCTCTTTATCAGTTGATAAGAAAGTTTCGTATTTCACCGTTCTTCCGAAACTATCGCACGTTGTTCGGTGTCGAAAACTTCCGACGATGTCCATCTTTAGTGAAACGGAAGAAAACTATAGTCCTTTGAAAATTTGATTACCAGCATAATCATTTTACTTTATTGATTGAAGAAATCGGCAGAATCGCATTTATCATATGGGATAAATTGAATAGTAATTTGTTTTTTTTCTATGGGAAATCATATTTCGAAACGTTGAACTTTGTTTTCTTGTAAATTAAAAAAAAAATATTATGGTGTTTGTTTTTTCTTTCAAAAGACTTCTTCACCAAGGGTTTATAAAAATATAAATACAGCTCTTGGGACCAATTTGTGATTTAATAATTGACACACGAATATTTGTAATACCTTAGTACTTGTAATTTTTGTCCAATTTTATATTCAACCTATTACGATAATTTAGATTTTCATCACATAAAAGTAACGAAACGAATATTGTAATTTACGGGATATGGAAAACCAAAAAAAAATAGAAAAAATATTCGTAAACGCGTATTTTCTCAAATCATTTAATTTTTCCGACCGAATTTTTTACCTCCCTGAAGGGCGTGCGGAGGGGGAAACCCCGGAACACAAAAAAAAACATATAAAAATAAAAATAAATGAATGAAAACGTTATTTGCCGAAAACGCGTAACGACGAGTCGTCGTTTAAAGAATTTTTATTTTGCCGATATAAATAAATCTAATAAAAATATCTACAATTCTTTCATAACCATTTGAGCAGCGTCAGCGCAACGTTGCAACGCTCGTTGTTGTTGTTTTTTTTTCTTTTTTTTCTTGTTGTTTTTTCTAGAGGAAGGGAGGAAAAAAATTGCGAGATTCATGATCGTCTGTAAAATGAAAAACTATCGAAACTATTTTTACTATTTTTGTATATTTTCATTTTTCTGTCGTTACATCAGGTCTATGGGTTTTTTTCCCTTTTTTTTTTTTCTAATCAATTATACAATACAGCACACTAAGAGAGTACTGCTGTCAAAAAAAAAAAAAAAACAACAAAAAATAAAGAGAGTGATATATAGTTATTAATTTAATTCTCAATGACGTCATGTAAATTTAAAGTTACACAATGTAAAATTATTTTGGTCGGTACTTTTGAACTTAAACTTTACTTACAATATTTGACAACATATACGCCAGGTGTTCATATGTATACAAAATTCGTTTAAACAAGGGTCGTTTATTATTTTTTATTTAGTGGATAGCTTCAAGGTCTATTTCTCTAAATATTCTACACACACACATACACACACACTGACACAAAATAAAATAAACTTTTCGCCAAAAATATTCCTATATACTGGGCTCGTTCAAAACCCAACAGATCATACCAATGTAAAAGTATAATCGAAATAAATTGTGTCAATGTGTAGAAATAAATTTTTGTAAATTTAAACAAAGCACAATAATTCAAGTTCTCAACGTGAAGAAAAGTATGTGAGTACTTAGTTCGAACAGTGGATTAGTTTTAAAAGAGGCATCAGTATGAGGCAGAAGGAGTCGATTTTAAACTCGTCACAAGTGGATTTAGCACCTGGACTTTTGCCGACGACGAAAGGCTGCTTAGGTGTTAGCTTTCTGAGGCCTCGCAAGCCGTTCCCGCCAAGTCCGCCGTATTTCTGATCCCTTTTTCTGAAGTGAGCTCTGGACTTACTGCTAAAACGTGGCAAGATTTACTTCGAAACTTAAGTCCTGACTAAAGATTTATAACCATCCTATCTCTTTCTTTCTCTCATTCTTTCTTTCTTTCTTTCTTTCTCTATCTCTCTCTTTCTGTCTTTATTTTTTTCTCTCTTTCTATTTCCATCTCACTTTTTCACGCGTATTTTCAAACTCTTCTCTACTAGCAAGTAGACGAGCAGTGCTTTGCATTTTTATGATCTATCCAGCAGTTTTGCAGGACAATAGTAATGTATCGTTCGCTATACTTTATTGATCGATATAAGAAACTTTAAATATGAATAATTACGTAAGGAAATTATTTGAAGAATTATGGAAACTTCTTTTTAGGTTTTATAGTCTGAAACAAATTTATGATATTTTTATTGTATTAAAATTAATTTATTTATATCATTACAATATTAATAAAATTAAGAAAAGTTCGATTACTTGATCTTACAAAATAAATTTGATAATGTTTGCATAATTCATTGTGTAATCAAATACGTAACAACCATTTACACTTATACGCGCATAGATACACGTAGACATATTTAGATAACTCTGTTGGTTTTAACGGGAAGTAAGTCACGCGTTAAGGGATGATTCCGTGTTGCGTGCGTTTGGAGGCAAACAATAGAACAACCCTGAGCTCTGGGCACACCCTGCAAATATAAACGACGTTGGCTAACTATTGTCGAGATCTTTGTAGACCTCTTCCCTGTCCCTCCAGGACCATTCTTTTTCTGACCTACCTCTCGGTCAGTCATTCTACTTAATTGGGAACTCCGGGCGTGAAACGCGTTTGCAAAGTCAAGTTAGAGGAAGCTTAGATATCGTCGTCGGTATAGCGATTCATGAAATCATTCTACGTAAATGGACACCCGTTAATACGTGGGAACATTTTCCTCCACCGTTATATTATTTATTTAGTTTAAAAAAAAAAATAATTACGATTACGAACAATTATTAAAATAATCCAATAATGTTTGTACGACAATAATTTTAATAATTCGAAAAATAATCTTTAATTATTTATTTAACATTTTAATAAACGACAAATATTTGGATGGGAATAATTTGATACTGACAAAATATTATAACGTCATTTTTCAACCTCGAAGAAGTTACTTTTAAAAGAGAACAAAAATTAATAACGTTCTTCGTAAAAATTTGATAATTTTAAAGAAAAACAAAAAAAAATAATGAAAAGAGAGATTAGACGTTCGAAGTCACATTAAAGAAATCTCAAGGACGATTTTGCGGCTCGTTCATGTTAGATGTTAAACACTGGAGTAGAGTCGAATTCGTTTCCAAGACCCCCTTACATTATCGGGACCGCTAGCTAGCTACCCTATTGGATTAGGAGACCCCATAGAGGGAAAAATGTAATATAAAAGGCTTACCGACTAAGCTGTTAATATGTTGTACGACGATGTGTCCACGCCGAGACTATGTATATATTACCACCCATGTTCTCGAGCATATGCCCATAGTGATCGTTTTTATACATTTCGTGTACTGACTTTCACAATTTTTGTTACATAATTTTTGTATTTCCTATCGACAGAAATATTATATTTTTAATTTTTTAACTCGAATAGCAACTGCGTAAAATTCAATTTTTCCTTTACTATAATATCTTACGAACACGCTCATTGTCAATATCAAAAATCATATTTTACATTCACAAAAATAATTTTTACACCAATACGCGTATAATAAGCAAGTACACGTTGAATTATTTCGAATGAAACGTAAACATAACATTCGGTAACATTTAAATAATCAATAAGCACATAAACATATACATAAGGACTCGTCTATTCTTCAAACGTTTTAATTTTATAAAAGTATAGTATTTATATAAACACGGAGGTCATTGTTGCTCAGTGTCTCTCGGTACGTCGAACGTTAAACAACAAATCTTTCCGATATTTATTCCAAATCATTTCTATACGTATTCCGTAATTAATTTCTTTATTGCACATTTCACTTTATTCATTTTAAGTGTTTAAAAAGATAGTTCAAAGAAGATGCTACCGATCAAAATTATCTTACATCATAATCAATATTTACACGCGTTAGTCTCATAACTGCGATTCATCCTGTCCGTTAGGATCCTGTCAACGAGTCTACCTCCCGTAAAGATGACCATTCATCTTTTATGTTTGTATGTAAGTATATATATATGTATGTGTATATAAAAGTAAATATAAGAGTACATATATACGTGTAAAGATAAATATGAGAAAGTTAGGTGAGCGATGTCGTAGAACGAACAACACTTAATATATTTGCCTTTGAATTACGCCCTCGTGTCGACACGGGTGAAAAGAAAGAAAGAAAGAGAGAGATAGAGAAAGAGAGGGAGAGAGAGAGATGAATATATGAGGATTCACTAGGGTGAGGGGTGGAAGGGGAAGTAAATTGGGAATGCCACGTGGCGACGCGTGCCGCGAAAACTAATTGAGATATGAAATTTATTTGGCACTGGCTTGTCAAAAACGATGCTCGTCTTCCATGGTAATATACAAAAAACAAGCTTACCTGCTGATAGTTTCTTTTTCTTTTTTTTTGTTATTATACGTATTAAATATTTTTTCTATCATTTTTGTAAGAGTTAAAGAATTTTTGTCGGGCAATGTACGAAATAACATTTACACACGTGAAATGCATAAAAGTATTATATATATATGTATGTATGTATAAAAGAAGAGTAGTTTTCTTACGTATAGGTGGGCTGAAAAGTTCAGAGCCTGTCATGCAGAAAAGGAATGCAAATTTTTGTCACAATTTTTGAAAGGTTGCATTAAGATTTCTTTTTTCTTTAAATGGAATTAATAGAGAAGTAATTCTCATATATATATATATATATATATATATATATATATATAATATAAATGTATATATACAGTGTCTCTATTACGTAGAGGAAGGTTGAAAAGTTTTGAGTCTAGCATATGGAGAGCTAGTTATTTCGTACATTGTCCGGACTTATGAGCGAAAAAGATCTCGAGCTAGTGCAAAGGATTAAATATACATTCTAATTAGTTGAAATGAAAAAATAATCTTAGGGTATGTGAAAAATTTCATTTGTATGTCAACGAGGGTTAAAATTAACATAAGAAAAAGACAACAACCTACCCAATGAGAAAAACGTAGAAGAAGAAAAAAGGAAAAAAAAAAAAAGGAAAAAAAAAATAGAGAAACAAAGAGGAAAATAGATGTTATAGAGGAGACCGTTCGATATAGGTAGCAATCCGGCAGTCTGCAGTTAATTTAGAGGCCATTTCCTCTGTAAATAGCCAATAAAAGCGCGGCGTGCGCGCGCGGGCGAGCACCCGCGCAAAGAGAGAATACCGGAGTGGGAAAACGTTGCGAACGAATGAAAGAGAGAAAGAGAAAGAGAAAGAGATGAGTCGGTGAGGGGGGAAACGGCGACGGGGGTATAGGAAACGGGACGCAATATTATAAAATTTAATGTCTTGGTTTACGGCCCACGAAGCCGGCTATAACCTCCCTTCGATATTTACTGGGCAATCGCGGCTCTATATTGGCCTTTCGCAATCCACCCCCACACCCCCCAACCAACCCTCTTTTCTACTTGTACAGACCATGTCACTGTTCTACGTTCAAGTATCTTTCTATCTTTATTCTCTCTCTCTCTTTTTTCTCGTTCTATCCTACATTGGCATAATTAGGATTAGAGACAACCTTATTTCGGATATGGTTTTTATGGGAATCATTTTCAATGAAAGTTTAAGGATAATAGAATTGAAGATCAATTTCTTTCAACTTTAATAATTATTGAATTAATTTCTTTTTTTTGGGGATGGGGGGAGTGGTTTAATCGAAAATATATTTCAAATACTAGATAATGGTTTGAGATAATTGTTTTAACAAATTATACACTAAAGTTCGTATTGAATGATAATGCAATAAAATGATTTCACAATTTTTACGTTGATTTAATTCGTCTTTCATAGTTCCATTGTACAATACTTAGAATATTTTTGTTTTGTTTTGTTTAAATTACGAATAAAAACTGTACGTAGAATGAAAACAATTTTGAATAAAATTTTCTTTCAACTTTTCACGTTAATTGAATTCATTGATCGGACGCATCACGTGATTAAAACTGAAAAAGATTACGCGCGTGATTAAAACTAAAAATGAAACGCCGGATCGTAAGTAGATAGTTTCTATTTTTTACGAAATAGGAGGAATTGAATGAAAGCAAACACAAGAAGGAAAGATACAAAAATTGTATTCACCATTATCGGAATATTTTTGCGGATGTTAAACAAAATCCGCAGTAACGTGTCATTAAAAATCAATCAATTCAGTTTTTTTAGTGCAAGCGAATAAAATGTTAAAAAAAAAAATCATACTTTCTCTTTCTCTCTTTCTCTCCATCTATTTATTTTTATACTTTACTCGATCTATCAATCTATCTATCTAATCTTCTATTTATCACTAGAATCGGAAACAGTGTTTCTTCTTTTTCTTTTTTTCTTTTTTAAAGACAGACTATACACGATGTGGTCCAGTCGGTGGTACAGGAAACTCTCATTGTCAGGCCGCGAGAATTAATTTATTGGGTCGGTGAACTTAAATCGATCTCACATTATTATATCTCTATGAAAATAAAAAATAGGATGTCCTGGGATAGGATGCCGACACTTTTATCGTTTTCATTTAGAACGTGTATGCATATTTGTTTCGTTCTTTCCCTTTGTTTCTTCTTTTTTTTTTCTTCTGTCTGTTCATCTCTCTCTGTCTCTCTCTCTCTCTTTCTCTCTTGGAACGACTTTTATAAAATCCGTTATTAACACTTAAAAAAGAAAGAAAGAAAAAGAAGGAAGAAACAAATAATAAATTAAAAGCAGCAAGCATTTTTTTTTCTTCATAAACCTTTCGAGACTATAAATGGAATCATTTCATTAAACATGCTGACTGTATTTGAAAGATTTTTTTTCTTTCTTTTTCCTTCCCTTCTCCCATATCAGAAATGAAAATACAGTTTTATTATTGGCAACTTCAACCCGTTAAATAATTAAATGATCGTTTCTATCAATTGATTTTATTTATTTCTTTTTTCTCGTGGTAGGAGGAGGTAGGGAGGGAGGGGAAAGGTTTTAAATTTCTATTTTTTCTTTGTTTTTGCTGCACATCTTAGACAGGGTCTCACTTAATTTTCGCGCTCACTTTTTAAGCTTGCCTACCTTCTTCAAAAAGGATTTAAACGGTCGATGAACTTGTTGTTCTAAAGTTAGTCAATCTTATCTTTGACCGGTTACGTTGTTGGATAGACTACTTAACGTAATTTCGCGAAGTGTTTGAAGTTATTGAAGATCAGTTAGTACGGTCTACTGCGATGATTCAATTTATTAATTTAAAGGAAGGAAAAAAAAAGAAATAGAAAAGAAAAAAATTTTTAAAACGAAAATACGTTCAACCCATCTTTTGCAACCTAATTTTTTTTTCTTTTTTTATTCACCAAAAAAAAGAAAGAAAAAAATTGATCTAATGAGAATATTATAGAATTTTATGTATAGTCATTTAATTAAACTGTAAGACTATTGTTAATTATATTTTTGAAATTATTTTAAAGGCAATATTTAAATAAATTTAAAAAAAGAGAGAGAGAGAGCACATTTTAAAAGGAACCGAGAGTAATAAATTAATAAAAATAAAAAAAGAAAAGTAGAAAAAAGTATTACGTTAAATATTCGGTCGACGTATTGCAAGCCGTCCCTGAGAAATACGAAGTCTGCGAAGTTGGCAATATACAAGGGTGGAAACGTCTCGTCGCGTTCTTCTCGTAGACGAGGGATGCAGCTATGTGAAAAATAGTACGACGTTCCTCTGTGCAAGGATACATTACTTTTCATTTATTCGTTGCATCTATGTTTAAAATTTCAAATCTTTCAATACAAACAAACAAACAAGTAAATAAATAAATAAATATATATATATATAAAATATAATTTACATAAATATAATAATCGTTAAGTCGAGTAAAATAAGATACACAAATTGAATCAAATTATGCACCAACTTCAAACGTACGAACAAAATTGATCATACGCATCTTTATTTTTCCAAAAAATTAAATATTAACATTGATAAAACAAATCTTACGTTTATAATACAATATTTAATACCACTAAATCATCAATTCAATTTTCAAGTTCAAGTTTCAAGTTCAATTTTAAGTTTATACATTGAAAATAATTTGTAATAATATTAATTATATTGTTGATCATTAAACGAATCAATATAAAATATTATAAAACATTAACGAGAAGAAATAATATATAAATCAAATATAACAAAACTGAGAACATACAAAAATATTGTTTTGTAAATTAAAATTATTAATATTAAAATTTATTCAATTCCATATAATTGAGTCTTGATAAATTTGCTTTAAAACATCCCAAACAGAAGTTATTCGAGGGGGAAAAAACGAATAGAAAAAAAAAAAGAAGAAAAAGAAGAAGCAAAAAGAAAGAAGAAAAAAAAGCAAAGAAGAAGAAAAAAATAAGAACCGTGTAATAAGGAAAGCAAGCGAAGGATCCGAGAGCAAACAGAACGGTGGCTATTCTTTACTGGCTTCTGGTTGTGCTTATCCTCGTGATATAGCGATCCCTTTTTCTCCGACCGTAAGGAAGGAATTTTTATCGTGAAATAATGGTCATGGGCACGGCAGCCCTTTTACAAGCTCGAATAGGAAGGCAAGGCAAGGCACAAGGCAAAGCAAGTCAAGTCAAGTCAAGTCAAGTCAAGTCAAGTCAAGGTAAAGCAAGGCAAAGCAAAACAAGGTAAAGCAAAGCAAGAGAGGAAGTATAAGGAAGGTAGACCAAAAAGCAAACTGACGATGTGCGTTCTTGGCATGCTTTCTATGCTCTTGGTAGTCTTATGCGTTAGTATTAGTAATTATATTTGTAATAATAGTAGTGAAGAAGAAGAAGAAGATAATATGTGTGTTAGTAATAATAATTGTGGCAATGGTAAAAGTAGCAGTAGCCATAGCGAAAAAATCAGAATACAGTGTTGGAGAATATCAATGATTATTAAATTATTGATATTTAATAAATTAATAATAAGTAACAATAAATGTGACAGTAATCGTAATAAAATAAGAAGATAGTATTTATATATTAGTAATAACAATTACAATTAGAATAGTAGCAAGAGTTGCAGTATTAGTAATAATAGAATTATAAGAAGACGGTACATGTATTAGTAATAAAAGTTGTAATAGTAGAAGTAGAAGTAGAAGTAGAAGTAGAAGAAGAAGAAGAAGAAGAAGAAGAAGAAGAAGATGGTGTTGGTGTAGGGTGTAGCGTGTAGAGTACAGGAAAAGGGATCTATCTCTCCCGGATAGTCCGGATAGTAGGTAGGTGCTCTTTCTCTGTATCGCAAGGGATGAGCAGGACAGCACGGCAACAGAGATACGGCAAAACACAAGATACTGAGAAGAGGAGGAGAAGGTTAGAGATGAGGGAAAGAAAGAGAGAGAGAGAGAGAGAGAGAGAGAGTAGGAGAAGGAGAAGAAAGAAGAGATGGAGGAGGTGGAGGAGGTGAGAGAGAGTACTGGCGAGGTAGCGACGTCACCACGGAAATCAAGAGTAATGCCAACACGAAACTGCACTACCCCTCGCGCGCACCCTTGCCGACATCCCTCTTTCTCTCTCTCTCTCACTCACTCTCTCCCTTTCTACCTCTTTCTATCTCTCTGTAGCTATCTATCTAACCATCTCTCTCTATCTTTCACGCATCCCCTTTATCTCTATCTCTCTTCTTCTTCTACTTCACTCTTCTCTTTCACTCCCACTCTATTCTCCCTCTCTATTTCTCTCTCTTTCTATTACATTCTCTCTCCTTCCCGTTCCTGTCTTTCCTTCTGCCCTTCCACCTCCTTCCCCCGTCTCACCTTCCGATCTCACCTACCCCAGGGAATAACTCCCTTGCCTCCCGTGTTATATAGACCGGTACCGTTGGTCCGCAGGAAGCACAGCATGAGAAAAGAGAAACAGAGAGAGAGAGAGAGAGAGAGAGAATAAGTCAGTGAGTGAGTGAGTGAGAACACGTATCTACTATAGGGTTCCTGTCTGATACGAGGGTGAACCTCAACGATTCTCTCATGCTTTCGCTTTTTTCCACCCCAACCCCCTACCACCCCACCCCTCGCCCATAACCACCCACCTCCACCCACCCTTTTCTCGACCACGCTCGACTGACTACACCTCAATCCAACCTGAACTCTTCTTCGGCTGATTTCTTCTTCTTTTTTCTTCTTCTTCTTCTTCTTCTTCTTCTCTTCCTTTTTCTTTTTCTTTTCTACGAGAAAGCTTTTAGATTTTGCTTTTTTTCATCCATGGATTTCTTTCTCACCCGTTTTCTCGTATGATCTCTCGTTTAATATATTATATTTGGAAGATTTCTTTAGATTAGTAGTACAAACGGTTTCGTTGGATTTTCGATAAAAATTGTGAATACGTCTAAGATTTCGTTTGGAAAATATTATTTGTAAGTCGCTAGTGCGAACATTTGCGTTTCTCGAGAAACGAACCTTCTTCCTTTTCCTCTTCCTCCTCCTCCTACGAGATTTCAATTTCTAATTAAAGAAAGAGAGCACCACGGGTTAAGTAGAAAGCGAAATACCCTCAAGTACCTTTGTAATTCGATTACGTGCCACGTTTCTTTTCCTTTTCTTTCTTTCTTTCTTTCTTTCTTTTCTTTGCTTCTTTTGTTTTTTTTCATTTTATTATTTCTTTTACTCGCCATTTTCTCACCCCCTGCCCTGAAAACCCCCTTCTTCCAGTTTCACACTAATTGAAGATAGTTGGTCGATTAATTTGATTAATCGTTTTAATCTAGATAAGAGTTTAGAAATATCGAAATTTTTTTTTACTTTGTGTTGACTTTTTCTTTTCGTTCGAATAAACATTGATTAGGTTAATACTGAAACGTTTGATTAAAGAAATAGAAGAAGTCTTTCGATTTGGTCGTAAAGGATAAATGAAAGAGTAAGAGAGAAGGACAAAAGTGGACCGGATTTTTTTCCCTCAAATCCTTCGTTTGGAAAATGTGCCCATTCGTATGATCGGCCTATATTCTTGTAGACCCTTGCCGTAGGATCTTCGAGAGAAAGAGAGTAGGTCCTTTAATATACACTATATCTTCGTACGCGAGCCTAGGGATTTCCTCTTTCGGCCTTCCATCTTTACCCAAGATACAAGACAGTTTTTTTTTCAAATCCGTCACATTCTGTCTATGCACAAATTACGATGCTATTATTATACATTTTCTTAGATCACTAAACAAGCTATGTTTTTATTCAAAGAAAACGTATAAAGGATTATTTGTATAAAATGATTTGTTAAAAGCAAACATTTATACAAAAATTATTATTATTATACAAAAGCAAATAGTACATAAAAATCATTTTAAACTATGCTATTATATACATATTTTTTTTTTAATTATCATTAATATTGCAAACGAGTAATAATTTATACAAATATTTTCTAAACAAAAATCTCTAATTCGTATATGATCAAGTGTTATTTTTTTTAAATATCTATATATGTATACGTATTCGATAGATGTGTACAATGAAAACAAAAATGCTATTAAATAGGTATTCGCCAAAGCAAACATTTAATTGTAATAACATTTTAAAAGAAAAAAAGAAAAAAATGGAAAAAAAGAAAAAACATTTGATTTTCGATAAACGATCAATAAAATAATATTGAATATTTTAATAAATATTTTCTCATCAATTTTCTCGTTCGAGGATATGCGAATTAATTTTACAACGAACATTTTCCAAATACTTTTCCATTCGAACGTAACGTAATTGTTAATATTCGAAAAGCATTTAAAATACATCGAAAACGATCTGTCTTTTAGCCGTAAAACAAGTTGTATGTTATGGTCGAAACGAATTCACCCTTGGGACTCGATCGGGAACACATGCAGAGACCACACTAACTGATCTTTCTCTCTCTCTCTCTCTCTCTCTATTTCTCTCTCGTCTATTTGATATTGTAACAGATTAAATTAACTCCGGCAAATTAATTGGTAGTTAGGATGTTTAGCGTTAAGTGAGAGTGCACGGTTTCTCCTCCTGTTATCTCTCTCTCCTCTTTCGTGAAAGTAACTCTTTTCATTTCTCTCTCCTTTACTTTCACCCCTTTTTCTTTTCACTTTGTTGCTTTCATTTTCGAATTTTTTTTTATTTTTTCATCACCCGTTCGATATTTTCTAAGGAAACGTTACGTCGACAATAAAAAAAAGATCCAAAGGTTTCGTCATTTACGTAATTTTTATTTATTAATAATCCGTTTTAAAACAATTATAATACTTGTTTTTTGTAATTTCTTTCCATTTCTTTTTTTTTTTTTTTTATTTTAACAGAATATCATAAGAATTTTATATTATTATAGTGCATTATATTAATAAAAAGAACTATATAGGTATAAATAGTATACATTGAAATCTTAGCATAGTCAAAAAATATATTAATAAATATTATAAATAAATCGTTGAAATATAACGAATTGTCTGGAAACCTATATATTTCCAATGGATTAAGCCGATATTGTATAATTGTTTGAAAATAATTATTTAAATAATATCTTCGATTGTATAGATGTCGTCCTTTTACTAGCCCTTCCTCTTCGAGTTCAATTCAATCGGCAAGCGAACTCATTGATAAATCCCCAAGACAAACTTCCTTTTTTACCGACTAACCGTAAGAAATGATTTACGATCGATAAATATATTTTCCCATTTCGTCAATCGATTTTCTTTCTTTGTTCCAACTAGATAAAGAGAATGAAATCTTCATGTGTCGCAAATAAATCCTATAAAATTGCAACTACGTGACGAATCCATAAATATCATGTAAAAAAAATGAATCCATTCAATAAGAATTTTTGTTCTATATCATTGTCATGAATTTAAATTCTGCAAATACAAATCATTTTCAGCCAATTCCGCTCTTATTAAAGATGCCAACCTTTCCATGGCCTGTAAAAAAGAAAAACAATTTTTTTTTTGTTAATTAAACGTAAAAATATCGTATACAATTGATCATTCAAATGTAATCAGATAAAATTAGAAAAAAAAGACTAATTCTTTTTCTAATTTACCGACATATCGTAAGAAAACTAGAGTTTTTCTTTGAGATTATCATCTAATGGTAACAGATACAATAAACGCGAACATATATATCATCGACAAATAATACAGAAAACGAACGTACCAAGTTCATTTCTTCGTAAGAAGCTTTCGAAAAAGATGCTCGTATGGCATTACAAGGCGCGGTGGGATCTTTTGTGAAAGATGCACCAGGTGCCATGATAACTCCTTCAGCAATACCTCGTTGCATTAACATTTGCCATGTATCATTGATACCACGTACTTTAATCCATAAAAAAAATCCACTGCTTGGTATGGCAAAGTCAGCTAATCCTAAAAAAAGAAGTCCAAAAAATTAATAAACGAAGAGTAAGATATTTAAATGTCAATACCCAATTATCTCCATTATTCATGATCTCTAATGGAATAAAGTTTTATGATAAAATGAAACTATTTGAAAACTAACCAAAAACAAGAAGATATTTTTTAGGTAGTTCAATTTATATACAATTTAAACTATTATTTTGATATTAATTAAAAATAAATGATAATCACCATTTAAATGTTTTCTAGCCAAAGACACTATCACATCTCTGCGTTCCTTGTAGAAATGTGTGATACGTTTCATATGACTCATCAAACCATCGAATCCCCATATCTTGAAAAGTTTGTATAGTATGACCTGAAAGGAACAAATAGATCAGTATCGTTTTTTTAACTTTTTCAAAGTTTCACGATAACCTTTTGATAACGTTTTAAACCGTGATAATACCCGACACGCGCCACCATCTCTCTCCACCAACAGTATTTTAATATTCGAACTTGATTTGCAAAGATTTACGATATGTTACGGGTGTGTTTCATCATCGAAAATATTAAGAGAATAATATTTACACATTAGCGTATGCGTTTAGTTGATTAGACATTTTTTCTTGTTCTTTAATGTTTTTTTTTTTTTTTTTTTTTAATAAAAATCTCATTCATGTCATATTTTTTGTTAATATTTTTTAATATCAAAAAATTAATTCCCCGTGTCAATTTATTTCGCGTGAAATACGAAATATACACATAAATCACAATTTTTCGAAATATTTTTAATATACCGACGCTAAGATATCATAAATTTATTCCGATTCTTAATTTACTCTAATTGAAAGCGTAATTAAAATTGCCGAAAAAAAAAATAAAAAGACATTATCTATACGATAATTAAATGTTTCGATTATTGAAAAATATTTCGTTGAATTATACCTCCCATCTTAGGATAATAGAAAAAAATATTAGAAATAAAGGATGTCTACCAACCTGTGATAAGGAAGGTGCATGCAGGTGACTGCTTTGCAAGTGAAGTTCAATACTGGCTAAAAGTGGCGCTGGAGCAGTGATAAAACCAATTCTCATGCCACTGCTAATAACTTTAGAAAATGAATCCACTCTGATAACACGTCCTTCCGTATCAAGCGATAAAAATGATGGGGGTATTTCCTGTAATCGATTACACTTATTAATAATTTTTTTTTCTTTTTTTTTTTAAATGTCCTATTCAAATGATTTTATTTATACTTACATCATTATAACTTAAGAAGCAGTAAGGATCATCGTCAAGAATGAGAAAATCGTATTCGCATGCCAACCTGTAGATTTCTTTTCTTCTCTCAAATGGTATAATTACACCTGTCGGATTAGCACCTGTCGCGTTGATGTACATTATTTTTGGCATTTTTTTCCCAGAAATTCGTCTCTCTCTTAAAATTTCTTCCATTACTTCCGGTATTACGCCAAAATCATCTTGAGGGATCGATATAAACTCTGCTTGATGTGGCGTCACCTTTTTAATTATTAAATAACCATTAATCACATTCAAACACATATATAATATAAATAAACAAATTCATTATCTCATATAGCACGATAAAAATAAGGAAATATTTATAGTTATCCATAAAAAAATGTTCAATTTTTATTGTTCATTTTAATCAAACACTCTTAATATTTATGGAACGTTTATTACAAAAAAAGATTTCATTATTCAATTTATTCTTTATTTCTTAATTCAAAATTTTTTATATATATTTATATTTTTTTTTTACATATACCAATCATTGATTTCTATAACATAGAAACGCCATAAATTTTGATTACAAAGTTAATCTTCGTAATAGACTAGGATTAGACTAGAATTAGTCTAGAATTAGTTATTATTAAATGTATATGGAAATAGTAATATTTCAAAATTTCTATATTTCCAACATATCAAGAGAAATGTCAAAATGAAAAAAATGATAGATAAATTGCGTCACGTACGATCGTCGATTAATCTATGTAAAACATGAAAAAAATTCGAATGGACTTGTGTGTTTATAGATAAATTAATTGCCGATAAGAAAATATAATATTATCACGGCACGCGCACGATCAAAAGAAGCAAGCAGCATCTGTTGTGCGAGAAACATATGTAGAATATATATATATATATATATATATATATATATACATACAATATATATATTATATAATATATATATATAGGTCATGCATATATGTATTAAAGTTCACTTTTTCGTTAATTACAGCTCACGCGTTTGATCCTCATTTTATTTCTCTTTTTTATTTTATTTCAATTTTTTCAAATTATTTATAACACACACACGCGCGCGCACACACACATACACACATGCACACATTTTTTTGTCTCTTCATTTTTTGTATATGAAACATTTGATTTTGTATGACTCTATTTGAATGGATATTTTTCAATTAATTTCATAAAAGAAAATTAAACAATAGGAAATGTAAAAAAAAAAATTGAGACAATAGAATGAATAATATTATGACGAATAAAATGATCGATACTAACCACGACTTCGACTCCAGGATAAAAAGGATCATGAACGAGGATCGGATCACCAATACCGATGATAGATTCCAATGTCTTACTTAAACCATCCTGAGAACCAGCGACGATTACTATGTCGCGACTTTCCCATAGGGGTGGTGCGTGCACCCTCCTTTGGAATTCCCTCAGGGTCTAAAATCAATTTAACGTCGAACGTCGTTAGACACGCGCTTTAGCCAATCGTATTATTTCAAAGAAAGAAGAATTTGTGTGTAACGACTCGGTGGATTACATCAGCGACAATCTCGTCGTACTGAGAGATGAAGAAGCTTTTAGTTATAGCTCGAAATAATTCGATTCGCTTCCATAAATATAAACTAATTTCTCATCTATTTACAATCCCCTATTTTTGTTTATTTATTTATTTGTAAATATATAATGTGTTCATTTTGTGTTTGAAAACAATCGAACGTTTGCTAATATGATATTATATTTATGGATCATTTTTTTTGTCTATACAATATTGGATATAATATAATTTATAATATAAATATTATAGTATAATATTTATATTACTAATTTTTATATTTATAATTTTATATATAATTATTTTAAATATGTAATATTTTTTATATAATATAATGTAATTCATTTTAGTTTCTTAGTTATTGGGGCAACTACTTTAACTATTGAGTTATTCCAGTCCCCTAATATTATTGATATTGTATATAATATATAAATTAAATAATTCTATATATATAAATACATATTCCATATGAATAATTAAATTATTCTCTAATATAATATAATAATAATATTGAATAAGCAATATAAAAAATATTAAATTAAAAATAATAAATATTGTATATAAAAATTTTCTGATTAAAACAAACGA
This sequence comes from Polistes fuscatus, assembly GCF_010416935.1. Taxonomy (NCBI): domain Eukaryota; kingdom Metazoa; phylum Arthropoda; class Insecta; order Hymenoptera; family Vespidae; genus Polistes; species Polistes fuscatus. The sequence continues at coordinate 9,629,288 of NW_025113129.1, forward strand.
AGGAAAAAACAAAGAACAATAATTCGATTTAATTTTCATATAGAAAAATATAATTATTCTTTGTCTTGTGGATATAATATTTTTATTATTCATAAAATTACCTGCAGTAACGGAGGGTAACCTTGAGTAGGTATATATTGAAGAGCATTGCCCAATTCACTTTCCTCGAGTGTAAAAGACAAACCATCGTAAAGTTTGACGGATATTTCGGTGAACGGGAACGTCTTTTCATTCGGCATACCCTCGGCAAGTGAAACCAAACTCTTCGGTGCCGAATATGCTATTTTGGCTGTATACGCAAAGAAAATGTTATAACTCGCGTTAAAATATGTTATGTCCAATAATTGAGAAAAATTTTGAAAAATATTACTAACTTAATTCTCTCGTAACAACGGCTCTTCTTCTTTTCGATAATTCAGTTTTGTACGAAGAATAATCCATCGTTAGACTGGTACTTTCCTCCATAGCGAACGACATTTTTATATTACGTTTTATATTATTTTGATCGATTAATATAATATCAACAAATTGAACGAACAAATTACACGGAGTAATAATTCTAGAACGAAGAAATTTACGTTGTCGTATATATAAAATCCGTAAGATTTGTTAGAATATCGTTCGATTGCAAAACTTTTTAATGAGATTTTATGAAAAACAAATATTCTATGATATTTAATAAAGGACACTTTTCTCGTGTTCTCAATAACAACCCTTTCCTTATACTAACGTCGAGTCTCGTTTCGTCGGCTTTTATATTTAGCCGATAACATTGCTTGCGTCAGATAATATTAACGTATTTGAACACGAACGTACAATTTAAAAATGTTTAAAAAAAGTCTCATACTGAAAATACGAATGAAAGTTGATGTTTTTGTCCTTATCTTTTTGTTATTATATATGTCGTTTTGTTAAAATACATTTCTAAACTAATTGTTATTGCAAACAAATTTCTAACGAGATTATGATGGAGATTGTACGATCTAAACATCGAGTAAAATAATATGAATGGGAGTAAATTATTTTTCTCCTTGCTATCTCATTTTGAAGATCAAATATATTTTTATCTTTCTTTTTTCTTTTTTTTTTTTTCCAAAATACGATTTTAAATGCAATTATATTATTGATCAATTTTGCGAATAATTTATTATCGAGTTTGCGATCATTTTTGTGCGTATGTAATTTCCATTAATTGTTGTGAATAAAATTTCATTGATGTCAATTTTTAATCTTTTGAATATCGAAATGACAATGCATTATTTTTTTAGAATAATTTAGAAAAAAATACGTCAATGTCAAAGTTCAATATCATTTAACAGACGAAGCTAAACAATGATGAAATCGAGTTCATCGAGTTCATTAATTCATACTTGGAATATACATTTAGTCAACCAAATATTGTTGAAGAAAAAGATTTCATTTGAAATTGTAACTAACAACGCTTGGATACACTACTTTTTTTTTATTTTATATATATATATATATTTTGCTTTTCTATTTATTCCCCTATTTTATAAAAGTCCCATAACCGCTTAAAAAAAGGTCAAATAGCAAGTTAACGCAATAGAGGAACAATATCAATCGTTGTAAATAGATAAGAATGAAAGTATGGATGGGAATGTATTCTAGCCATGTAAGACAAGGATAATGAACTTTTTTAACAAAGATAAAAGAAGAGAAAAAGAGATAAGAATAATGAAAAGGAAAGGAACAACATTTTTTTATATTAACTTACTTTCGAAAATTTAGAAAAAAAATTAGGGGTGAAAATGTAATATTTTTTCTTAATTACACTTTGTAATACACTTTGTAAAACACTTTGTAATATATAATTTATTTAATTATTGTTATAATATTGCAATTAGATTTCGATTATTCGATTTTGACAGATTAATAAACTAATTATGATAATAAAAAGGAACTTTTACTTAAAAAAAGAGAAAATGGACGCACAGATGTGGAAACAATAAAAATAAAAATTAATTAGTTCCGAGATATTGAAGAGGTTCTGTTTATGGATAATCCATATCTCTGTTTCTACATTGTATCTTCATAATATGGTGCATATATACATTTGATAAAGATATATTTATATAGATATGACCAAAGATAATTTATATTTTCCTCTTCCTTTTTTTTTTTTCTTTATCAAAAGTGTATACACGAACACACGTTAACATGGTAGTACTTACTGAATTTTTAACATTTTTAAATGTGTTAAATTTGATTTTCTCTCTCCTTCTCCCTTGCCCCGTTTTTCGCTTATTTTCAACGAACCTATTCTTTTTCATATTTTTGTTTTTTTTTTAAATTTCTAATTCAACGACGCAAACCTAAAACATTCTGATGCAAAAATTAAAACGAATTTTATTTAGAGACGTTTAGATTCGTCAGAATTCTTTGAAAAACTTTCCCAATCGTTCTTTTCCACTTCCCTCTAGTCTGTTTTTCCCTTTCCTCTTTTACTCACTTTCTCATCAAACCTAAACGATGTGTATTTTCCGATTCAAATATCTTTAAATATCAGTTTCATAAGAGCCTGATGCAATAATTCAAATACGTTTCTTTCGTGAGTACCTCCGAGAAAGAGTGAGTGAAAACATCTTCAAAATAAAAAAAACAGAAATAAGAAAAATGAATCATATTTCTAATCAGTATACTGATATATTACTTATACCAGTTTTATACGTACATTATGTATGTAATTACGTTTTATACATGTTTTTTTTTTGTGTATATGCACATATACAATTATAATTCATTTCCATTTTACGTCATTTATTCTCCCTCTCTCTTTTTTTTTTTTATTTATTTGTTACGTCTTTTAATTATATTTTTAAATTGTAATAGTAACAGATATGTTTGAATAATTGATAAGTAAAATCTCGAAATTATATTCTCTATTATTATTTCATAGAGGATGTCTCAAAAACCGATAAACCGAATTGAAAAATTATAAATATTTTTTTATTGCGAATAATTAGAATTGATATATTGTTCGCTCATATATTTTTAATAACACCATTACTGGGGATTCATATATTAAAATATTTAAATATTTAATATTTATCTATTTTTAATAAAATTAGAATCATAGTTGAGCATGTATACGAATCGATTACTGCTCTAAACTTATATTTAAGATTTTAATATCATTTAATACCAAAATAATAAAATAAACCAAGAATAATGTAATTCTATTAACTATCAAATGTTCGTTATTTTCTTTAATTTTTCTTACCTCGGTAAATTGACTACATTATTTTTTTTTTAAAGTATTTAGAAGTATTGTATAGTAGTACCAGACATTTTTTGTTTACAATACCACAATTGAAAATTCATATATTAAAATATTAAAATAATACACAATATTAACATTTTAACATTAGAATCTAACTATTATTCTAACATTATTCAGTACTCAAATATTACAATATTATAAAAGAAAAAAGCACACACACTCACATACAAACATCATAATCCTTGTAATCAAACAAATAATAATTTCGATAAATCAATTTTTGAGATAATCAGTATACTAGCGTAAAATAACGACAAAAACAACAAAAATCTATAATGCAAGAAGAAAATAGATTGAATAATTTTCTAATCTATTTCCTCGTCATCAGCTACTACCATCGCAGATATTAAAACAAGATTTAGTAATATAAGACAATCCTATCGTTTAAAAGGCCACGCGTTTGTTCATTTAGAATAGAATAGTAAAAAATAACGAAATTTTTCTATTTCTCCCTCTCTTTCTCTCCGTCTTTTTATTTTCTTCTTTCTCTTTCTCTCCTTCTCTCGTCTCTCTTTCCCTTTTCCCCTATTTCTTTTTTTCTCCCATTCCCCGTTCGTCCTCTATTGAAACCGTATCCCGTGTTATCTCAATCTTTTTCTTATTTTCTTGTTGTTAAAAACTCTAACCTAAGAAAACGTTAACGATAAACGCCACGAATAATAAATTCAAGAAAGATTTCTTCCAAAAGGGAATAACAATATTCATATACATGTGTTTATACACGTATACGTGTATATGTATTTAGTATAAATACATATATAGTACATAACACATCGGGGGTTATCACATTCTTCATTTCTTTCGTTCGTTAACTTTATCATTTCCAGTCTCTATCTCTATCTTTCTTTCTTCCTTTCTTTCTTTCTTTATCTATCTCTTTGCGATCGTAAGAAGTCTCAGACAAATTTTTATTTTATCTTCTTATTTATTTATCAGAATCAGACCTTTAATATTTAATAACATTCAATCGAATGTTGGATTTCATTCTTTATCGTTAGAAAGAAGGATAATTTATAAGATTATTAATCGATCGATCGACATAAAATTATATTAATATAATAATCAAATTCATAATAAAATAATCGATGATTCGAAATGTTATCTATTTTTTAGGAAAAAAAAAAGGATTTTTTGTTACATTTTTTGTAATCAATATTTATTCAAATTAATTCTTTTATCACACAAACTTCGATCATTTTTATTGATAATATTAACGAATAATTATTATTTATATACTGAACAATATAGTTAATTAATAGTATTAGTTTATTCGTGCTAACAGCCAAGAAATTGCTTTATTATTTCGTCTTTCTACGATATAAAACTTTTTTTTCTTTACAATGAATTTAAAAAAGAATAAAACAAAAATTATTGATTAAACGAACAGATGATTTAGAATTTTGTTGCAATGTATAACACTTAGGTAAATAATAGTAATCAGAAACATTATTATTTTCCTCGACCCATGAAGATGGTCGGAATTCTTATATCATAAAAGTTTATGCTTCTCTTATTAATTATTCTTCTCGAGCGTTACTATTCGAGCATTATATTGTTGGATTAATCTACCACTCGACTTATGATTTTCGAACGAAATCGACTATATGAAGAAAAAAGAACAAAATATAAAACATAGATAAAGAATACGATCACGTAATTTCCAGATAACATTGAATATTAGCAAAAGCTGTTTACGAATCGTTCGAACATCTAAATGGACGGACGGCATCACAACTGACGCAATTAATCTATGAATGTTGCGTTGATTTTCTATTTGACTTACTTGAAATGTAATTTCAATCGAATCTAAATATTATTAGTTCGATTGATTACTCAACTAATAATTGTTGTTACTCTTATCATATCAAACAACTTTCGATTTATTCCAATCAAATTATTAATTCAAATTATATTATTTTACGAGAAAGACGTATGTTAAAAGAACATTTCTAATTTCGAAGTTACGAGTCACAAATATTTCAAATAAATTGGATACCTCGGCAAACTTCCCATAATAATCATCAGCATAATCAAATCAATTATTATACTCCTTGGTACTATTCGAGAAAAATATTTGAAAAAATTGTTAGGAGAAAAAAAAATGATTATTATTTTAAAGGTTGGACTTTGATCGTCGAAAGAAGTAGTGGAAGAAGAAGAAAAAGAGGAAGAAGAAGAAGAAGAAGTAGTAGTAGAAGTAGTAGGATTAGGAGGTGGAGGAGGAGGAGGAGGAGGTAAAGGGGGGAGGAATCATAGGTGAAAAATAGATGCAGAGAGATCGGTCTCCGGTAGAGGAGCCACTTCGCGGGCAAGGCGGAGATGGAGAAACGTACTTAACGAACGGAGATGTTCATTAAAAGCGAAACGACATTAGCCGACCTAAAATTAGTCCCTGACGACGACGAAGCAGCCTATATATCTCTCTTTCTATCTATCTATCTATCTATCTATCTATCTTTCTCTTTACTTCCACTTGAACCTCGTCACCTTTGGATTATTACAGGTGAGTCAAGGGCTAGTTAGAAAAGAGAAAGAGGAAGTTAAAGGAAACGCGAAAACGTAGACGAATCTTCCCCTCTCTCTCTCTCTTCTTCTCTCTCTCTCTCTCTCTTGGTATGAGAAAAAAAAATCGAAGAGTATTCTGAAAGTCAATAGGAAATTGATCCTCACGATTGGTGCAAATCTAAAGACAGAGAGAATCATAGAGAAAGAGAAAGAGAGGGTAAAGTAATGAGCGAGAGGAGAATTTCTCGATGCTGCTTTAGACATGATAGAAAAGAGGAATAGGGGGTGGGGATCGTGGGGAAGGGACAGGGAGGCTGGTTGAATGATTCGAGAGGGGATAATAGAAATACGGGAATATCTTCTAACGGGAGATTGTCTTAGAAACGACCTCAATGCGACCACGATTGCTGATTCTGTCGTTGTTAGCGAGTTAATGGAAAGTTACTCAGGAACTATGAATTGCCTACCGATTATCTTGAAATTTCATTATTATCCGGTTCCGAGTAGTAAGAGGCTTCTCTGATCGCCCGATTCACATCCTCCCCCTCCCCCTCCCCCTCCTCCTACTCGTTCTTCTTCTTCTGTTCCTCCTCTTCCTTCCTTCTGCTACTTCTTCTACTTTTATCTATCACTATCACTCTTCCTCTTGTTCCCGGACGCAAAGAAATTTCCTGAACGGGATTGTACGAAAGAATCCAGCATAGTGGCAAGGAAGTTATTCCTCGTCGTTTCCCGAATACTTTTGAACGTTTTACAATTTTCTTTCTTTCTTTCTTTTTTTTTTATTTTTTTTCTATTTTGGTTGTTTTTATTTCTTAGATAGTTTTCAAAAAAAAGAGAAGAAACAAAAAAATGTTTCCTAATTTTTCTTCTATTTATTGACAGAGAAATGATCTTTTTATTGTAATGATAATTATGGGATAAGTATGGGATTTAAGAATGTCTAAGACTTTATACGAGATGGTGATTAGAATAATGATCTGATTTATTACATCATAGTTTGGTTATTCGCAGGATATATTTTGTCACGCTTTATTTTACAAAAAAAAAGAAGTTTATATTTTTCTAGAATAAATTTACTTACTTTTTATTTACTGCTTTTATGATCTTCAAACTGTGTTCCACGAAATCCTTGAAATTCCACATAACCTTTTCAAAGGTTCCACGAATTTTTGTTTAGATATATTACATTTTATTAATATCATTTATCGTGTTACGAAGTTCAATATCATTTACGTCATTACACATTTATTATAATTATCAAAATTAATTCAGGTATTTTTAATCGATTATCATTATTCGTTAAAATTAAGTAAATTTTTAATACAATTTTGTTTAACTTAATATCTATAATTTGTACAAAAAAGGAACACAATACCAAAATACTCTTTCACGAGCAGAAAATAAAGACTCGTTAAAAAAGACATGCTTTAAAAAACAAGAATAAGAATAAGAATGAGAAAAAGAAAAAGAAGAAGAAGAGTATCAAATCTTCTTTCTGTCGTAGAGCATTATCCAAAAAACAGTTGTTTATATTGTTGAAGAGAGTTTCACGGGCGAAACGATACCTAATTGGGTGCACCCCGCGGCCGGGTCCATTATTCCGGGTGTCAAAATACTTTTTCACCTTTCGTAATCCTGGGTGCACAAGGTATAAGCACAGAACCTACTCTCTCTCTTTCTCTCTCTCTCTCTCTCTCTCTTTCATGTTTTCTTGCAAGGGACAAAGGATATGCGTGCTTGTATCTCAAAGCGGCCGACCAAATGGAATGCACAATGGAATTGTCGCCACACGTTCTTTTCAAGAAGTAAAAGACGTTTTCAGCGCCTTCGTCTTGTAGTACCTCGTAAGCCCTTCCAGAAGAAAGACCCTCCCCTTGAAGTACTTACCTTCCCCTAAATGTAACACCACATACATATATGTGTTTTACATGTATGTTTAAATGTATATCTTCGTGTACCTATGTTTATATCTATATTTATATATTTAATGTGTGCGTAGATATATAATAATGTGTGTATGCTTGGATTTATGATATGTGTATTATATTTGACACGCCTGTGTGTCGGTATGATAAATGTGTGTATAAATGTATATATACATATATATATGTATGTAAGAAATATTTATAATATGTTTGAAGGTATGTGTATACTACATATGTTTTATTTTGTCTTTCTTTTTCTAGAAGTTTTTCGTCTCGTTCGCTCTTTCATGATTTTTTCGTAGCAGTTGTCTCCTTTCCACCCGAAAGGAACCTTTATAGGACGTTTTACCCTCTTTATTTCCCTCGAAAGTTGGCGTATACGTGACAATTGTGCCTGCCGCGGTGTGTTCCGTTCGTTGAATTTTCCAGAAAGGAAAAGCAAAGAGAGAAAGGGCAATTTTCGTCTTCCTCGTCATCGTCGTCGTCGTAGTCGTTGTTGTTGTCGTTGTCGTTGTCGTTGTCGTTGTCGTTGTCGTTGTCGTATCCCGTGGATCGAGATTGAAGAATTCACCGGTTACCAACCCTCCCTCCCTTCGTTTCTTTTATTACTCCTCCTTTTTCCTTCTACTTCTTTTCCTCCACCTCCTCTTCCTCTTCTCCAAACAGATCGATTACGATACGAAGGAGAACACTCGTTGAAATGAATCGACGTGATTTCGTTATAGTCGAAAAGAGATCTCTGAAAGGAAAGAGAGAGAGAGAAAACAAAATATCGTAAGATTATTTTGACGTGTTTGTTAGATTAAAAAAAAAAAAGAAACAAAATAATAATAATAATAATAATAATAATCGACGATTGTATTGTGCAAATGCAAGTTGCAATATTTTGTTTCCCCCTTTTATTGTTTTGTTGGATAAATTTACGTCAAATGTGTTTTGAACGATCGGTTAATATACTTGAGATAAGTAGTATTTGTATTTATTATCGATGAGTTGCACATTCTACGTCATTCATTTCTCTCTCTATCTCTCTCCTTCTCTTTCTCTCGTTTCTTTCGATCTCTTTCGAAATTAGATTTTACATTTGTAGGAAATGCTTTTAGCAGTCTTTTCCCAAACCACAGTGTTGCTAACGGAATTACACCGAAGTCTCGATAATTGCTGATAATTTGAACGAACTTAGTTAAGACGCTTCATCTGTTTGGAAAGAGTAAGAGAGAGAGAGAGAGAGAGGGTAATGAAATGTTTTCGTTCAAGCCTATTCCCCTTTACTATCTCTCTCACATTGATTATAAAAATTTATAATACGTTGATCTAAATTCACAGCGATTCCCAATCTTTTCTGAATAACCTATCCACTTGGAACCCAATTAGTATAAATTATGCCTGACAATGTTAAAAGAATAATAATAATAATAATAATAATTTTAATAATTGCCGATTAGTTAAAAATTGTCTTCCATCGTAAATCCCAAATTGAGAATTACTGATCTAATACTACCCCCGTATAAATTATCCTTTATCTTTAAAAACAAACAAAAATTCACAAATATCTTACATCGTACAAATATTTTCGACACAATATTACCGACAACGAGTTCTGGAAAAGAAATTTTATTTGGTTCGTGAACAACAACAATAAAAAAGAGAAAAGTTTTAAGACTTTACTTTGCAAGAAATAATGCTAGGAGAGTAACGCAACCCCCTCCCGGTTAGGAAGAAGAAAAAAAGAAAATAAAGAAGGAAAAAAAAAGCAAAGCTTATCGAAGTAGAACGTATAAAGAGAGTTAAGTTTATATGTACGAGTTCGTGTGAAAGGAACGAGTTTCCCCTCGACGCGTCTCCGATTGCATTCTTAAGCCTAATTAGGTTTACGAGGCTCTGTCCCGGCGAGGAAGCAATTATTGGTAATTGCGTAAAGATGTCACGCCGTAAGCGGATTGCAGGCGGTTTTACAGCATTGTACTCCTCTAAGCCACACCACGAGACCAGCAATGACGACGAAGGCCAGCAACAAGAGGAAGGGGACCCTTTTCTATCCTTTTCCCTTTCTCTCTCTATCTATCTCTCTCTCTCTCTCTTTTACTTCTTTCACAACAACCGACGACAATAACTCTCGAACTTGCTACCAACTCATCCTACTATCTTTTTCTTTTCGTTGCAAAACAATTGACTATTGGACGGATTAAAAGACACGCCTATTTAAATTCTTTCCACTAAACTCCCCGCTCACCCCCAACTCCGATTGAAATTAATCCTAATCAATCAAATTGATTTGCTACCAATAATTGCGTGGTCTATTCTAAATTTAAATGATCAAATTTAAACAACATTTTCTATTTTACTCATGTTCAATGTCTTCACCTTAATTACATTTATTTTATTTTTTTATAATCAAATCCTAGATACTCGTTAAATCATCTTAAAGAAGTAACCGTGTTTGGTGAAATATTTTTGTTTCAATAATTTTCATAAGTATCATTTTATTTGGTATCATGTTAAAATTACGTTTGTTTGATTCTTAATAATTCGATCTATACGAAAAAAAAACAAACACGTTAGTGTTCACATTTCAAAACTGTCCAGTTAAATATGAAATTAACTCTCTCCAGATCTCTCTCTCGCTCTCCTCTAATAAATCTCTTAAATCGAGGCAAAACATTAAAATATGTCTTTCGGAGTAGCTAGCTCGACATTAGGGAAAAAGGGTGAACAGGAAGAAAAAGATGAGAAGGAGGAAGAGGAGAAGGAGAACCAGAAAGTGTAGGTAGGAAACGTTAACCTCTCAACACGAACGCGAAGAAGACGATGAAGTAGGGGGCGTTGGTTGAGTAGGTGAAGGATGGGATGGGAGGGGGCTGTCGGTTGGGGTGTAGTAGGAGGATTTGGTTTGGAGTAAAAACTCAGAACGCTGTGAAAACTCGTTTAAAGATGAAAGGCCGACTAACGACTTATTTTCGATAAGGAAAAGTTAAGGCGTTTGCCCCTCGCGCCAGCAACGTGCCACTACAACCAACGGCACCACTACAACTACAACCTCACAACTATTACCACACTACCGTTACTATTAACAGCAAACAACCACCAACAAAATGGGGATGAAAAGTCGAATTCCCCAATCCTGTTCTCTCTCTTTCTCTCTCTCTTTCTCTCTTTTATCCCATCCACCGCCCTCTTCAATCTCGCTCACTCACTCTTATTTTGCACCCCCAACCAAACCACCTATCTCTTTTTCGTTTCCCGCGCAAAAACACAATAGTTGTGTGTGCGCGCGACTCAACTCGATTGCCATGTCAAAACGATGTGAAATGGGATTGATGTAATTCGGTTACATCAGCCACCCCCTCTTTTTTTGGGTACCGGGGTGCTCTCTTTTAACCCCCCTTATCCCACCCCACAACCACCTCCTCCTCCTCCTCTACAATTTTAGCCGCCTTTAGCGATGGATGGATGGATGGATGGATGGATGGATGGATGGCCCCTCGGTTACGTTCGCCTGCGCTTGCGCGCGCGCGCGCACCCACCCTTCCTTCGCTCTCGCCACAAATACAACGTTTGCTTTGTATACTCGACCACCGGCCCAAGCGCAGTGTCGCGATCCTTCGGCAGATTCTAATCGGTCGTGAAGTCAAACCAAATGACCGACAAAACCTTTAGGAGTTCCATCCCCGCCCTTTTCCCCTCCCCCTACGCCTCCGCCTCTCTTACTCCTAAGGGAGTTAGTCTCCCCTCGGGAGATATTTTCTTCGTTCGTTCTATGAATCCTGACCTAACTACTTTCCTGTGATTTTTCTGACGAAATTCGATTAATCGAATCACTTTTAGAAGAGATTTTGATTTAGATCGTTTTTTTTTTATTTCTTTTTTTTTCTCTAAGTATTTAGTTGCCCAGAAAATTTGCGCCAATCGTAATTTGAAACTTTAACGAGATGAACATAAAATTATATCGGCAAATTGAAAAAGATACAAAAATGTATGAAAGTAATGGTCTGATTTTTTGGTTTTAATGTATGCATTAAACCGATACTGTTTTTTAGTATCTTCATATATAGAAATTCAATATTTGAATTTGATTTTAAAAATGATTTTTCGATGTTTAATAAATGTTCGAAAATATCGACGAAAAGATTGACCTTTGGTTGATTTAATTTTGATCGTAAAATATTAAGTGTATTCCTATATCTCCGATCTAATTTGTATGCTTTATGAAAAAAAAAAAAAATAAATAAAAACTGGATACAGTTTAAAAAATCGAACGATATTAAGAGAAGATCGAATTAGAGTTCATTCGGTGAATAGAAAATTACTCGATGAATGTTAAATCATATTGCATGGGTATGATCGCGGAGTTTTGACAAAGTGTTACGTACTCGTTCGTAGCATTCAATTCCCCCCATCCTCGATCTTCGAAGGGATGTTTCGGAAACAATAAAGTTCAGCGTCGGAGAGTTATTACTGTCATTATTTTCGCAGATGTCACTTTTTGTCCTACGTGTGTGGATCGTGTGTAGAGAGAGAGAGAGAGAGAGTCTAAAGGAAAGAAGAAATTCGACTAAGGGGGTTGCATGGATGAGCAAGTGAATGAATGAATGACTTGTATTACATGTATATGTTTAAAAGATAGCAAATGAACGAAAGTAACGTTGGTTGAACAACGAGACCATTATAAAGAGAATAAACGCGGTCAATCGGATCTTCGGAATGTAATGCGGAAACGTCGCATCGAGTTTGATGGATTGATCGTGGATCATGAGAATTCTTTTCCCCTAAACCACCCCCCTCCCCCAGATTATTTTCGAGCTATAGCACTCGGGAAATCATCTCGTTGCAACGATAAACTTCGTTAAACTACTATTTCGTTGGCAACAGGAGCAACATCAGTAGCAGTACCAATACCAGTACCATTACCAGTACCAGTACCAGTACCAGTACCAGTACCAGTACCAGTGGCACCACCACCACGACCACTAGACCCAGTAGCAGCAACAGCAGCAGCAGCAACGACGGTGGTCGATAATTTCATTGGCTATGGAAAAATGGCCGGCCTTGTAATTAGCCTTCCGTTACGACAGAGAAGAAAGAGGAAAAAAAACAAAGAGAGAAAAATAGAAAAAAAAAAAGAAAGAAAGAAAAAAAGGGTAGTCGAGCTTAGAGGTACCTACCCATTTCTTAAAGCAATATCTACTCTATAAGTAAGTATGAGAAAATTTGATCGAACAATCCTTCCATTTAAGCGGCTTGATATTAAATTAATTTCCATCGAGCCGAGCAAACGCTTAATTAAGCGGTTGTATAAAATCAAGTTGGTCCCAGACGATACGCTACCATGAACACCTAAACTCGCGATAAACTGCTCTAAGCTATTCCAAAGTTATAACCGAATGGATAGTTTAATACCCATTCGCTCGAGTAAATTCGTAGAGTAAGAGATTAATTATTTTATATCAAGAGGTTAATCGCTCTCTCTCTCTCTCTCCCTTTCTCTTTTTCTCTTTTTATCCTTTTCTCTCTCTCTCTCTTACCAACTCACAACGTTACTTTGCTTGCTGACCTAAATTCTTCATCTCCTCGTTTATATCTACTTTCAACGCTAACGTTTAACAAAATTTACTCTTCGTTCGTTCATGAACGAACGAAGACTATCCTCCTTCTCCTCAGGGTTTCTAGGAAAATTTTACCAACTATTATTCCCTATGACAATGATGAAAGATTAACTTTTTATTAAAAAATATCAACAATTACGTATTACAAAAAAATATTCTTTCTTTTATTAATATTATTATTATTATTATTATTATTATTACATTTATTCTATTGAAGATAGATAACTGTAAGCTTGAATCACAAAAGTATTAGGAAAGAAAGAGAGTATCAATAAAAGGAAGAACAGAATGAACGTATTTGAGGATCGAAAAGACTTCTTCTTCTTCTTCTTCCTCCTCGACGATACTAAAGATGCCAAGAATTTCTTGGAAACGCGTCGGGTCCTCGTCCTCGTCCTCGTCCTCGTCGTAGTTTGGCGTTGGTGGCGGCACTTTGAACGGTAACCTCGTTTATGACGACGCTGGACACGGAATGTAGGAAACACCGATAACAGCGGTGACGGAAATATCGACTTTTGAGAGCTTCCACCCTACCACTACTCTCTCTCGTCGCGTTCCATCCCTTTCTCCCCGATTCCCTCCCCCTCTCACTCTCTCTCTATCCGGCCCTGGCAAATCATCCCGTTCCACTCCTCTTCCTCGAATTCAACGAAGAGAGACCGAATGAGTGAGTGAGATGGTGGTTGGACGAGGGACAGGGTGGGACGGGGGAATTGGGAGGGAGTAGATAGGAGGAAAAGAGGTAGAAAAGAGGAAGCGAGGAAAAGAGGATGAGAGAAAAAGAGAGAGAGAGTACGAAAGAGGGAGCAAAATGGGAGATGAGGGTGAGGGGAGGGCAGCCCACTCTGGTGGCGGTTGAAAGAACCAATTTTGTCCTAATAGAAAAATCCCCAGCGCCGTACCCAATTTATAAACCCACAAACATGGCTGGCGGAGGGCGCGTTCTCTCTTCTCTTCTCCCTCTTTCTCCTCTCCTTCGTTCTCTCGTTCTTTTTCCTACTTTTTCCCTCTCCTCCCGAATCCCAATGCACTGAACGCTGCTGAACATCGGATTTGTAAAGCTGAGTTCACCACCATAAAAGCCCCCGGTCGCGTGCGAACGCGTGAATTTGTCTCGCGCGACGAAAGCAGAGTAGGTGTATATATTTGCTTCTCTATCTCTCTCCCGTTCTCTCTTTCTTTTTTCTTTCTTACTCTCTTCCACAACGAATAGGCGAAAAGAAAAAGATGAAAAAAGGAACGATTTCGTGAGACGCGAGGAGTAAATTTTCTTCCCCTCCCCCAACCGCCGTTCTTTTTCTTGCAAATTTTCTCTCTCTCTATTTTTTCTTTTGTTTTCTATTGGATCGTTTGGAATTTGGTTGATAGTAATTTTGTTGATGTTGCATTATTACAAATTTTGCGAGAAAATTCTAAACGAAAACATAAAATTACTTTTGATGATATATTTATTAACGGGTTGCCTTGGAAAATTCGTGCCATTTTATTAATACGCGCGATTGATATTTTTCATTAATTGTATATATTTATCACAAAATCGGTAATAATTTTCTTGACAATTTACAGTCTTACGATTGTCCGAAAAGTTGTTGACGATTGTGGACAAAAATATACGCAAGTTTTCGAGCAACGGATAGATAATCCGAAAAATATTCGTCTATGCTAAACAAAAATCGTGTTTGTATTAAAAATATCAATCGATAGAAATTTTTCGGACAATCTAATGTATAATATATAATTTAGGTTTATGTACGTTGGTCTATCGAAATAAATAAACAAAGTGACTCGATCGAGTGAATCGAAATGTTATTTAATCGGCAATCGATCTACAGACGACCGTCGAGAAATTATCGTATGAAATAACCACGTTTTATATACTATCTATGCATATATGTATATATGTATATATATATACGCGCATAAATATACACGTATATATATTATGTGTGAGTGTATATGAATAATATACTATAGAATGAAATCGCGGGGCGAACGTAAATTGAAAATTATATCGGAATGGTGGGCGTAATGACGTATTAACGATAACGGAATTAAACGATTTCGCGTTTTCGATTTAATCGTCATAGGAATTACGAGTGGGCGATATATATCAAATCTTTCCTTTCATAATAATCGCTGATCGAGGAGATAGCAAAAGTATTAACGAACGGAAGGACTTCGCGAGATGATCTCGCGAGTGGAGGGACGCGTTTGAAGAATGAAAAAAAATAAAAGAAAAGAGAGAGAGAGAGAGAGAGAGAGAAGAAGAAGAAACGTAAAGGGAACACATGGCACGAAAGAGTACACCCATGTTAGCTACAAAGGTATCCAACAGAGATAAATACGTCGCAAGTTTAGAACGTGCACTCCTATCCTTGGCATATGCACGCAGCAGGAAACAAGACTGTCCATCTGCGGACCGATCAGATTCGACGATAAAGACTTTTTCGCAAATCGATTCTCAAATCTGATAATGTTTACCTTCGTCTCACGAACTATAAGGAAAATAAAATACCCGTTCGTTCTATACAATCTACATGAAACCTATCAAAGCATTTCATAGTTCTAAAATATTCTTAAATCATTTACAAAATCCAAAAGAATCCCCGAAACAAAATAAACCGGCAAACGTGAAACGACTTGACCAAATAGAAAACTAACGTTCGTTTAGATAAATATACGACAATAGGATTGTATGACAATCGTCGACATGATAACGGATCGTTTCTTTCCGAACGTTAGACTCTTCTCATAATTCTTCGCAGTTACTATTTTAATTTTACGTACAGTAAACCAACGTGCAGTATCATCTGACCCCGGGACTCGGTCCCATAGATTATTTAACAACGCCCGAGGCATCGGTAAACACGGGTTAGCGGATTGGCCCCAGGGCAAAGACCGAATGATAGTTAACGTACCGCTAAACGCCATTGGATAGAGGACCTCGTGTCCCTTCCCGCTTCAAGCGCCACATACCCGGAGTTTCGTATATTGCATGCGCAAGGGGGGGACCGAAATTTAATTTTGTGCTTTTTGTACAGCGCCAAATCGTCCCCTATCTCTTTCTCTCTCTCTCTCTTTCTCACTCTCTCTCTTTCTTTCTATATACTCGCCACGGTTGATCTCTCTTCCTCTACTTTTCTACACCCCTCTTTCTATCTGTATCGCTTTTTCACCTCCTCCTCACCTCCTCTCTCGCCCCTCTTTCGCACCCCTTTACCATCACCACCCCCCCCTCTTCGCTTTCGTCTACTCTACCCTCGACAAAACAGAGGCGTCACCATCCAAGAGATTTCACTTCGATTCTGTTTACTCTTTTTCATCTTCTTGTATTTTCCAATACTTTAGTTCTGACTATTTTCTTTTTTTTTTTTAAATAATAATCATCGATACTTCGGTTCCCGAATGAAGTTTACTTTTGGTGAAGTATTTTTAAGAACTTTTATCATAAACTTTTTCATAAAAGTCGATTCATAGTTCGCGTAATTTAATTACAAAAAAAAAAGAATACGATCTCCCATACATTTCTATTATTCTTTTTCTTTTTTTTTTTACGAGCAAATTTTCTCCTTAGCCATTTTTTTCTGATGAGAATTATTCAAATATATATATATATAATCGTAAAAATGTAAACATATTTGAAAATAGCTTTTCTATCCGTGGTCGGGAAACCACGTATCTCGATCATGTAAAATATGTGATATCGATTGTGGAAGCATGTATGCAAGTACGGTCAAGGGCACCTCGATGACGTCGATGACAAACTTCGATGATGGTCAAACTTTAACGATCCAAAAATATCATATTTTCTTTTGATCTTTTAAAAAACTCCAAACGGATTTAACCATAAAAAAAGAAAGTTATATGAAAATAAAAGTAAACAAAACAAAAGAAAATAATTGAAAAATTAAATAAGAGAAACAAGGAATCAAGTAAAAGGTAAAGGTTTTGAAATGCAAGTGACCATTCACGGTCGGTCACCTTTTGAACACACAAATACATCCACACATACACACACACATACACATACACAGATAGGTATATATAAACACACATAGAGACTTTGTTAACTTCTCAAATCGAGCCTGAGAGTCGGAGCGTTTCATTTCCGGACGCCCCACGCGTTCTCTATTGTTCCTGACAGATTAACCTGACGCTAGTAACGATGATCCCTCGTCTCTCAGATTGTCAAGTTGCCGTTCATTACAAAATTCGAGAGATGAAAGAGAGTAAGAGAGAGAGAAAGACAGAGAAAGAAAGAGAGAGTCAGAGAGAGAGAGAGAGAGAGAGAGAGAGAAAGGGAAAGAGTGTCTCTAGTCTCTGTTGGACAAGAACAAGAAGAGGAAGAAGGAGAAGAAGGAGAAGAAGAGAGAAAACAATAGAAAGAGACAAACATATCCTAGAAATAGAAAGAGAGAGAAATAGAAGGTTATAAGAGAAATACCGAGACGAGAGAGTACATTCGAGAAGTGGTAGTGCAAAAGAGATCAACACAGAGAGAAAGACAAAAAGAGAGAGCGAGAGAGAAAGAGTAGGTACAGAGAGATGGTTGACTTGATGAAATCATGCCGCGAGAATTAAACGGGGATACCTCGTTTACGTGTGTCGCTAGTATCGTTTACCTGTGTGCAAATCCATTTCTACATACACGCTGTATATACATTCATATATACATGTATATATAGAGAGAGAGAGAGAGATGTATATGTGTGTGTATGTTATGTATGTATGTGTATCTTTCTCTAACTGTGTGAAACGGTACTGGGCTCCAATTGGCGGGAGCAAGACAACGGTAGGAGTTGACGGCAGTGTATACACAGTTAATTAAGCTGGAGTACCACGGATGGAGGAACGCGAGAGGAGGATTCAAGAGATGAATAGAGAGAGACAGAGAGATGCTGAGAGTGAGAGGGAGAGAAAGAGAGGGAAACAGAGTTACGTGGTGGGGGAAGGAGAAGATGAGATAGCTGGAGAAGGCTGCTGCTAGTAGGTGGGTACATAAAGAGAGAGAGAGAGAAAGAGAGAGAGAGAGAATGGCTGAGTTTGAGAGAGATAGAAAAACCCTTTGCAACCGAGAGCAACGATGACGCTCTATCTCGTCCTGTCCTGTACTGTTCTCTGTCCTCTGTCCTGTCCTGTCCTGTCTTGTCCTGTGGCCTACGAACGTAATTTGTTCTACGAATGTGCTGCGCACTTTCAGCGGTTTTCATCATCTGTTGCCATCCAAAGACGTTCCACAAGTTTCGGAACAACAAATTTTACTCCAGGCTATTTAATTTCTTTTTTTTTTCTTCTTTTTTCTTTCTTTCCAGGAAGATTAATTTGACTTCGTGCTGATAAGTTAAATATAATACTTACAATTAGTTAACGAGATCGACGAATTTTAATTCATTTATGAAAGATCTTTGAACGGTATTTTGATGTCGATCGAAATTTTGTTCTTGTTAATTACTTCGATAATATTAATACTCGAATATATTTGAGTGTACGTATTCTTTATACATCGTTGGTGGAAATTTTGAAGAAAATATTTTCTGTACTAATTAAACAAGAAAACGTTTGTTCAATGCAATATAAATTTATTACAATTTTTTTCTTTCGCTATAGGACATTTTGATACATTTGTAAAATATTTGTCATTAATAAAAATAAATTATTTCAATTACTTTGATTATAATATAATTATAATAGACAAATTACAATGATTAATGTAGATCAAATATTTGATTGAATATCAAAAGAATATTAAAATGAATAAAGATAGAGTAAAATGTGGAATATAATTTAAGTATTCATCCAATACAATCATCTCATTCAATCTTATCTCTTTTTGTATCCAAATACCATAGACATACATATATATATATATAAATACCATAATAGACAAGAGATTAGGCGTCGGAAATCCGAAAGATCCTTGTAAGAAGACATAAATACTATTCTCAATGAGCCACCCGCCGAGTTGTGTTTAGTCCTGTTCTAAAAACTTGTGTTGTGAGATCTGTCTGAGGTTTACAATGGTAAGGAAAACACCACCCGCGGTTTCTACGCACCAAACAACAGCCATTCTTTCTCCATTTCTTCTGGTGAAAAGGCAGGAGGATAGTGAGAATGAGATGGAATAAGAATGGTGTACACACTCGATTCTATTTTTCTTTTTTTTATTTTCTATCCAGTGCAGATCTCTTGGCTACCCGTTTTACGATGCACTGCACTGGTTTCTTCTTCTTCTTCTTCTTCTTGTTCGCACCTCTTCGAAAATAAACGAAGAGAAAAATTTTCTTCCTACCCTCTCTATCTCTCTCTCTCTCTTTCTTTCTTTCATTTTTTTCTTTCTTTCTTTTTTCCGCAGATAAAACGGATCGTCCATTGGGGTAAAATTGAAGCGGATTAAACTCCTGATTCTCGAACGAAATTTTCTCAATGGTCGACACAACGAAATTAGACTTATCTCGGTCATCTTAGGGTCCACAAGTCTATCTCGTACACGCAGCTGCTTCTCTCCTCTTCTTTTTTTTTTCTTCTTCTTCTTCTTTTCCTTCTTCATTTTCTAATAGATTTTCTCATGATCAACTCTAAGAAGAGAATACTGTACTCTAGTTTTCTTCCTTTTTATTATATTGTTGTAGACGGTGCTTTTATTCATGCCGGCTCGTGTCAGATTTTTCGCATACTTTTTATTTCTCTCTCTCTCTTTCTCTTTTTCTCGAAAGAAAAAGATAGAGAAAAATAACGTTGCTCCTTTCGACGGGCAAGACACGCGCCATTGTTGTGAACGGACGATCGGTCGAGGACCTTAAAGACCGACAATGTGTTTACAATGAAGTCGAGAATCCGCTCCGTTTTGCTAGAACGGTTTTCAAACATACGTTTCACGACGATCGAGAGATCGGATCTATCATTTTGTTTGCCGATTTGCCGCGCTCAATGCTCACTTTATATTGTCATAGAATTCTTACTTAGGTTTCACCTAAGATCCCTCGATTGGATAAAAATATCTTACTTACTTACTTACTTATGTTAGATGTTTCACGTTTCCTATTCTTTTCTTGATCAATCGAAACGATTTTTTACGTTACCTACTTCTTGACAAATAAATTAATCACTTACTCTTATTTCTCTTTTGGTAAATCAACATTTTTATTTAAGTATAAATAATAATTTTATTCAGTATTTGTAATTAAAAGTTGTGGATCGTATTTAATCTTATTACAACTATCGACAATTTTTTATTAAAAATAACAACCGCCGATTTTTAAATATATCAACCTAATCAATAACAGACTAAATTAATGATTTCATCATCGACTTGATTTCTCGACGACGTAAATTAAAAATAACATCAAAAACAAAAAATAAATAAAAATATGAAAGGAAAATATGCGTTGGCACGCAAAATGCAACTTTTTACTTCCACTATTCTGTTTTTTTTATTTGATCGTTCTGGCAGAAAATTATTCAATAAAAATCCAATAAATATACCCACGATCAGATTCGTCATGACTCGTCAAAAACAACTCGAGTGCACTTTTAAAAGGAAACAAAAACGTTTCCTCTACTCTCATTAGGATATCGTTGCCATAATTACAGCTTACCTTGGAGCACAAAATGGAAACATCATTTTCCCTCAAAGTATAGGCTCGCGAGTTATAGGGCTCCCAGAAAAATGGCTTAAAAGAGAGTTTCGGTTATCCGTTTGGAGATACGTACACACTTTTTGCTCCAAATAGGAGGAGGTAGGTCGAAACCGTTTAACCGTCGTAGCTACCTGAGTTTTTCACCGTCTGGTTAGTAATCCATCGAGCTACTTGAGAGACGATAAAAAAGAAAACGGAAGAGAGAGAGAGAGAGAGAGAGAGAGAGGGAGAGATAGAGAAGAAAAAAAAATGAAAGAACGTCCTGTTAAAAGTTTAGAAAGATCAAACACTGGAGGTTTAAATTAGCTAAAACTGGAAGTAAAGTGCCGAAGGGATAGGTATAGAACGAAGCCAAGGTTAGAAAATAAATGTGGCTGATCTAATACCGTTGGTTCCTAATTCTTTCTTCTCTTTCTATCTCTTTCTTTCTCATTCATTCCTTCTTTGTCAGATATTTATCGCTGTAAGTGGGATCCGGTTAAATGCAACTCTGATCTGATTTCCACGAGGGACTTAAAAGCTTTTTCTCCAGAGCTACTCTTTTCTCTTTCTATCTCTTTGTCTATCTCCGTCTGTGTTTCTACGTTGGAGCCAGGAACAAGATTGGTGGCCGAGATTGGGCGGGGTGGAAAATGGCGTTGTCGAGGACTCATCGACTCTTCGGAATATTCGCGAAGAGCGGAGATAAGTAAATTCTATGTGACACGGCACGCTCGTGGGAACATTGTTGTCCTCCGAGAGAGACCCTTTACCGAGATTTTATCCCTTACTCCCCTCTCTCTCTCTCGTTCTAACTACACGTGTCACGATCCTTTCTCGTATTATTAAATACATCACCGGTTCAAAATATATTTAACTCAAAAGAAAACACATTTTTTTACCAATACGTTTCCTGTAATTTCCAATTTTACTTTTTATACTATCCCTAATTCTTGTAATTTCAATTTGAAAAATATTTTCAATTAAGATTAGATTCAAGCAATTTTATCTTATTCCCATAATACCTGAAATTCTTGTAACACTTCCAAAAAATATATTTAGAATTTTTTTTTTTATTACCACTATAACTAATCCTAATAATATTTAAGAACATACATATTAAACAAGAGAAATAAAATAAAAAGCAAAAAAAAAGTTTTATTTCAGTATTCCAGAATGTAAATATATAACATTAAATACAACTAACATAAGAAAATTTTCATCTCAAAATATAATCAACAAAAGAAATTGATCTATGTAAGGTATCTTTGATATTAGAAACTGTATACAAAGTAATAGAAATCCATAGGAAGTAGGGAAAGTTCTTTTCCTCTAACGGCCGAAACGTGAATTCATCCGCAACGTATAATTTAGCTCAATATAGTTAGATCGATTTTGAGCAAGCTACTGTGTGTTTCGCTAGAGGCGGATATCTTTTGTCGCGCGGTTTTGTGGGCGTACACTTCCCCCCAGGCTAAAACGCCAAATGGTAACGACGATACGCGGAATCGAGCGTGGAATGGGAAACAGGGATTTATTTTGTGTCCTCTCGTTGGTTTTTGGTCTACGGGAATGGAAAAGAAACAATTTCCAAGCCCGACGCGCGCCAGTTCTGCTAACCGGAAAAGCGTTCCCGCTTTTTGCTGCTTTGTCACCAGGCAAATCCAGAAAACTCATGAAAGGAACGTTCTGCGCGGATAAAAATCTGTTATCCACTCGTTTCCTCTTTTTTTTTCTTTCTTCTTCTTCTTCTTCTTTCTTGTTTTTTCATCCCCTTTTCTCTCTCTCTCTCTCTCTCTCTTTCACTCTCATTGGGTAACAAAAATCCTTTCCATTGTAAATTCAAGATAAAGCTATGTACAAATTCGAACGTTAATCTCTTTCTCGCTTTGCCATTAAATACAAATAAAAATAATATATGAATCGTTTAATTCTTATTCAAACAAATTCATTTATATTAATTTCGAAGGATCGATCGAAACTTCGTTAGAAAGTAATTTCTGTTAACGATAGAAAGAACGTTGTTGCTTTAACAAATAGTTCTCGTTAGACGTACTCGTATATAAAAATAATAAAATATAATCGATCATTATATATATATATGAATAATCTTTTAAAGCGATATCATCGTAAAAGATATATAGAACATTAATAGGAATCTACGTCTAAGGTAGTCCGAAGTCAGTGAAATGTATGAAGCACATACACAGGAGCATGGAAGGCTCGGCGTAAGCGGTAAGCTTTACCTCATTTCTGGCAATTACAGGGGATGCCAGAATCCGCCGCAAGAATCAACCCACACCGGGCACCCTCTGTACACTCTGTGTCTACGCGTATTTCGTCTCACTCGTTCTAAACCTGTGTGTAAGTAGATATATATATACATATGGGTGTGTGTACAAGTAAGTATATTAAGGTGTATAGGTGCGTATGTTGAGAACATTTGTATATCGGTGAGAACCAGCCCTCGGTACGTTCGCTTTTGCGCACATCTAGAACCCTTCCCTCTTCCCACCTCTCTTACACAAATATACACACAGTCTACTAAAGATCTACACACATGCATACATACATACATACAGACACACACGCACACACATATAGAGAGAGTGGAAACGCACGTAGGTTGTCACAGAAGCCAGAAGAAAACTCGTCGTTCGACCATTCCACCCCTTTCGGAGTCTAACGCAAGCCGAAAACTCTCCCCACCGTGTTAGAATATCAGATTGGGGGTTGGGTAAAGAATAAAATGTAAGAGTGGGATTGAGCACCACTGACTCGCCATGTTCGTCGATCTCTCCTACCATTGGTTAGGAACAACCTCGGGCTTTCTTACCATTGGCCGATCGAAACCACGCCCATTACGTTTAACTCCAGGATCCACCTCCCCTCCTCCTCTTTCTTCCCTCACGGTTCTATCTATCTATCGTGGCTCTCTCGACTAAGAGTAGTTGTGTGCAGCTGCAACAAAGGCCACCCCGCTAGACGACGGCCGGCTAGTCCTCGAGTAGGACGCACGCTCTCTCACTTCTCAAACCTTCGACCCCTTACATACGACATTACGTATTTTGGGTGAAAGAGAGACAGACATACACACTCAGATAAAGAGAGAAAGAGAGAGAGAGAGAGAGAGAGAGAACAAGAGGGAGAAAGAGAGGCAAACAGAAATAGATAGAAAGAGAGAGAGAGAGAGAGAGAGGATTGATAGAAACAGAAGACAGAAATCACAATCTATCAAACCAAAGATCATTACAATTTTCAACTAACTCGTGTCAAGATCTAACTGCTTTGACTAAAGAACTATACAAAGTAAGTGATTAATCGACCCAAGTTTTATATTTCAAGCTAGTGTTTTTCTCAAGAGGTTTGACACGTCAGGAAAGGATTCTACTTAAAATTGTTGATTGTGCAAGAAACATTAGAGATAAGAAGAAGAGGAAGAGTATATTCTTCGAGAGAGGGGGTGATCATCGATCTAGTTTGTCTGGTTTTTGTTTTTCTTTTGTTTTGGTGCGGTGTTAAAAAATATGATGAGATCCGTGTAACGGTGCGTTTTACCACGAAAATGTCATCGTGAAAATAATTCGTTCATTTGATTTCTACGTAAAAACAAGTGATATTTCGGACAGTGAAATAATTTATTATTCTCATGACTTTAGAAATAAATTCGTTGATAGTTTAAACTGTAACAATCGTTTAGTTGCTTACGAGTGGCCTTAAAAATTCGTAACGTGTGAGAAACGATTGGGCAAAAATAAAAAAAAAAAAGAAAAACAAGAAAATAAACACGCGTTGTTTCGCGCGTCGAGGAACAAAAAAATGTCCTCTCGTTGTTTTCTACGCTGAAACGTGTGTTATCTCGTACTCGGAAAGTGAACTTCTCGTCCAGTCGGACGGATAAAAGATAAAATCAAAATATAATCAAAATACGTAAACGTTCACGATAAATCAGTGACATCATCATTCCGTCGTCTTCTTCTTCGGATTTGTCAGATTTAACACGGCGATGGATTCGCAGCAGCTCGTTGAAACGAGCTCGCAAAACAGTCAGGACCTTGTCCTGCCAAAACCAACCAGCAGCACCCCACGACACAGCATCGATGCCATACTTGGCCTGGCTAATCACAAAAGGAATCATCAAGAGATGGAAGACAATAATCGCGAGACTCAGGAGAACGCTGGTACTCCTTTGTTTATCACACACGTATACACATGCACACACATACATACATACATCTCTTTTAATATATTTTTCAAAATATTTTTTAATCTATTTTTTTAGAAATATTTTTCCCATTTATATCGAGAATTTTTGTGTACGGACTATATTATTATTTTATTTAAAAATTTATTAAGACTGTTATGTGCGTTATTTAATTTGATAATTATTATTCTACATGTTCAATCTATTTAATCGATATTTGTAATGGTTTTCTTTTTTTATGAAGATATTTTGACAATATCATTGATATATTATATATCGTATTAATTATTTCAAATGGGTCATTTGTTCTAAATCAGATTGAAACATTGTATTATTTGTAAAACGATCATATTTATCTGAAATTAGAATGAATTAGGGTTATTTAGGTAGGACGGTATTATCGTTTGAATGTTCCGACGGTGCACGCTCGTTAGCCATTAGAGAACGAGTTATTCTTCTCTTTTAAAATAATTCATTCTTTTACTTTTATCATAGAACGTATAAAGATTAAAATGGAAAAGAATTCAATATAATATTTGTATGTAATATTTGAAAATGATGTCAGCATAAATTGATTGGCCTCGTGCGTGTGCTTTTACTATACGGCTATCATCACATATCATTAAAAACAGCTACGTAGATACGTGTCTGCCGATTATTTGCAAATGTGTGTATACGTCCTGTGTATTTGTGGGTGTGTGTGAATACTATGTGTGTGTGTGTGTGTGTATTCTGTCGTTCAAGTCGCACGGATAGCTTGCCGGTAATGTTAGCGTATAATTGGAAAATCGTTATTATCGTTGACGATCTCAACTCCGACGACACGGCAGCCGCGTTAATTCGCAGTCCGAGTACAGTCAAACCGAAGCCCTTTAGAAAGTCTTTCCCACTGACTTTTTTTCCCATATCTATCTATCTATACATATGCATAATTATATACGGTGAATGTATGTTTATATATACCAACGTGCACACATATGTGAATTTATGTTCTCATTTTCCAATTTACGTACGTAGATTTACCCGAATATCTTTTTATTTTTAAAACATTTAAACGAATTTTGTTGATTATTTAAGTATATTACAAATTTTAATAAACACGCGTAAATAATTTTAATTAATTTTTTAATTAAACAAATTTAAATTTATTTTATTTATATTTTAAAAGTTGTAATATACACGGTTAGATTATCCTTACATTTACTAAGATATTTTTATTTGAAACAAATATTCAATGTATTTGTTACATATTACAAGTAATAAAATACACTTGTTGATAAGTTAAATAATTTTAACTTAAAAGATAAAATTAAACGTATGACATATATTATTACAAAATTTACCATAAAAATTTGTCAAATAAATTCATACGAAATGACATTAAATAAGATCGATTTAAGCGATTAGATAATCGATGATTAAATGACGTAACTGTTAACTCACATAAATATTATTAATGTAAATAGATAGATATGGGTGTATATAAACACACACACACATGCACCTAGAAACAAACATGCACATATATATGTCGGTCATCGAGTAAACGTATATCCAATAATTCCAATTTCGAGACACACTTTCGTCTGGAAGGTCGAATTTATCCTTCGAGCAATGAAAACGAGCGTCGTTTTCGTGTCATTCTACCTACCGCGTTCGCGTTTCGTGCAGGTGCACGTATCGACGCAACACTTTCGGTGGAAAGGTCAGAATCGACAAAACAATTTCGTACGGGTGCTACTACCGTTATCGAAAGAGAAAGAGAGAGAGAGAGAGAGAGAAGACCACGAGGGTGAATTGAGAAAGAAAGAGACGGATAGAAACGATGACGAGTTTAGGGGCTAATAAAGTAAAACAATTATGGGGAAATAACAAAAATCACATAATCGAAACCATAAGAGACCAGTGGGGACTTTTCTTTTATTCGCGCAAATAAAATAATAAGAAAAAAATTACAATATTCACGAGTAATAAACTTAATGAAATAAAACGATTATGGGATGGGATGGGATGGGGAGAAATCGAAATCGTACCGGGACACGTGGGCGTTTCTTTTAATACGCAAATATAAAAGAAAATAATTATTGGATAAAAATTATAAAGAACAACAAAATAAAAAAGGAAAAGAATAAAATTGAGATGCGTAATAATTAATGAAAAGAAAACAAATTTGTTCTTCGATAATTTTCCAGGTGAGATCATTATGGTTGAACATGATGAAGTTAGATCATCGGTAGAAGGTTACATCGAGAAATAAATTTCAATATCAATCCAATTAATCTCACATAAGTTGTACGATGAAAAGAGAAGGAGAAGGAGGATGGGACTGGATGTGAAAGAGAGAAAAAAAGAAACGAAGAGAGAGAAAGAGAGAGAAGGGTGACGCGTGATTTTTGGCAAAGGTTGACGTTAATTGCTTCTTAATCGCCGACGTCAGATCGAGATACCATCTGTTGAGATGACAAAAGGAAACTACTCATGGTAGCTGCTTCTTGATAAGAAACTAAAAAACAAAAAAGGAATAATAATTAAAAAAATAAAAGAAAAAACAAACGAATACGATACGCAAAAGAACAAACAAATTGATCGAAAATAAAAATGAAAGAAATAATAATATAGAGAAAATAATAAACGAAGGTGATATTTTTGAGGGATGAATTGAACGTAAACAAAATATTTGGAAAAGGCAAGGAATAAAAATGCAATTAAACGAAAAAAAAAGAAAAAAAGAAGAAGAACGATAAATAAAGTCGATATTTTGGAAAGGGGGAGAGTGGGATGAGTGGATGAATTGAACAAAATAAAAAATAAATATTATTTCAAAAGACAATGAAAAGGAATGAAAATAAAATGTAAAAACAACAAAAAAACATTAAAAAATAGGAAGAAGAATAACTTTGGAAAAGACTGCTTAGTTGTGGTTCAATCTTGTCCGGCTAATCGAATTATCATTAATTAAGATACCGCGTGCGAGAAGGAAAGGTAAAAGCCGAGCAGCGCAGTCTCTGCTAATAAGTACGGAGGAGAACGGCTTAGAAAGATAAAAAAATATAAAGAAAGAACGAGAAAGATATATATATATACATGATAAAAAAAAAAGATTAAAAAAAAGAATTAGATAGAAGCGGCTTTAAGTCAGTCGCTTCTTAAGAGTGAATTGACGTGCCTACTAATGGATCGTGCCTTCATCATCTGCTTTCTTTTTCATCATCTTCATCTTCTTCTCTTCTTCTTCTTCTTCTTATATTTCATCATCTTCTCTTTTTCTTTCTTATTTATTTTCTTTCTGTGTGCGTGGGTGTGTGTGTGTGTATGTGTCTTTGTCTTTTTATCTTCTTTTAAGGAACTTTATCTTAAAACGAAGTTAACCAATCTAGTATCGTCAAGTAAGACGGATCACCTTTTTGAGAAGGCAGCAAAAGAGTACACGATTGAATCATTAGGATAATTGGAGAACAGGTGTTCCTTTAACGTCTTGATTAATTTCTTTCGGTTTATACGGTAATTATCGGCATCGTTTGGACGATTAAACTAAACTCTTTTTCCCCTCTCTATCTTTCTCACTCTCTTCTCTTTCTACTTTCTTCTATGGCGTATGTTTCTCCTCTTTCTCCGTTAAACACACACAGAGACACGTGTGTGTGTGAATAATTTTACTCACAAGCAGAGAACTCGTTAAAATGCAAAACGCCAAGTCCACCGTTTGAGATTAGTTCCTTTTTTTATTTTTAATTTTTCCTTTCATACTCTCCCTCTCTCTCTCTTTCTCTCGTGTTTCTTTTTCGTGTTTTTTCTTTTTCTTCTTTTTTTTATTATTATTAATGCATATTACTACGTTGTTACATTATCTTAATGTAAGTTAACGTTAAGCTTTATGCTTAAAGGTTTTTATTTAGCGCTGATTTAAATAAAAATATTAAGAGAGAGAGATGTATGTTGCTTTCTCGAGAGTTCTTACGTGAATTTAATTTTAAATAAATTGATTCGTAAGCGAGATTGTTTAAAATCCTCACCTTCAACTCGTTAATTTCTTTTCTTTTGTTTATTCTAATGCCATAAAAAAAGAAAAAAAAGAAAATTCTTCTATCTCAATCATATATTACAATGTCTTTTATTATACAATACTTTCTTAAAGATTATAACTTCATTTCTTCCATACTATTTTTTTCTTTCCTAATCATTCAAAGGAAAACCTCTCTCTCTCTATCTCTATCTCTCTCTTTCGTCTCCTTCTTTCCTTTTCTTTCTCTTACTCATTCTAATGTCTGTATTACGGGAAAAAGATCGTGACACCGTCTGCAAACGTGTGCCATACGCAAAAGTACTTTGTTATAGAAGGGGGTAACTTCGATCGCGTGACCAAAACAATAATAGGTAGGTGGTGTACGTGTGTACACGCAGATACACACCATCGTACAAGACTATGTGTATGCGACAAAAATAAAAAAAGAAAAAAGAGAGAGAGAGAGAGAGAGAGAGAGAAACAGAGGTCGGGGTGCAAGCAATTACGTGTAATTTCATACCCGTTTATTGCGAGAACAGCTTGTTTTTTGGTCGGACGTTCACGGGGCCATCGAATAAACGTGAAACTGGTCTCCGTGCAAACCGGGTTGCACGCCGAGCTCAACCGCCGACGGACGACGACGTGGGGAAGGGGGGTAGCAGGGGAGGGCGGTGGGTAAAAGTTTCGACGAATAAACGGGCTTCATTAATTACGTTCCGCGCACTTTTTCGATAAAATTTCTATCAAATTTACTTTTGCGGAGCGAGGAGTAACTCAGCAGCAATTTGCGTTATAACATTTGGTTGGAAATCGAGGATCTGAAAGGGAGGTGGGGGGCCAGAGGTTTGCTGGGAATCCGGGCTGAGGGTGGGATCGGGAAGAGGGTCGGGGGTACTAATGGTAGGGGAGGGCTGGGGGATGGATAGAGGGATGTTCGAGAAATTTTTATCGCCTCGATACGTTCGATTTAAACGAGCGTCGTTTGTTTACCCTAGAGCGCTATTTGTCCGAGCGCTAAATTAAAAAGGTGAATCTTCTGGTGATCCAACTGAAAAACGGGGAACGCGCATGCGCGTTTTTATCCTATCAATCCTACCCAGCTTTTCGTCTCGTTTAGTTTCGTTTCGTTTCGTTGCGTCGTGTGTTTGTACGTTAATGTGTGTGTGTGTATGTGTGTGTGTGTGTGTGTTTGTATGCGAGGATGGAAAGAACGAAAAGAAATCGATTATCTCGAGTTAAAGGTCTTCCTGAAATTATTCCGATTGAAAATAATGATAATAATATCAATAATGATGATAATAAAAATAATCATTCCTCCTATACAATAACGATTTATATTTTATATCGGTAAAATTTTGTTAAGAAATTGTAAATAGTAAATAATACGAAGGGGTTAATCTGTTGAATTAAATTTATTCGATTTATTTTGCGGGGAAAAAAAATATCCAATAATAATTTAGACGAAATTTAATATAAAACACGAGTAATTTTAATGTATTGTAATAACAAAATACCTTGCATTTATTTGACACCAAAAAAAAAAAAGGATAATACAAATTTCTATTAAGTTTCTATCGAAACGGTAATCGTATCGTTAACAAAGTATAGTGTTGCTTAGGTATACCAATCGTCGCGTTAATCTTTTTTTTCTGATAGAAGAAAATGAAAAGAAACTTGAAGAGAATAAAATAGAGATAAACACATGGAAGATAAATAGCAATCATAAGAAAGAGAGAGGGAGAGAGAGAGAGAGAGAGAGAAAGAGAAAGAGAGAGAGATAGAGAGATAGATAGAGAGAAGCTTAGCAATTAAAGCGAATTACCGTCGGATCAAAGCTCACGAGTAGTAATTGGTGCACAGGTGTCGGCGATCAATCGTACACCGGGAATCGTCGCGGAACCTACTTTACTTCGTAGAGATACCCGAAACGTTTCAGTCGTGATCGATAGTCGTCGACGAGACGACACGAATCCAAAGCGAAGACAGAACGTGAAAGAGAGAAATATACACACACACACACACATACAAAGGTAGAGAGAGATGTTGAAAACGAAGATAGATATAGTTAACCCTTGCTATAAACTCTCTCTCTCTCTCTATATATATATATATATATATATATATATATCTAGTTATCTATCTAGCTATCCAGCTATAGGCAAATGAGAAACGCAGATATACATAAGTACATATATCCAGATGTTCACGGCAAGGTGGTATTCGTGTAATTTGTGCACCGATTAGCAATCAGTACGTCATTACCGCGATTAATATTGACGCCTGGATAATTCAAAATCGGTATACTAAATACATCGATAAAGCGAGTAGGAGTATTGTTCTAATTTGTTTCAACGTTTTCATTAGGATAGATTAAATTATATACATTAATAGATTGATAACTAACTTTCATTATTTCTTTTTTTTTTAAGATACAATAATGAACACTTTTTTTAACTATACAAATACGAGGATATTTTTGTATAATCATCGATCTGAGTCACCAGTTTTATTACGGTCTGGTATAATTACAAACGAAGGTTAGTTAGCATGTTAAATATTTCTAATGTAGGTACTTGATCATCTTGAAAGAATTTCTTGAGCTCGGTGAGCAACGAAATGTGAATTTTAACACGCCAAGTGTATACTCGTATCTATGTATATTATCCCTTTCGTATGGAAGCTAACGAAGCTCGTGCACCGATCCCAGCTAAGATATCCCAATGAAGCGTGCACGCTAGGGAACAATTAAATTATTAACCGGTAACCATAACGAGGGGCAGAGAAAGAGAGAGAGAAAGAGAGAGAGAAAGAGAGGGTGGTAGGGAGAAAGTTGTTTTATCCTTTATTACAAGCTAAGTTTGTAGGTATACCTAAAGTACTACGTGCAGTTATATTTCCACGAAACAAAATAAAAAAGAAAAAAGAACACTTCAAGAGAATCTAATCGAATAAAAAGATCATCAAAATTATTTAGACGTTTGAAATATAAAAGTTAGATCGGTGTGACAGCTAAAAATATGATCTTTCAATTTTTTTTGTTTTATTTTGTTTTTTTTTATTTCTATCTCCATCTTTTTACGTACGTTCGTTCGTTCGTTCGTTCGTTCGAATCGTCGTGTATTGAAAAAAAATCATCAAAATTATTTATATATTTAAAAAACAATAGTAGGATTGCCTTGATGGCTTAAAATATGTTCTTTCAATTTTTGTTTTATTTTTCTTTTTTCTTTCTCCTTTTTTTTCATTTCTGTACGTTCGTCTCTTAGTCTTTATCTTTATCTATCATCTTTTCGTTCGTTTAAATGGTCATATTTCCGTTACGCTTAAGCACGAAATATCGGAAATTCAGTTGGTTCTCGTATTTCCAGGGATTTCAACGAAAACCTGATTCCCGATCAGCTTAATTCGACTCGAAGCGGTGCTTCTGAAATTTTCAAAACTTTTCAAAGACCGATTAAGAACGATCCTCGCGTGATACCATTAAACGAATTAGTCGAGTGTGATAAGCGAGTAACCATGTATCGAAAAATCTTCGAGAAAATATTAGCAAATAATATTCCTTCACAAAATCACTAATAGGAATACAAAAGGTAAATAAAACAAAAATCAATGATACGTCTATTAAATCTCATTTTCATTATCTAACGATAGGACAACGTATAGAACAAAGTTGTTTCTCCTCTTAATTAAACCAACAGATAAACGATATTACTTAATTACAAGATATCGAAATCTTTCGAGAAAATATTACAAACGTCACATATACCGAAACGCAAATTGGAATATATAAAATATTTAAAAAAAATACACAAACACACACACACTAAACAAAATGTCCGAAAGACGAAATATCGATGAGTTTCCTATCAAATTTCATTTTCATTATCAAACGAGGTGGCAATATAGAGAACAAAGTTGCCTCTCCTTCGAGTAAGTAAGTAAATAACTAAGTAAGTAAGTAAGTAAGTAAGTAAGTGAGTAAGTAAGTACGTTGACCCGTTTGTTAGAAAGAAACTTTATCCTCGAGGGCAAGAACTTGATGACAGCTTAAGAGCCTTTTCTCTAAGGCAAGAGTCAGAGAGAAGAGAGAACAAGAGAAAAGAGATAAGAGAGAGAGATAGAGAGAGAGAAATAGAAAGATAAAACTAGTTCTTAAGAGCACACGCTTCCTAGCACACGTTCGCCACCACACTTTGACAATTTAATAATTCGATACTGGGTACGCGAATAATCGACGAACCTGATACTTTCTTAGACTATGAACGATCAAGAACCATTTTATCTCTTTCTTTTATATATTCTATCCATCTCTCTTTCTCCCTCTCTCTCTCTATCTCTCTCTTTCTCTCTCTCTCTTACTTGCAATATTTTATCGAACAGAGCCAACGGTCGAGAAGACAGGCAAGGATTAGTGACTCGATATGGAACCTGTTCATTAATTTTATTAACAGACATGCTGGATTACTCGGCCGTACATGTTTCGAACGATGATCAAAGACTGTTCGATAGGGATAAGCGCCATGTTTTTTGTTTTTGTTCATAAGTGCTATAAAACGCGACCGTTGTCGTCGCGAATAAAAATAAATAAAAATAAAATAATAAAAGAAAAGTATTTTATCATCGGTTGTCTCGAATCGTTCGTAAATTTTCACCAATGAAATTTCAAAATGGAAATTTGATTCTATCGTTGCTTCCGTATAGAAAATACACATTTATCTGTTGGCTTTAACTCGAAATATCTCGGAAATATAAACGATTCATGGTTGCCTTTTTATCTCTCGTCTAACGTTAAATTGAGAGGGGATTAAAAAAACGACTCGGAACAAAAATACAAATATGAACAAATATTCTATTATTCTTTTTTTGTCAGATTATTCTTTGGAGAAATTAAAAGAACGGAAGGAGGAAAAAAAAAGAAAATGTATAAAATTTGTGACCTAAATTCGAAATAATGAACACTGAATTATTCGAAATTAATACGAATGCATTTCTATTAGTTATCATAATTACGATATATAATCTAAAAAAGAAAAAATACATACAACACACACACACAAAGTAATGGTGTCCTCCTCCTCTCTTTGTCTATCTCTCTTTGGTTTCTCTTCCATTCTTTTTGAGGAAGGAAGAGCCACGCTCTTGGGTTAGCGGAGAGGAGGATCGATATGGTGCGTCGGATTAAATCGCGCGAAAGGTGACAGCGGGGCTTTTACGAAGAAATTTCCGTCGAAACTTTGTGCCCTGGCGCAAAGTGGCCATTGCGTTTCGTTCCGGAGATAAAAACCGAAAGAGTCGGTTCCGAGCGTTGGAAGAAGACAAGAGAGAAAGAGAGAGAGAGAGAAAGATATATATATATACATTGGAAGAAGAAGAGGGTGGAAGAAAAGAGAAGGAGAACACCAGTGACGGTCCACGAGAAGACAAATTCTGTAATCTTCTTTGGTCGGCGAGCTAAGCCCTCTGTGTGACGGCATACCATCTTCTTTCTCTTATTTCCTATACCCTCCCCCTCTCTGCCTCTTCCCTCCCGATTTTACTCCCTCTTTGTCTCGACCTGTCCTCCCACGCCGATCAAGGAAATTAGATTTCGAATCGACAGCCATGCTTAAGTATAAACGACCGAACGAGACCTTGCGTCTTCTTCTAGTATATCCTAAAAGAAACTTACTTTTTCATACTCTTACTCTCTCTCTCTCTCTCTCTCTCTTTCTTTCTCTTGCTCCTTCCTTCTCATTTTCCTAATATTTTTCTATATCATCCTATTAAAATTCAAAATTGTGTTCTACGTTCTTATCCGTATCAGTATTCATTTTTTTTATTCTCTATTTTAATCTATTTTTGTTGTTGTTGTATTAATTTATATATTTCATAATATGTAATAAATTGAATTAATACGATATTGGAAGTGAAAACGCACCGCGCGCGTGTACGTGGTTATTTTATATTATATATATATATATATATATATATATATATATGACGCATTGAAAAATATATATATATTTTTTTTTTATTTTAATATAACTTATACAAATTATTTAATATTTCAATAAAATATTTATAGTTATATGATGTAATATTATGTACATGCATAGAATGATTCGAAAGTTCTTAGATGATTATCAAAATTAATTACTTTCCTCCGACAGGATTTAAACTCGTAATTAGACTCGTAATATTACAAAAATGATTTGCAATTTTGCACCCAAAAAAATATTTGACTAAACGATCTACTTTATACACACACGCAGACACTCTAATTACACCCATTAGTTGATCAACGTTATTCTATCTCTCTCTCTCTTACAAATCTTATTTAATCAGAAATAAATTAGTGTCACTTTTAATTGTTTTTCTTCTTCGTGTAATATAGAATATCGATTTACATATTCGATATATTTATCAATGCGCTGAATACGAATCAAAATATTTCGAAGCCAATACATCGGTGACCGAATTTCAATAGGAAATGGTGGTAGTGTCAAACTATAATAGAATAGGTGACTTCTTTTAGCATAAAGAGTAATAAACCTTTCACAGTTAACGTCAGTCCATTATAATCGGATTAATACGAGAGAGCTCGCATTCGAGGAAGTTAATCCGTTTAGCATTAATTATCGCGCGTGACGTTTTGCTCGCAAATACGGCGAACGCCGACGGATTATAGGATATACCTACCTACTACCTTGGATCCTAGCAATATCTACTTGCTTGACAAGAAACCAAGAAAACGTTTAGTTACACTCTTTCCAATCTTTTCATCACCTTCAATATTCACTTGAAAAAAGATTACTTCTTTACTTTTTTTATTTCTTTTTTTTTTGTACAAAAGTTACATCAATTTTAAATCTTCCTTAACGAAGCATCATCGTAAAATTGAAATAAAACTTTCCTTTCTACCCCTAACTCGATGATCGCGATATTTTAGTTAAAATGATTAAAAGGGAAAGAAAAAGATGTTTAGTCAAATTAGTTGGATTCATCGTGTTTTTATTTCATATGCTTTAAAAAAGGTATTTTCAATAATTTAATTAAAAAAAAAAAAAAAAGTAATTCTCCTTTTATCAATTTGTTGACAAAGATATTGATTTGGGAACGATTAGAAAGAATTAGTTAGATCTTTGAGTAAACTAATCGAAAGATTTACGGTAGGACAATGACTAAACTATGTAGTAGGATCCTGAACGTTAACGTGACGGCAGGCTGTTTCTTAATCGGCACCTTAACTCGATTAAGCAGCTGAAGAAGAATCAAAAGGGCCCCCTAGGCGTTTTAAAATTTATCAGCGATCAGTGTTGGCCCATTAGAGTCACTAGGAGTCGGGCAGGAGAAAGCACAGGTCGAAACCACTTCGTCCATTATACTATATCTTTTCGTGTCAATCTCTTAAGTAGCTAAAACGTGATAGAACACTCTTTTCTTTCTCTTTCTCTCTCTCTCTCTTTCTCTCTCCTGTACTCACACATTTTAATTTTTAAACTCACACCTACTATCCGCGATTATTATCTTTTTTCTCCTAGTAATACAGACAATGACCAACACTTTTTTTTCTCTGACATATTTTTCATTATTTCTTTTTTCTTTCGATTTATATTTCAACGTATATCGAATAATTTCAATATTTTATATTGAAAAATTAAATCTTTAATCCGAAGTTTTGATTAATATTCCTTATTGTATTTTCATTCAAAGAATCATTAACAATGAAAATATTGTCCAAAACAAATGATATTTTAACATTGTCTAAAACATTGTTTAATAATTTATTATTATTATAATTAAATTATCGCAATAATTAAAATACAAGACGAGAACAATCTTTTTATTTCTCTGTCAGCAATTTCCGTTGAATATTTGATTTATTATAAAAAAAAAAACAAATAATTTATGTTTGTGTATAATACGAAGTTTCCTTTTCTTTTTTTGCCTGTCTTACATCAGTTTCTTAATTGGCATTTATAAAGTGTGTAAATTAGGAGTAGCTCGAACTACTCGAGGTCAGGAGATCCGAAATCACGAAGTTTAATTCGCAATTCGCCTTGCGAGAAGACGATTTAGATGAGAGAAAGAGAAAGGCCGAGAGAGAGAGAGAGAGAGGAGAAAGAGAGAGAATGGGAACGTGTTAAACAGAAAGAGAGAGACAGGATCTAGCGGTGAACGCGTCGTCACGTCGACATTCTGCGCCTGCCTGGTAGAATTTAATCACGATGATGGTTACTCTGTCCCACCGAAACCAATTATTGCGCAGACGTATCCCAGCACGCTGTACACGCCCGTATATTTCGCTTTACCATGTATCTATATATATATATATATATATATTGTATATATGTATTTATATTCCCTTGTAGAAACAACCCTCTATAGACTCAAAACTATAGAATTTTACTTTCACCACTTGACCTTCGATCTTTCATCAATTTTCGACATTTCCAAATTGTGATATGCAAACATCAACGTGGGATTTATTGGTCGATTTAATAATTTAATAAAAAAAAAAATGTAATTATTTTGAAAGTCATATGTTGATTAACAAATATTTAAGACTACGTAGCAAGCACGAAATATTTTATAAACTTTATTAATATATTTCTACTATAATCTTATCAACAATCTTAACTTACTTTATAATACTAAATAGAAACATATTAAAAAATCTAATTTATATATATAATAAATATTTAATTTTCAAAGAACAAATTTTACTTATTTTAAAAATATTAATTAAAATCATATTGAAAATCCTTATATTTAAGATAATGGATAAAATTGTAGGATGAAAAAATATGTGTATATAATTATCTAGATAAATGAATTTCTAAGCGTAAAATCATATTGTATCCCATTAGTAAGAAACGGTAAAGATGTTAAAGGAAGGAGTAAGGGAATATAGAAGGGAAGTGGATCAAGAAAGGGGTGGTAAAGGGAGTAGTCTCGGTGGCGTTGGAACTCACAGGGGCCATTATTGATTGTTGTTGATAATTAGCCGGTATAGGCGCGTCAATCACGAAGCAAGGCAAGGTTATTAGCTCCACGGACACAAGCCAGGCCCGTGAGTAGTAGACGTTAGCAGAGAGGAGAGGAAGAGAATGGCGAGAGTAGAGAGGAGGAGAGTGGAGGGCGTAGGGCCGACGCTTAGGGCCGAGCCGCCATTGAGCCACCCGATTACCCCCCACAATTCGATCTAATGCGCTGCTCTTCGATGCGAGAGAAGGTTAATTATGCAGTTAATGAGAGCTTGAATATATATACCCCAGGGTGTGCATGACTGTCCACGGAAGATTATTATGTTACTGACAGCTTACAACTACTGACTTTTGCAATAAATTATTATTAATATTATTAGCTTCGTTATTTTTACTAATATCTTTTTAAATAGGAAAAAAATATAATATATTAAATCGAAATTAAAGGGGTGGTGGGGAACGAGTTATTTGGAATTTTTATCAACCCTCGGTGATTTTTGATATTAATCATTTTAATTTTAATAGAAAAATCTCTCTCATTTGTTTCCTTTTCGAATATTTTTTAATTCTCGTAATATTATTTTTAATATTTACTTCGATTTATATATAAACTTACTAATTGTACGGCTTAATATTTTTATCGTTTAATATAAGAATTGTTTCGTCGATTGATCATTTTTTCTTTCTTTTTTTTTTTTTGGTAAAATAAATATCACTAAATTATGAGATTCTCGTTAATTTTTTTTATCTCTGTGTAGATTCGATAAGTTTTTATATAATTTCATTTTAGTATGGCATTAGTATATCATTTGTAATATTAAATTTATTTATTGTATGCATAGTATCCTCAATGTCGTAAGAAACAAAAACATTTGTTATTTCCCGATTCAACAAACGATAGTAAGAGTTTCAAAACATAGGACGATATCAATCACATGAAGAAAGATAGAATCCGAACGTTCTTGGGGATAAGTAAACATAGGTAAAATATGGTAAACAATTCAGTCTCGCGTTAATCTTTGTACTAAACACACGTTTGATTTGCTCCGCATTAACGACCACGTTCCAAAAGGAAATTCTTTTTAATTATTCTACTCCTTACTCACGTAAGTTATTAATAATAACTTATTCTTAATCAATTATATATATTATATAATTATATGATAACGAACATATCATTCGAACGGATTAAACTCGCAAATGAATTCTAACTTTTCGAAAATTATTCGAAATTTATTATTTACTTTGTACGGACATATAAAATGTTGCTTTTGTATATTAGAAACACGGGGAGAGTAATTTGCAAATAAAATGGTCGCGTGCGCGTTCGAAAGTAGTAAATCTTGCGGTTCTCTTTGCTCATTTAACGATTACACAGCGTAGTTCGCGAGTAAACGAGAGAGAGAGAGAGAGAGAGAGAGAGAGAGGAAAAAAAGAAAATAAAAGAAAGAAAGAGATAGAGGTTGTTAGTCGGTTGCTTTAGTAAAACGGTAGATAAGCAACATTGACCCAACGTACAGCACGATATAAAATTTTACAAATGTTACCATCGTGCCACTTGATTTCTCACGTGGCACCCCGTATATGAACATACGTGCTATCGCACACTTTATACAGTGGTCTTCAACTTATGGTAAAAAGCGATATTACCGTTTTTTACCTTCCCAGTTTATTAATGTAAACTTTGATAATTCGCGCGCTTTAATTCGTGTGATTAGCGAAATTAACTAATAAATATATCTATAATTTACTTCTTTTTTTTATTATCTTTAATCAATCATTATGATTTATTAGATCGGATAATATTTTTTATCGCGAGAACAAAAAGCGCTGTCGAGTCAAATAGAAATTATTCGAAATCGTTGGAAAACGTGTTTAGATATATTCGATATTTATGTCTATGATGTTTCCATTTTTTTAGCTATAATCGATCACGGTAAATCATTTATAACCTTAAGTACGGATATGAAATAATGGAAAAAAAATTTATTAACTTAAAAAAATATTTAAAATTATGTAAAATTTCTATTCGAAAAAATGCAAGATAAAATAAAAATGAACAAATTTCAGATCCCTTCCAATGTTTATTTTTCTATTTAGAAACAAATTAATAGAAGATATGTTTCTAATGTTGTTTTTTTAATTACACCCTCAATGATCTCGATAAAATAAAACGGTATATAATTTTACTTAAAAGTAACAAAGTATGAAATAAAAATACAAAGTTTATAGCTTAGAATTTAGTTGGAAATGTTGGATAAGTAACAGTCATAGTGATCGTAACTACCATTATCATGTTCGCATAATAGAGGTAATAGCTTGGTTGCCGTTGGATAAATCGATGACCATTACCAACCCCATTAGCTGTAACGAGCGTTTCCTCGAAGGTCCCTAGCATTTCTGACCGGCTCCCAACTTGGTGTTTGGGTTTCCAGGTGAGAACAGCTGCAACTCAACCGGCGGTGGTAGCGACGAAGAACTTGGTGCGGGTTGCGGGGACGATATTAACGGGAACGGAGGAAAGAAGAAGCATCGTCGTAACAGAACGACCTTCACCACTTACCAGCTGCACGAACTTGAGAGAGCATTTGAAAAATCACATTACCCTGACGTCTACTCCAGGGAAGAACTTGCCATGAAGGTCAACCTTCCCGAAGTTCGTGTCCAGGTAAGCATCTAATTTATTTTTTTATTTTATTAATCATATTTCGCATGTTTTCTTTTTTCGTTTCTTTTTTCATATCGTATCGCATTTCAAAGTGAAACAACAATCGTTCGTATCAATCGTATAATTTTATAGAAAAATATTTGATAATTTAGATTTGGAAAAGTTCGAGAGAAATATATTATTAATTATTAAATTATTTTTATTAATCCTTCGTAAGTAAATTTGCTTAAATCTACTAAATGAAAAACAAAGATTAATTTATTTTCTAACATATTATTAACTTAATAACCAATGTTTCTAATACTTTGTATTATTATCTCAACACAAATTAATCCTACGATATGATAGCGAATAATTAATATCGTGTCAAAACGATAAAATATTATAATTATTCTCAAGTAAACGAGGATTAATTTTTATTCTAATACCAAGATAATATTATCGTAAACGCAAATTAATTTCAATAATTAATATTCCGTCAAAAAGATAAAAAATTTCAAAATTATAGCACAGTAATAATACTTCCTATAAAAATAATTAATCTTCGATATATCAGATAAAACTTTCTAAACAAATCAAATTAAAAACGTAACAAAATTAATTCGAATTATACAAAATCAATTAAAGAAAAAAATCCAAATAATTATTATTATGAAACATTTTAGTCATAAAATCGTAAAATAGAGAAATAAAAAAGAAACAAACAATAAGGGGAAAAGGAAAAGAGATAGAAATAGAAACGTATATATATGTATATATATACATATATTGTAGGATCGATATTAACGATAGGATTTATCGTTCCACTTTGGAATTCGACGTGATAGGAACTAGTCGTGCCTGCTAGCCAACAACACAGCAGCGGGTTTAATGGCAGCGTTTCCGTGCAAACAATCGGAACGGCAATCGCCGCCCAACGGGCCGACGCTCACCGCCCGGCGTATTAAACTAAATTAAATTAATTATGTGCGTGACAGCGATAAAAGCACGCAGTCGCATGCGACGACGCATCGATTAGGTTTCTCTCTCTCCCAGGGGCACGCTTTCCCCATACTCCTGCCAAACTCTACTACTCATCTATAAGTATAGTAACCTGCAGTCTCCTTCCTTCCTTCCTTTCCTTTCTTTCTTTCTTTCTTTCCTTTCTTTCTTTCCTTTCCTCCTACTTTCATCGACACCTGCCTTTTTATTATTATTCTTCTGAGATTGATTTATTCTTCTTTATGTTTTTTTTCTTTTGTTTCTAATCAATCGGAATCAAAATTTATTCTTCGAGTTAATTGGATCGTTAATAATTCCATTATTCGTATACCGAAATACGACGTTAATGAATATAATTTAATAATATTTTAAATATAAAAGATAATATGGAGGGAAAAAAGCGTGTGTTCGTAAAATTAGAAAATTACTTTTTTTTTTAAAAGGAATATTTATCACGATGTGAATTATAGGTACTTGTTGGAAAATATATTATAAATAATATTACCGATGACGGTGATTTTTAATATTCAGTCACATTTTAATGTAGTAACGTTCACGATTTTTTTTCCTTTTTTGTTTCAACTAATTAATCTTTAATTTTGTATTTTACACTGAAATTATATACGACGTGGATGAGAATATAATTAATTTCTTTTTTATACGCCATTTATATTTCTATTAATATAAATAAGATGGGATACAAGAGTTTGTATACAAATGAAAAATAATTTTAGAAGAAAGTAATGACTATCCTGACATTTGTTAAAACCAAAATAAAATAATCGATATTTTTTTAAAAGAATATATGTATATTACATTTAAATAATATTTCAATTAATTTGAATAAAATGAGCTAACAAAAGAATAGATATATTATAAATATAAAATAATTTTGAAAGGTAACAAATGACGATCGCGACATTGTTCGTAACAAAACGTATGAAATAATAAACGAACGTATTAGCAGGGATGATGATTTTTAATATTAAAAGAAAAATTCAATGTAGTATACGTAAATATAAATAATATAAGTATCGTAAATGCATATAAAAGAGGTGAATGATATAAACGTTTTCATTCGTCCGATGTAATAAAATGAAATTTATTGTTTCGACCCAATCGATTACGAGTTCGTTCCGAAACTGTATGCGACCGTAACTTCGACGATTAACAAATCATCGCGATAAATGATGCAGTTTCGACGAAGTAATTGCTCGTGCTCCGATCTCGCCCACACACGACACACACAAATACACATACAAACATACACAGACGTATGTTTTTTTATATAACGTTTAACAATGCGAAATATATTTTTACTTTGATATTCATCAGCATTGCCGGACATGGGTTACAATCGTTGCTACGTATCAACTTATTAGCAATTATTTCAATTAAAATCTTGATAACTGAAAATAGAAAGAGAGAGACAGACAATGCACACAATATTATTCGATAATAAAAATGATATTATGTATTATATATATATGTATATATATATATTTGTATGTATGTATGTATGTATACGTGTATGTACCAAATGGTAACGATAATAATAATAGTAATAATCGTTTGAAATTCTTCATTCTTTCGAGGTTATCGTTTCAACTTGATATAATAGAAAATCTATAGAAAGATTATTAAACATTATTATCTTACGAACGTACATTTCTTGTTCATAATAATTGAATAGTTTAATAGACGATCCATTAGCGTGTTTGCATTTGACCAATAATAGATATACATTATTCCTTTTTTTGCTAGAATAATTTTTCAACGAATATACATGCACGATGCATACGTGAATAATATTCTATCATAAAAGTGTACACGCGATTTTAATAGTTGGATCTATTACGAACCGACT
Organism: Polistes fuscatus; assembly: GCF_010416935.1. NCBI lineage: Eukaryota > Metazoa > Arthropoda > Insecta > Hymenoptera > Vespidae > Polistes > Polistes fuscatus. The sequence goes on from NW_025113129.1 coordinate 9,672,930, forward strand.
TTTCGATCTCGATCTCGAACCTTTTCGTTTTCTTCTTTTCCATTCCTCTTTTTTTTTTCATTTTAATATATCTAAATCGTCGTTTATCGCGAATAAAACTCTACGAGTTTATATGAAATAAGAAAGAAAGTTGAAAAAGAAAAAAAGGGAAAACGGAGAAGGGTATAAAAAGAAAAAAAGAACAAAAAAACAAGAATAAAAATGAAAACACGATAGAACACCATAAAAAGAAGCTTACTCGGTTGCGCGGAAAATGATGGCAGGCCGATCACGATCGAAGGGTAGGGATTAGGTAGATATCTCTCTCTCTCTCTCTTCCTCTTTTGCAGAAAATGTAGCGAATCACGCAAGCGTATTTTTTACCGCTCCGCGAATCGTGATCAAATGTTATGCGCTGGTCATATTATGTACGTTGAAACTGTTTATTAAAAATTTGCCCTTCTGCGTGTTCTGGACGATTAAAACACTCGAACGTTTTCAAACTAAAATCCTGGCCTTTTGCTGGTAGTAAACAAAAAAAAAAAAGAAATGTCTACACGTGTACACGTAAAATGATGAACAATAAAATTAATACATCCGATATTATTATAGATATTACTAATTATTACGTAATTTAATTTAACCCGTCGAGTATAGTTATTTCACGAATTAACAACTTTTACTTATTACTTTTTCAATATGTGAAATAACGTTTAAAAGCGAATAAAAAATGGATAAAAATTTAAGAATACCAATGGATGATTATTAAAAAGCTATATAAATGGATAGACAGATAAAATAGATAATGATAATGTCTCGATACAGAACCAAATAATTCTGTAAGATTATCTCGTTACTCAAAGCAAGCCAATTTCCAAGCAAGCGTTTCGTATCTCGCGAGATCGGATAAAACAACGCGTTTTAATTAACTTCACCACCCCCTCTCCTCATCCCCCCCGCCCCATCCCTCTTCCTTCCGCCTCGCGGAATTGAGAAAAGAGAGTGGAAAGCTTAACGGGAGAACGTTTAAGAACGACTCTGCGTACTCTGTCTCTTTCTCTTTTTCTCTCTAAAAAAACAGTAGCATCAAACGAGAGGAAAGGTCGTTCTTTCTCTCCCCCTTTCACTCTCTCACTCATTGACTCATTCTTTTTGTTTCTCGGTAAAAGGCAAAGGACGACGGAGGCGTCGTTCTCCGACTAGAGAGTCGCAATTAAAAATTTAAATTACGTTTAAAATCCACCGACTACCGGCCCGTTCTCTCTTTCCAACCAAACCACACACCATTTTTTTCCAATTCGAAAGACAGATGGAAAGGGAAAGAAGAATAAAAATGATAAAAAATACTACTCCCCTACCCCCCTCTCCCTCTATCTCTCTATCTCTCTCTCTTTTTTTCTCCCTTTCGTTTTATTTATTTTCTTCATTCTTATCACTTTCTACTTTTTTTCTTTTACAATTTTTCATCATACTAAAGGAATCGTATCAAGAATAAGAAAAAGATGAGAAAGCTGAAAATGAAGGGGGCGCGAGGGGTTGCCCCTAAGGTAAACCTAATCGCATAATCCTATTAGAGAAGAACAGACAACCCGATGGAATCTTCTTTTTTTCTTTTTCTTTCTTTTATGAATAGTCTCAACGAACGCACCTCGTTCGGCTTCGTTTTTAATTGATAGCGCACGCCAATCCTATCTGTCGGATTTATTAGGCCGACGAGATGGTTCGAGTCTACGCACGATAAAAAAGAGATAGAAAAATAAAGAGAGAGAGAGAGAGAGAGTGGTATTACGGGAATCAGAAAAAAGAGAGAGATAGATACACGTATATATCGACGATGACAATAGGGTGGGGGAAGGGAGGTTGGGAGAGACAGAGCTTTTATTGGCTGGAGCGTAGAATTTCCAGGCTGGATAAAACCGAGAAGAGATAGAAGAGAATGAGAAAGTAAAAGAGAGGAAGATAGAAAGATAGTTGGTACCACCAACGAGGGGTTCGCTCGCTTGGTGGTTGCTACTCTGATTGCGAGCCAGGAAAATACAGTTTCCGAGATTTTCATCCTTCTCGCTTTTATTTACCCTTTTATCTACCTGATCATTTGACCAGACCTGTCTATGTATTAGAGAGAGAAACAGATAGATTGTAGGTGTTAGTATTAAGACAAGAAGATTAACACTATTTGGTCACTATAATTAATTAGCAAGTTTATCGGATATGTGTTGGTGGTTTGAGTATTCGTATTGATTTAATGGTTAGTTAGAATTATGATTTAATCGTATTAGATCAATCATTCGATAATAAAAATATATCGAGATATGTTAGTATATAATATTTTGTTTATTTAAGTTTTATCAAGCATCGAACGAAATTTTTTGTTCGCTGGATATAATTTTGTATTTAGTATAATACGATAAATTTTAGATGATATTCCTATTTTAATGAACAAAAAATTAAAGTAAAATAAGAAATAATTACAATATCACAAATATGTCCGAAATATCGATACGAATTACATATAAAATATAACTACAAAATGTATGTCACAGTTGCTCGTGAATTTTTCTTTTCTCTCTCTCTCTCTCGCTCTCTCTTTGCTTTTATATGTTATATTTAATATTCGATTGTTAATACTTTGAAAAATAAAACTTGTTAAAACTCTATGACATATTTGTAATTACCATCTTTAATAGAAATTTGAAACATAATTGTACTTTTATTTACTTAAAACATAACTTTGGTATCTACTAACAAATCTAATTTTCAAAACTATCTTATTTTTATTTTTCAGTGATACACAAATACAAAGAAAATAAAAATAAAAGAAATAATTGTTTTTTTTTTTTTTTTTTTTTTTTTTTAATATGAAATTGTCAGATAAACGTAAGAACGTGGTTTTCGAATTGAAATGAAGAACGAGCAACGTGATATTTATCTGTAAAATCTCAGGGTTTGAGAGAGAAAAGGTTGTGGATTAGTCGTATACCATATATACCTACATAGATAGATATATATATATACAGATAAATGTATGTGTGTATGTGTATATAACATTTCCGGGTTGCAACCACAGAAGAGTGGAATCGACAACGGTGGAATCTAGGGAGGCAGGCGGAAAAAAGCGGGCAGATTGATTTTTCGCGGTAGGCCAACTAATTTGGAATCGAGGGAGATGGGTGAATGACCAATGTTCCGATGCCCAGAACGAACAGCCATCGGACGATTGCCAATTGGAAAAATACTCCAATTCGATTACAATTTTTTTCGATGGCCGCACACAACGGCGCGGAAGAATTTAAAACCGTTCTTCGAATCTCTTTCTCTCTCTCTCTCTCTCTCTCTGTTTCTATCTATTTCTCTTCTCTTTTTATAAAAAACTTTGTACACATTCATATATACAATACATACATATACACAAATACGTATGAAGAGAGAGAGAGAGAGAGAGATAGTAAAGGTAAAGTGAAAAAGAGAGAGAAAGATCGATAAAACTGTTACGCGTTCAACAATTCGTTTCAGAAATATTTCGAAAGGGAGATTAAACGTTAATTCGCTTGGTGTTCCATTTTATTCTTCTCGATACATTTTTATATTCTTTTTCTAATAAAAAAAAGAAAAAAAGAGAGAAACAACTCTACTTCGATTTCTTATACCGCACGTAACACGTATGCTTGCTGCACGTACATTTGTATGTATTTATCGAAATTTTAGACGAGATTTGATTTCAATTTTCTTGTTTTTTTTTTGTCCTTTTTTTCTTTTTCCTTTTTTCTCTCTTTTCATATATTTTCTTTTTCTATGACAAATTGTCATTCGAAAAATAAAACATCAAGAATATATAACTTCGGCTATTACTTTTTCTCAATTACATTTTTATTTACGTTCGCATCCTATTGAGTATTAAAAAAAGGAAAAGGTAAAAGAAATTGTAGTTACGTAAAATAAAGTATAAAGCGAAATAAAAATAATACACTGGAGTGAGATTGAAAAATTCGCGTAAAGCGAATGAAATTACGTTCGTATGCATAAATGATTGCACATATGTATGTGCGTATAAGAATTCTAAACAAGATTTTGTTTTCTATGACGCATATTGTTGTAAGAAAAATATCGAAAATGTTTTTTAACGCATTGGCTTTTAATCGGAGATTAAAAAAAAAAAAGAAAAAAAGGAAAAAAAAGTGGGGGAAAAATATACAATCGTTTCACACTTCGTGAAACTTTTATTACAATTTAATGAAAAATAATTTGACCCATTTATAATGTTATTTTGAATTTATTTCTAAGATGCATTTATATGATGATAATATACATTACGTATTTTCGCGTAATTCAATACCAATTGGATTATTTGGACTATTATAATATTCGTTCTCGATTAAAATATGTATTTAAAAAAAAAAAGAAAAAAAGTAGAAAGGAAGATAGTTGAAATAAAAGCGAAGTAATAGTCAGATCGAAGAATTCGTCGCACTATGCGGAACAATAATAACGAGGAGCAGACTTTTATAGGTCGCAGCGAGAATGTAAATCGCACGCAAGAACTAATTTCGCAGCCGTTATCGAATTATCGCCGGTTCGCGAGCTACATTTACATCGGTAGGTGCATTAAATGTTACGCGACAGTCATGGCGGGATAGTTAAGCGATGTACATACATTAATTACGTTACATTCGTTTAATCGTTCTAACCAGCAACCTGTACTTTCACGATACACGTATACATACACACGTGTATATTTATATATAAATACATATATGTATATGCATTTATGTTTGCGTGTGTTTAAGTATAAGAACGTCGGTTAGCAGCACGCACGAACACACGTACACACACACAAAACGTAATACGTAAGCAGCTTAACGATGGAGATTGATCACGCGCGAGTTCATTAATTAGTCGACAATCGTAACGATTTTCCAAAGAAACTAACTAACTTCTAACGCTTAACCAAAATGTCTACTAAATTACAATAATAATATATCGCCAATTAGATTACTAGTTAATCGTTTAAATTTCAACTTTTAGATATGTTATATTCGTTTTGTATAATAATCCTTGTATAATATCTTTATCTTTTCAAAGCAAAATATTCAATGATCGTCTAGTGAGAACACTGTTACTAAAATCCCCCTATTATTTAATAATAATAATAATAATAATAATTCGAAAAAGGGGATAAAAGGATGGAGTAAACAACAACGTTCCCTTTTTAGAAATGGATTTCAATCATAATAGTTTAATGAAATGTCAGGTGTTTGGCTTATTGCCATTGATACGATAATATATCAACACATTCATAGGTATTTCAATTTATGATGATATATTATTAATATAATATATAAATGTCTATAAAAAAAAAATCTTTTAAGGTAACACCTAGAGTAAAAAAAATCATGTTAAATATCGACCTATCTTACCTAATATCAAAAGAAAAATCTTTTCTACCATGGTAGCGTGAGAACCATTTTAATTTCTCGCTCGAGAAAGCATGTTTCTTTAACTATTTAAACTCTTTCTCCTATTACTTGTACGAGTCACGAAACAGTTGAAATTGCGTGCACGTTTAATTAATTTTCAAGTTTTACGCGAAACACGACGCGAAGAAACGAGGTGGCGTTTAACTCCTTGCGTATACGTCTATTGCGTGTATGTGTGTGTTTGTGTGTGTGAGGAAGGGGGATTTATGTGTATATGGAAAGTGTTACAATTTCTGTTTTTTTTTTCTTTTTGCTTTAAGCTGGAAAAATCGTTTTCGATGAAATGAATAAAAATACAGTTCTAGTTTATCGTAATAAATAAATTAAAGTATTTTCCCCCCAAATATTTTGGATAAAACGAGTATGAAATTGTAATTAGTATTACACGTTTCTACAAAGTAGCTAAACAAAAACAGTCAATGACTATAATAGTAACGAGTGCTAGGCATTCAGTTCGTTGGAGCGTTTAATTCGACTTTATTAGGGGAGTTAAATCGTGATCGTTAACGTCGACACGGTGTCGGAACACGAATCGCAGGTGACCGGTAAGGGTGAAATTATCTATGGGGTGTCAAATCAAACGTAACCATAACTACGATCAAGCATTTTTCGTTCGCGTATTAGTATTTTTTCATTTGGTAATTTCTTCAACATTTTTGTTATCGATATTTTAAATAAATAATCAGTACTTCGAGAAATCTCAAAAGAAAAATTATTCAATTTTGAAATTGATATTTTATAATCAAGTATTAGTATTATTGCGTAACTTTGATCGTAATACTAAATACAATTTATTTCAAATACTATCAATATTTTTATTTATATTGGTCATTTATTTAAAAAAGATTATTATTAATCGAATGTGTTGAAAATTATTGAACAAACAAATGAAAATAAATTTTAACATTTTTCATTTGTTTACTAATTTTTATTTTTTAATTTTTATTTTTTAATCGTCAAGTGAAGAGAAAAGGGTGCAATTATTACGAACAAAATGTTTGTATAATAATTAAATTTAGTAAAAAACAAAAAAGTATTCCCTTCGTTTGATCAAACGTCAACCCTCTTTCTTTCTCTTTCTCTTTCTCTTTCCATATTCACCCTTCGATAGTCGTGGTCAACGGAGCGAGGACCATAAGCTTGGCGTCGTAATATTAATACCCATAGGTGACACCATAAAGTCGTTTAATGCGACATTCAGTGAGAACTCTTGCAACAGGCTCCTTTTTTTCTTTTCTCTTTCCCTCTCTCTCTCTCTTCTTATTTGTGGTTAACGCACTATATAAATCAAAATAATAGTCTGAGAAATAGTACGATCATACTATCATCATTATGATACATCAATATTATTTAATATTACCTAATTTTATCCATCAATTGTGTTCACACCCTATCAATTTTCTTTTTAAAACAAAAATACCATTTAATTGTTCAACTAAATAAAGAAAGAAAATTCTTTAAAATACAATTAAAAAAAAAAGACATCATACAAACATTATTTTTACAATAACTATACAATAATTATTAATAATAGTAACTAAATACGATACAGTATAAAACTCAACAATTATACTTCCATCAACTTTATTTCTATGACTATATAGCATCTCGTTCTCAAAAAAATAGTTTTTAAAAAATAAGAAAAAAAATACAATATACAATACAATAAAATACCAATTCACCTAAAACACTAACGTTGACTTTGATAAATGATTCCACCGTCGTAAATCGTAGTAGTCTCCTCATATTGTAAAACGAATGAACATATAAGTGAGAGAGAAAGAGAGAGAGAGAGAGTGAATAGGGGGTAAGAAAGAGGGAAGGTGAGCATTTTAGTCACTCTCGCGAATAAAAGTACGGGGGCTCGATATCCGTAAGGAAAAGAAGGTGCTTGAGAATACAAATGTTATTACAGGAGGAAGACCTGTGATCTTCTTCGTGCGAATGGTCTTTCACTTTACTCTCACCCTCTCTCTCTCTCTCTCTCTCTCTTTCTCTTACTCTTTCCGTTTCTGCAACCCCTCCCTTTCTCTTTCTGTTACTCTGACTGTTTCTGTCTCGCTCCTCGCTTATTCTCTAACACCTCGAAAGATCGTTTTTCTTGTGGGTGCGATGTTTCCAAGCGGAAAATAAGATAATGGCATAGCTAGACGCGAGATGACGAGAGAAAATGGGGCGGCGAGAAATAGCAAAGATCGTGGGAGCTTGGACACCTGCAGAAAGAGAAAGAGAAAGAATACTACGAAGGGTGGCAAAGAAAGAAGAAGAGGAAGAGGAAGAAGAGGAAGAGGATGAAAAAAAAAAGAATATCAAGCGTGTCTCGAGACACTACTCCGTACCAAGACCTCGCGAATAAGAAGAAGAAGAAGAAGAAGTACGGGGGTTCGTAAGAGGTGGGGGGGGGGAAAAGATAACTAACCCGGAAGTTGATAGTCTTTCTCAATGGAAAAAAAAGAAAAGAAAGGGAAAGGATCCCTTCGCAATTTCTTTTACGACGATTCGATCTACCGTCATAATCGAGTCATCGTTTTGCTCGAAACCCTATAAGAATAACTAACGAAACCAATTCTAGATATTTTGATATTACAATACAAACTTGTTCTTGATAGTATCGAATCATTCGTAAATATAGAAAAATTCCTATCTTTATTTTAGTCATAATTATTCGACGGATGGATTGAAATTTCTTAAGCTAGACTTAAAAACAATTTTTTTTTTCGTTCGACGTTATCTTCAAACTCGTCAATCCAACCTCGTGTATATTACATTTATAATATTAAAATGATAAAAAAGTAGGTATATATAAGACATTATTTATTATTTCTTTATTGTTATTAATAAAAAGATATATTTTTTTTTTATTATACCGTTCAGAATAGGTATCATCGTGATAGATGGAAATCGAAACCAGAAGGGTTCTTAACCAAACTGTCGAGACCTTCGACGAACCTTTGGAAAAGGCGTTTAGAGTAGGAGGAGAAGGTGGAGAAGGTAGGAAGAAGAGTGGGAGGAAGCGGAAGGCATCCTTCGATCCTTTACGGACCGCGCGAGCATGCGGAGAGGGTAAACTCTCTCCCTTTCTCTCTCTCTCTCTCTCTCTCTCTCTCTTGCAGCGCCGTCTAACGAGTATTATAATTACTGTCGCGTAACTCAATATTGCCCCCTCGATATGCTAAACTCCCGCGGAATATAGTGTTAATAGGCGTGGAATGGCGTGGGACAACACCCCGCTTCTATTAATTGCACTTCACCCTAAATGCAAATTGTTCGAAATTGAGCGAGGGCTCCTCGAATATTTGGAAACTCCATTACGGGCCAGTGTTCCATCCTTTCCGTCGTCTGCGTCGTTTCTCTACATTGTTGATGCGTAAGTATATACATATATAAATGTGTGGGTTTATAGGTGTGTGTGTGTGTGTGTGTACGCGTAAGCGCTTGCGCGAAGTTCGTAAGAGAAAGAGAGAGAAATAGATAGATAGATAGATAGATAGATGGATGGATGGATGGATGGATGAAGAGAAGAAAGGGTTGGGTTCTCGAAGCAAACGCAAGAATCAAACCACTCACACTCACAGTGGAAATTCCTGAAAGACTGTTCCCGTCTCGTCTTAACCCCTTCGAACCTACCCAAGGAGAATTTCGAGAAGCCAAATTACGTTTACCTGGGATGCTTAGAAATTTAGTTAGTTGTATTGAGAAATCATTAGATAAAATTGTTGATAGATTTTCGTCATTGATTTTCTTTCAAATCGTTTGATAAAATCGATTTATGTTTTTTGTTTAATTTTTTTGGAGAAAATCTTTTATTGGGTGAGGAGGGGGAGGGGATAAAATAGAAGCAATAACTGCATCTATGGGAAAAAAGCTAAGAGGAAAGGAAGAAAAAGTTCATTTTGTTTCGCGAAGACACGTTCGAAAGATTAGCTGTCCGAAGGTTCTGAGGTCTGTGGCTCAATTAAGCACTCCGTTTAGCCGCTCGAGTAAAAAGGGTTGGAGAGACCCTTGCGTTGCTCCCTCGAGCATCAATCATGTCGAAGCAACCCTTTTCCCGAGGGCGGTTTTGCTCCTCGCATTGAGACGAAGTGTTGTGCTCAAACACAAAAACACTTCATTTGGCAGATTAGCTGTTAAACACCGAGGGCAGAAACGCGTGTCCTCGACTATGACGACGAGGACGACGACGAAGAAGAAGATGAGAGAGAGAGAGAGAGAGTGAGAGAAACAGGAGAAAGATGGACGACGTCCATCAAGCAACAAAAATTTAAATTATATATTCAATAATTCAAACGAGTATAAAAATAAATTCCAAAATAAAATGTAATCTCTCAAAATCCTAATCGTTTTATAATGAACGATAATTATAATTTATTTTCTCTCTCTCTCTCTCTCTCTCTCTCTCTCTCTGTCTCTCTCTTATGTACTTACATCCTTATCACGAAGCCAATAATCATATAACAAATGAAAATCTTTCAACTAATTTAAAAGGACGTATCGATTTCCTACGAAGGAAACCAAACAATTACGATAGATGGGCCTAGATTAGAAAATATTTCCCACGACTAGAAGAGAGGAGCATACATTGAGCAACTTCTCGTTCCTATCAAAGTAGGAAAGAACGAATGTCTAAGAAAGAAAGAGAGAGAGAGAGAATCAAGAAAAAAAAATATATATATAGAAAGAAAGATTCCACGGGACGATTTAGGACGCACGCGGTACTGCGGTACAGCGGAGGGTTGGTTGTACACATATGCCTGCTCGTTTTAATATTCCATCTAATGTTATGAAACCTTTGTCGGCGTACGGTCCTGAGGCCAGCAATTAACAATTAGCTGGCGGTCCTTGTAATCAAATTACGAAGGCCATTGTCGGGCTCAGGTACAAACGTATTCAGTTCCACCGTTGCTTTGCCCTCTTCCCTCTGCACGTCCTGGCACACACCACCACCACCACCCGCAGCATCATCCCTCCTCTCTCTACCTCGCCTGCTTCCCTCCCCCCATCCTCCTTCCCCCTTCCGTCAACGTTAGCTACCCCAACCCCCAACCCCTCCCCCCAACCCTCGCCTCCCCCTTAACTCTCTTCATTGGCTCGTCTCTTTTTTCCACGGCGCTCTAAGATCGAATTTCTTGCCGCTACCGGGCTGAATATGCATCTATCTTTCTCTCTCTCTCTCTCTCTCTCTCCTTTTTTTAAATGTGTACCCTACCGACACAGACGTATATAGATGCAAAATGCAACGGTGAAGAAGGAAGGGATCTTTTACAAAGGCAGAACTCGAGAAGAGCGACGACTAGCTTCTTCTTCTTCTTCTTCTTCTTCTTGTTCCTCTTCTTCGTCTACTCTGTTTTTGTCTATCTTTCTCTCTCGTATACGCAAGGATGAATGTCACTTGGTGAAAATATATCCGTTTCAAGAGTTCTCGAGATCTCTACTTTCGAGCCGGCAGGTATTATCCCTCTTGCGATCCGTATGGATTAGTAACGTTACTCTCTTTCTTTCTTCCTTCCTTTCTTTCTTTCTTTCTTGCGTTCTTTATATTTTTCTTTTCTCCGTTTGACGAAAAGTTCCTACGTTTTTTTTTTCCTTATTTCAAAATTACTTTTGAGATGCGAACGATAAGCGTAGGAAGTTAATAGACCGTATCTTGAAATTGGAGAAGAACGAATATATTGGGTTTGCCGGGATAATTCGATGCCGAATTATGTCTGCGATGTTGTATAATAAATCGATATTATTATTTTTTTAACAATAGACGCAAATTTTACAAGTTATCAAGTTAATAATAGTATCTATTGGAGAATATTCACACCGATTAGCTGGCAAAAAATACTTGCAACGAATAATTCCTGCGAGATTTGTATTTATAATATAATTTATAAGAAAAATGAGATAAAATGATGATATATAAAAAATATGATAAAATAACGATAGATCGTATAGAAATCGATTGTTACGTGAATCAGCAAGTAATTTCAAAACTTTGAATAGGTAGTGGTGTAGATATACATGATGATGATGACGGTAGAAATGGGTATGTATTAATATCTGAACAAATAATAAGTAATAAAACCCCGATCGTCCTGTCGTCGTGTCTCGAGAAATATCAAGAGAGAGAGAAGCAGAAAGAGAAAGAGAGAGAGAGAGAGGGAAATGGTAGTCCCTTTGAAAATTGCGCGAGTTATTAATTTTCCTAGTCCGTTCGATTAAACCCATTCGATTGCGAAGGCGAGGTTCGTTTGATCGAGATATCGTGCGACGCGGTCCTTTAACGAGAAACCGATGTCAAACGCAGTAAGGGACTTTGGGAAGAGAGCAAGAGAGAAAGAGAGAGAAAGAGAATTAGAATGAGAGAGTGAGAGGGAGAAGAGGAGGAAGGGGTCCAAATGCTCGTTCGCGAGGGAATACACCGAATTCGAGATATATCCGGCAGAAGCAACTATTAATTTGGTTCCCAGGAACGACCTAGGGTGAAGAGACCCGGTGGGGTGAGTAAACGTGACCGACCAAAGTGGGAGGAAGATATCCAAGGATATAAAAAGAGAAAGAAAGAGAAAGAAACATAGAAAGAGATGAAGAAGAACGAGAGAAAAAAGGAAAGAAAGAAGAGTGGCGGGAGGGGGAAATGGGTGTTAGGGGGTTCCAGGATATATTATATATAAACGAAAGCCTTCAGGGCAACGGATTACTGTCTACGGCGCCTACTTCCTTCTCTCTTTCTCACTTGCGAACACACGAGTAACGAAAGCTTCCAGACTCCGACGGTCTCTCCTGTTGTTACGTTGCTTTCTCTCTCTTTCTCTTTCTCTTTCTATTTCTCTTTCTCTTTCCTCTCCGTCCCGTAGCACCGTGAAGTTAATAATCATCAAAAGTCACGGTGTTTGTCGAGGGCGGTCGCCCTTTGTGCGGCCATGCGTGCTCCTGACGCTAATATGACTCCAGCTTCAGCTTTATTACGAGTTATTAGAGTTATTACTAAGTATATATCTAAATACGTCGTATATATAGTCTACAACGGATCGGATTTTAACAGACTTTGGATTTTATTCTTTTAATCATACTAAATTATCTTATTTTTATTTGACGAGAAAGAGAAAGAGAGTGAGAGAGAGAGAGATACTTTACTTGGACAGTTATTGTGTTACATGGAGTATCACGGTAAGAAATATTTATGATCAAAATGGAGTAACAAATTTAAAAAATTATAACAATAGAAAAGGATAGATATAATGTAAGAAATCAAAGCTTCAAAACAGCGTTATTTATTCTACAAAATTATTCTATTTTATCATTATCGTGGTGCATTATCTATCGAGGCAAGATATTCATTATCAAAATGCGATAACGAATTTTGTAAAAAATATATTAAAAAAAAAAGGTAGTAATAATGGAATAAAGAAAAGCTGCAAAACACATATTGCATTCTAAACAGCTTCCTAGACAAAAGACCTATTCAATCGTAGCCGATTCCATCGTTCTGCGTTGAACGAACGCGCCAACAAATATAGGTACATATATATATTTGCTATAGAATGTATGTGTGTAAGCATACATAAATGCGTGTATGTAATTTCGAGGACTCTAGCGAGACAATGAATACGCGCTTGTCAAAATACAGGAGAGACCATAAGGCTAATTTGCACGAATTTCGTAACGCTCCAGTCTCATTCACGCGACCAACCAACGAACCAACCAACCAACCACCCCCACAAATTTCTACCCCTCCTTGTGTCTCACCTAAACTAAGTAAGTAAGGGTGGATTGGAAAACCAAAGGAGATTTATGTTTTTTTTTTTGTATTCCGAGTACCGCATTGTGGTATCGCGTTCCTTTTCGTGACGATCAACTTAAATCATCTCTTTTAACTACCAAATAAAATATAATTACAAAAGAAACAAATTTTTAGCCAATTTCTTAGACTTTGCAAGACATGAAGATTTTACCTGAAGGTTCAAAAAATAAAATAAAATAAACGTACGATCATCCTTAGTTTATAGAAAAAGATAGTACAATAGTAGTCAACGTTTAGTCACATTGTAAAAGTGAAATCGCCTCGTGTTTGGGATGTTATTTGTAGCACATTAGTATTGTATCGAAGTACTGCAGGGCGTTGGAGTGTTTAAGGGCGATTACACGCAACGACAAGGGTGGCTTTATTGGAGAAGGATGCCAGTGATTCTCAATCGAATAGCACCTTAATTCTATTCAATGTAATTCTAACAGTTCAACTCGCAACAAATATTTTCCACTCATATTTTTATTGCTACGATCATTAACAATGAGTTTTCGAATGTTTGCGTTATTAAACGTTTATTGTATTTGATTGTGTTTCTATCTAACGTAAATCGGGTTTCATGGAAAGAGTATAGAATCGATTAAGCTACTGAAGTTCGATGCACCGCCAATCAAACTCGAATTAGCCGCACTGCGGATAGATTCGTGTTCCAACTATATACATATATATGTATATATATATATCTCTCTTTCTTACGCCCTTGTTTAAAAACAAGAATCGGTGATTCTTGAAGGAAGAATGAGAACAACTGCTTAGGATTGAATTTGGTCGACAGTTTGACATGGCACACGGGTCAGAGGGGTAAACGGGGGAAATAGTATAGAGGAGAAAGAGGAGAGGATAGAAGGGAAAAGGGAGAGGGGGTAACATAAAAAGCACGGCGAATAATAGACTCCAACCCTCTCCAAACATTTCCCCCTTCTCTTTCTCTCTCTCTCTCTGAGTTCGCTATGCGAGCCATGGTCACGGGTGCCCTGGACCGGAATCTAGGCTTATATTCGAAACGTGTGCCGCCCCTTTCCTTGCTTCGCCAACCCCTCTTCTATCCAGTATATACCTAGTACTCCAGTAATAGATCAACGATAGACCTTTGATAGACTTGTAATACATCCGAAAGAAAAATAACCCTGGGCTCGACATTTTGTTTCTCACCGTCAAAAATTGCCCCTTCCCCTAGCCCTATCATCGTCGGTTGTTTACCAACTTCAACGTTTTAGTATTCCCGTATCAATCTCGGAGACAATCTTTTATTCCGTTGGTTATTTATATTTATAATAATTTCATTAATATTTCATTTAAATTAATAATAAGAAAAATGAAGAAAGTTCGTCGAATAAAATATCATTGCGAAATAATACATTTAATATCAGTGAAGTGATCTAACAAAAATTTCGATTGGGTATTTTGTTTGAAACGAGTAGAAATATAATAACTTTGTTGAAAGGTACTGAAGAGGCAACTCTTTTTTATTCTCAAGGACCAAGATAGTAGTGTCGTTGAAGGAACAATGAAACAAATCTGTTAATACTTTGGGTGTCCACAATGCGTCCATTCTAGCGTGAGTAGCTCGAATACCTTTTTACCGGCGGTAATCCAAATTCGACGAGAGCTTGGCACCGAAATATAAAGTGATCGTTCTTCCGGAAGGATCTCTGCCTGTAAAGGAGACAACGATCAGACGTTAGGAGTAAAGAGAAGTAGATAAATAGATACGTCTACACACACGTACACATATATTTACCAACATATACGTACTCGTATATCCATCTATCCGTATAATTTTTTTATACAGGATATTTCAGAGTATGCGAACATAACTTCAAGAATCGTTTCAGTACGTTAAAATAAGAACAAAAAAGATCATATAATCACATAAAAATTCCATTATTCTCGTTTACCCGTTTCTCAATATCTTCTACGATTCGTTAATATAAATAATATCAAATAGCAAATAATAATAAAGAATCTAAAATAGAGTATGTAAAAACTTAATAAAAAGTAAACAAACTTTTAGAACAACTTAATACATTTAAGTATTATATCAAAAATATTATATTGACAAAACTTATATGCGTGTGTGTGCATGTGTACGTGTAGGTATGGTCGTATCTATTGAACTATATATTTATATAACAACAAAAATAACTAAAGCGAGAGAGAGAGAGAGAGAGAGAGAAAGAGAAAGAGAATAAAAAAAGAACAAGTAGAAAAAGATGGTGGAAAAGTGATTTTTTGACGCGATATCGGCGCCATTGTTGCGTCGAGTGCTCGTCACCGTATGTCACCAGGAAGAACATCAGCGAAAGCTGTTACGCAGCCGCCGGAACGACGTTAACGTCGATACTTTATCGCTAACAACCTTCTCTCGTTTTCTTTCACACATATATACAGATATGTATATATATATAGTATATATATGTATTGTATATAAACGTACGTACGAGTACTTTTATTCGATCTTTTTTACTCGTACGCTATCGAAAAGCTCAACTTTCGAGTGGACGTACCCCAGGAATATATTTTATGACGCAGCATCATTGAACCGAACCAATATCTGATTTTATAACTTCGATGAATCGACAACAATAAAATATTCAATGACTTTGTTGAATTAATTTCAATCGGTCATACGGTTTATAAATTATTTTAATATAATTTTTGTCAAGCAAATATTATCGCATGATAATCATTGAATTAGATTATTGTTAAAAAAATGTATTTTCGCGTGTGTAATTGAAAAAATTTGTCTAGAAAGAATAAGTGGTTCCTACTATTATTGATTTTTTTTTTTAAATTTACGTTAATCGTATATTAAAAATGTTCGCGACATCTCTTGTAGTATTGAATAAATGTGAGAAGGTATTAAATCGAGAAGTACCTCGAATCTGTAAAAAAATAATCCGTAAAAAAGGAATAGTAAAAGAAAGATATTAAAAATGTCTTCCTTATCTTTCTAATATCATTTTTTTATTTTTTAAATAACAACCATATCAAATGCTTCAAATTTGTACCAATTTTCGTAAAAAGAAATTCCAAGTTAGTAAGTACACGAATATTCAACAAAAACAAACAAATATATTTCCTAACTTTCTTTCATTTCTATTATATCAATACCTATACACGTATCTTAAATAAAATAATTTGTGAAAGAGATAAAATAAAAATAAAAATAAGACAACGGATCTCTCTCGCTAAAAGTTGTTCCAATGTGTTCCTTCCGTCAAAAAATCGAAATAACTAGAAAGTTAGATAAAGTAAGTAAATACTTTTCAAGGAAGACGAAAAAAAAAAATCAAAAAGAAAGGATAAAGAAAGGTGAGGAGTTGGGGGGGGAAGAAGGAGGAAGGATATAAACGCTGAGAAAGGAGCGCGTAAAGGAAGAGCTTTTTATTCGTTGATCGCGCTCACTCTCTCTCTCTCTTTTTCTCTCTTCCTCCCTCCCTCCCTCCCTTTATTTCTTTCGTGATGGCAACGCGCCACGGGAACACAACGTGCAATTTTAATCCTGGAATTACTTCCATTTTATTCCAATTTTCTTGCATTTAAACCGTCTAAGCGAGTTTACTTTCGCAATATCATTGCCGTGGAGCGTTGCCTTGGAAAGAGAGGATGAGGAAGCAAAGGAGAAGAAGAAGAGGAGAAAGAGGCAGGAAGGAAGGCAGGAAGAAGAAGACGAAGAAGAAGAAGAAGAAGAAGAATAAGGATGAGGAGGTAGTTGAGGGGGAAGAGGAGAGATTGGAATAAGGCGAAAGAAGGGAAGCGAGTCGAGCTTCGAAGGAGGAAAACTAAGAAAGAGGTGGGAGAAGGTTGGAAGTACCTACTCTAATAAATTTACGACCTAAAAAGGTTAAGCCGCGTTAGCCCTGTTCTTTATATTTCCGCGTGCGCGCGCGCGCTCGAGCGAGAAGGAGGGAGGAGTGGAGGAGGGTCCGGGAACGTTGCTCCGGCCGGCAAACAGGCAGGCAAGCAGGCAGGCACGAGTCAATGAGAGAGAAAGAGTAAGATGGTAATAAATGGAAGAGAGAGAGAGAAAGAGAAGAGGTTAGGGGGAGGGTAGGGTGGTATGAAAAGGAGATAAAAGATATATAAGAGGTACGAAGGGAAATTCGCTTATTTTCTCATCATTTCAACGTAGCATCTTGTCCATGACCTTTTCCTCATCTACGGGGCCAGGAAAGAAAATTGCTTCTCTACTTCGTAGCGAAATATCGTCCTGATAAAACCTGGGAATCCTTCGCCAATATCCAACCAAACGACCAACACGTAACAAGACAATTCTGCTACGACGTATTTATTATACTCGTTTATCTAATATCTTAGTGCTTGTCAATTTTTAATATTATATTTTACACGAATTTAAGGATATTTTTTCTTAAATTCATGATACGTTCATTTGACGATTTAAAATATTATTTTTTGTCTATTCTAAACCTATAAAATCAAGAAAAAAAATTTGGAAGATATCTTAGCAATAATATTTTTAGAAGGTCACATCGGTGGTAGATTTTTATCTTAATTCAAACACGTTCGTACGAAAATAATTTTTTTCATTTGTCTATACTGAATCTTTTTCAATCAAGAAAACAAATCTTGAAGAGATTCTCGTATTAATATTTTACAAATATTCCAACAGTCGTGGATTTTTATTTAAATGTGAACACGTTTATTTAATAATTTAAAACGTTGTATTTTTGTGTTACGTGTGTCGGATCTGTAAAGTCGAGAAGATAAATCTTGAAAAGATTCTCAAGAATGGAGAAAGAAAGTGAGTAAGAGAAAAGAATTCGGGCAGTTGGAGAGCAGCCAAGGAGTTAACAAGGTCGGATGTTAAATTGCAAAGGGTCGTTCTACACAACGCAAAAGATGAAATTTATTTATATTTCGCGTTGATTCGAGAGAAGAAGAAAAAAAAATCATAAAAAGAAGAAAGAAGAAATAAAAGAAGGAAGGAAGGAAGAAAAAGAAGAAGGATAGTTAGAATTAGCCGAGCGCGTTCATTAATACATTTTCATTTCCTCGAGCGTCTCTTAGAAATGAAAAATGAAAGAAGTTCCAACGATAAGCCAATTACTTAACCGTTTTCTTCGTGACAAGTTGAACGAGAAGCAACACTTCAATCGAAATTCCATCTTGTCAGTTAACGGTCTGTCTTCGCTTAACGAGCGTTATACCGCAGGATTGCTGAGCTTGATAAAGTTCAATAAAAACGGAATTAAAAAGAAAGAAAGAAACAAACGAGAAAAAAAGAAAGAGAGAGAGATCTTTAATTTCGTTTGGTTGATCCAACGAGTTGAAGTCGAAGATGACAAAGTGACAAAAAAAGAAGAAGACACAAAAAAATAATTCTTGATGGAATACTTCACTTATATATATATATATATATATATATATATATATATATATATATAAGATCATGGGCCACCACGTTGTCCTGGGATGGATCCATCTCTATTATCTCGTTTCTCATCTCTCTCTCTCTCCCTCCCTCTATCTCTCTGTAAATTCGTCACGAACACACGCAATAGGGCCCCCCGATCGTCGTTTCTTCGTGCCATTGAATAATTCATAAGCCGAGAAGGCAAAGGCCGATAAGCATCGGCTCTTAACGCGATAGACTTTAGCGGGCTGCCAACAGCAGCCATGTTACAATAAAGAGATCAACATGGCCGTCCTACTAGCTCCTTATCCCCACCATTTACTTCCTACTCTCTTTCCTTTTTCTTCTTCCTCTTCCTCTTCCTCTTCCTCTTCTTCATCTTATTTCTTTTTTCTTCTTTTTCTTACTTACTCACTTGGCCAACCATTCTGTTCTGTTCTTTCTTTCTTTCTTTCCTTCTTTTTCGCACTCGTTCGGTCCATTTCGGAACACCGTCACGTCGTTCACTTTCGATTTCGCCCTAAGGGCTCGTTACCCTCTTGATGCCGAAGAACGAAGGGTGGACCCCTTTAGACGGCCTCCTTTTCTTATTCCAGAACCGCTTCCAGGGGTGGACCGCCCCGCCCAGAGACATTTCTCAAACCCTCCTTCGTAGAACGAGTGCGCCAGCGCACTTCTATGTATGTGTATGTCTCGTACATATGTGTATACGTGTGTGTGTGTGTATCGCACTCTCTTTCCGTGTATTTGTATATATACTTGCACCCAGCGTGCCAGAAAGAGAAGCTTAACAGCCACTTTTCTCGCCCTCGATCGAGTACCACAGCTCGCCAAAGGAACTCCATTTTCGCCAACCCCTCTTCTTTCTTTCGTTTTTTTTCTCTCTCTCTCTCTCTCTCTCCTTGTCGCACTCACGTGCTTCTTAGCAGGGAATTTGTCAGTTGACCGCTCTCACAGAACGTAAAAACAAGTCTGAATCGGCAGGGCTCTTTCAAAACAGGGGAACTAGTAACTTTACCCTCATACCATACACAACTATACTCGACTACGACTCTTGACTTGTTTCTTGACACTTGGAAGATGAGATTTCATTGCTAG
The DNA here is from genome assembly GCF_010416935.1 of Polistes fuscatus. NCBI lineage: Eukaryota > Metazoa > Arthropoda > Insecta > Hymenoptera > Vespidae > Polistes > Polistes fuscatus. Next base: position 9,692,650 of record NW_025113129.1, read on the forward strand.
TGAAGAGTGTTAATTAAGAAGAGAGAAGAAAAAAAATATATAAGAGTTAAAATACTTACTCGCAATTTATTTATATACGTTAATTCGTCATTTATTCGAAACTTTTGTTTCAATATTCATTTTTCCTTTAATTTTTGCTTTTTATTTTCTAATGTTCCAGGTGTGGTTTCAAAATAGACGAGCCAAATGGCGCAGGCAAGAAAAAATGGAAGCTGCCAGACTTGGTCTAAGCGAATATCATCATGCCGCTAACATGAGGTATGATTTTCAACGTTTTCTTCTTTTTTTTTTTTTTTTACTACGGATGATACATTTGTAAACGAGAAATTTTATTGAAAATTATATGCATCTCACGTAATCGAAGATTTATTCGCGACGGCGTCAATTAATTAATCAGAAATTCGGATTTAATAAACGACATAGTTTGAGCGTCGTCTTAAATTAATAAACGGTGAAATAAAGAAAAGTTAACCGAAAGATTTAGCATTTTTACCTAGGTATAAATAAAGTTGTATAATTTAGTTAACCATAAAAGCTGTGATTCTATCTCTCTCACTCACTCTCCCTCTCTCTCTTTCTTTCTCTGAGTGAAATGTATTAATTAAAACGTGGACAATAATAAACGCTGTCATAACAAATTGTCTTTTACGAAGTTTTATCGATCTATCTATCTCTTTCTCTCTCCCTCTCACGAGTTTAACGACTTCTGAGTTAATTAGAAAGACAGAGAAAGAGAGAGAGAGAGAGATAGAGAGAGAGAGAGAAGAAGAAAAAGATAGAGATAAACCAGCAATCTACATTTGATACTACGATTATATATTCCTCGAAGTCACGAAAGTTAGCTGACCGAGTTTTGAAGTTAAGTAAAAAGGAATAATCATAAATATATCCATGGTTTGTGTCTGGTAGAAACGTCGGTGGAACGACTCTTGGATTACCTGGAGATCCTTGGCTCGCACCGCCAGGACTTTTGAGCGCACTACCAGGATTCCTGGCAGCACCGCACACAGGATATCCAAGTTATTTAACCTCCCCGAGACGATTGCCCTCTCCTCCGAACGTTGCTGCTGTGGCTAATGCGGTCCCAGGTACGTCGAACCTATCGAGACACTTGCTATCGAGTCCAAGCAAATTCGTCTCCATCGGATTTCGATTGGAACAATTTTAAACGAAAGATTATACCAATATCTTTCCTCCTCATATATTCAATCTCTAATATAAAAACCAAAGAACGAATAAAGATACATCTTTCGACTGGACTGATTGATCTTTCAACTTCTAAATAACTCGGTACGTTCATTTTACTTTTCTTATTATTCATCGTACGTACAATTAATGCTAAACACGTTTTTCGTATCTCGATATATGTTATTTAGATTATTAATTGTCATTTATTACAACATTTTATTTTTATTCTATGCGGATAATAATGAAATAATATTGATACAATTGATAATATTGAATTTAGAATTTTAATTGTAAATATGAAAATGTTGTACATTTAGTATTAATAATAAAGAAAAAAATATTACTTATTAATCTTTTCAAGGGCCTCTCCGATACGATATGAAACTCTCTTTATAAATTTTCCGACCAGAAAATAAATCCCTGTTTAAATAAGATAAATATATTATTCGAAATAAAATAAAATAATAAATAGTCGGTCTCTCTCTCTTGAAGAGATTAATTTCGAAGTTAATACAAATTCTATAATCAAAAGAAAGATCAATAAAATTGCCGAGAGATGATAGATAAGTAGATATTTTTGTTGAACAAATAAATATGAATTGAAGAAGACGAAAAAAATGTTGAATTGTCTGCAGGAACATTGGGAGGTGGAATGGCGAGCATAGGAGGTGGTAGTCACGTCCAACCACCACCTCCGAGTCCTCCGGGTCACGATCCCCGTACGAGCAGCATCCAAGCATTAAGAATGCGAGCCAAGGAACACGTCGAAAGCATCACCAAGGGACTTCAAATGGTCTGAAGTTTAACGTTAGATTCGAGAAGATAATCGAATTTACCAGCCGACAAAGTTGATGCCGAATTCATCATCTTTGCTGTTGTCGTCAGGAACAGGAACGAAGACTACGAGTATATTTCTTCATTGGAATTTATCACTTATCGTCCAGCTTTCCATCATCTTGTTCTTGGGTTTTATTAATAAGAAACATTAATGAATGAACTTGCGTTTGGATGTTCGTGAAAAAACGGTTTTTACCGAAAACGACAAAAGGAATCCACGAATCCGTTCGACCCGGTTTTAGAAAAAACTTTTATAATCGAGGTGTAAGACAACAAAAAAAAAAAAGAAAAAAGAAAAGGAACGGAAAAAAAAAGAAATTATGAAAGAAGGAAGTTAGTACCTGCTTTCGTTGTTCGTCCAAAAACAAAAAAAAAGAAAAGAAAACAAACAGAAAAACAAAAAGATCCCAACCGATCGACGAAGTAATCGAAGTAAAGTTTAACAACAACAAAATTAATTAACGCAAATGAATGGATTCAAGTTATTCGATTGCATCATTGAGACATGATTATCGAAAACAATAATGGCATTTTACGTAGGTATTTCAATGAGACAATGAAATATAAAAGCGTGTTTATCGTATTCCACGATGATGTGCAATATCAATGAGAGAGACGACCACGACGAATGTTCATTCGACGAGATAAGCAGCGTTTAATAAAATGAGTGATCTTTTATGAGCATGTGTGTGGGTGAGTGATGAAAACTACGGGGTGACTTGAAACTTTTCAACAAATCGTGCAAGTTTAGCAAGTTAGATCGTGGATTTGAATGAATTGCATACGCGTATGTATTTGTATGTATATTTCTTTCGTGTGAAAGAAAAGGAATGAAAAGAAAAAAATGATAAATAATTGAAGATAATATGTTTATCCTCTCGGTCGATCGATTTATATCGGTGAAGTGTTGTTTGTGACAATCATACGAACGTGTACGATCAATTGTCACGTGTGTATAAGAAAATTAAATTAACACTTAACCCGAATTCTAACTAGAAATTTATGTATGTATTTCTCTATTTTGATTTTTAAGAGGAAGAATCGCGAGTGTATTAGAAATGAGAGAGTGAGCGAGAATGAGAGGGAGTGAGAGAGAGAGAGAGAGAGAGAAAGAGATAAGACGGAGATAAACAAACAAAAAAAATTACGAGAGACTGACATTCTCATCGATCTTTTTTCTTCAATGAATTTTAACAGGAATCGTTTAAAAATTATACGAATGATTTTCGTCATTTAATTACAATTCGATCAATGAAAAAGTCGCTCGTGTAGTGGTTAAAGAAAAAAAAAAAACAAAAAAACAAAGTAAAATCTTCCGATGGTATTTTAGGCTGCCAGCAGTAACACTCACGTACGTCCCGACGTTGTCCTAATCGTCCAAAAAGGGGCGTACCCGCCGTTTAAAGGATTAGAAAAAAGATTAGAAATTAACTCTCTTGTGTAGCGAGTAATAGCTTCGTAAAAAAAGAAATGACGAAGAGGACGATCGGTGGAATAACATTTTGACATAAACAATATTCTGCAGTATTAGTACGTTAAGAAGAAAAAAAGTAATTAATGATTAAAAACCAAAAAAAAAAAGAAGAAATAAATAAAAAGAAAAAAAAGAAGAGGAAGAAGAAGAAAAAGAAGAAGGGGAAGGACAAGGAGAAGGAGGAAGAGGAGGAGGAGGAGGAGGAGGATTGTGCATATTATGCGTAGAGTCATTATAAGAGGAATGTAAATTCGAAAAGCTTTTGAAAGAAAAGGAGATCGGTCGTATGAAAAGTTACAAAAAAATAAAGTAAGAAAAGAAACAATTGTTCGATTCGATTGGATAAATTCGAAAAATCAATTTTTTCGAATTTTAATTTTGTGTTTGAAAATTTCATCGATCGATCTCCGTCAATCTCTACGCGTCCGATGATCATCAAACGTAGATAAACTAAAACCACCCACCTTACATCCACCCTAAATCATTCCAGAAAACGTCTGTTTGTATATATTACCTGCTCTCGTGATAAAATAAAAATTTGATGTACATATTTAATCATATTCAACGTCGTTCGAGGAAGAATATCCCCTTTTAGAGAAAATAAAAGTGCAAGCGTTGATAACGTAGTAAAAAAAAAAAAAGACAAAAAAACAAAACCATAACCCGTCAGGATGTGTAAGATAGATGTGTCCTGTGAATGACTCCACATGAACATATTCCTAATCCCTTTTTAATTTAATTCGCAATAATTTTTTGAAAAAGAAAAAAAACAAGTATTTATAAATTTTCATTAGCTAGATTTATTTTTTTAACGCGATACATAGTAATGACATTTTTCAACACGATGAATGGTATTAAAATTTAACATTTCTATTTTCACGATTTTCGATTAGTATTTAGTAAAATAATTAGTTAATATTTAAAAATAGAATCTCAAAGTTGCCGTCAGGATTGCACGTAAATATTTCACGACATACTACGAATATACTAATTTCAATTCAACGATTTTTATTATCTTAAACGATAGATTTAGAAAAAAATTTCAATAAAAAGTTAGCCGATGTCCATCATCGTTAATCCTAGCACGAATATCGAAGATCGGTAATTCGTGCGTGTTAGCTCGTGATGATTAACACTCGGATAGGAGTAGTCGTCTTTCGTGAGAAAAGAATAATAAAACAAAAAAGAAAAATAAAAACAAAAAAATAGAATAAGAAGAAAAGAAAAGAAAAGGAAAGAAAAGAAAAGAAAAGCATTAGCGTCAGAGCGTGAAAGGATTCGACGTTAACAGCACCAACAACGGCTGCTGGTCGGTGGAACAATGGGTGCTGAATGGTCCCTGAACGATTAGGTATTCCAATCGTCGCGTTTAGGGGTCGCTGTGAAGTACGCCAAGGGGGCGGAGGATAGGAAGGGCTGGCTGGCTGGATGGCTGGATGGCTGGCTGGCTGGCTGGGCTGGCTGGCTGGCTGGCTAAGAGGGCGCCAGAACTCACCCAATAAAATGGTAATTCCTGTTTGCCAAAGTTAACCATGCGAGCGAGCCTGGAGATTCGAGTCCATGCGTACTCCCTAACTCCAAAGACTAATAATACCGAGAGCAAAGTGCTAAGCCGACGGTGATATATAGTTTGACGAGAAAGTAAGAAAGGAAGAAACGAATTTCTCTAGCAAAACCTAACAAAACTTCTTCAGCGCGCGAATTCCTGAGGAATTCGATCAAAAACCCCTTTCAACGAACTTTCCTTTTTCTACTTCACTTTTTTTCCTTACCTTTCTCCACAATACGCCAACTTTGCGATCAATGATTTTCTCCAACTGGAAAGATTTTTCTTTTTTTCTTTTTTTCAATAAGTTAACAATGAGAATAGGAATAGGAATAGGACAAGATAGGATAGTGGGAGAATTTTTTTTTTAGAGATGGAAAAAGATAGAAACGGGAAGAGGAATAAGGCAAGATAGGATAGTGGGTCATCGAAAAAGGTAATACGTAGATATCGAAAGTTTCATTACTACCCTAAACGAGTAATCGTCGCTAACTATGATATATAAAGAAAAAAAAGAAAAAAGCAAAAAAGAAAGCAAAAAAAAAAAAGTAGAAATAATTCGAGTTGGCGCGTTAGCACGTAGTAAACCGTGGAAATACGAGGGAGAGATATCGTTCCAACGTTAATCAAGGTTCCATGAATAAAATCCATCGGAGCGCGATGGTCAACGGCGTTTTACGATCAATTTGACCGAATTAGCCGGTCGTTAACATGCATATCAGCTTAAACGTCGAGTATCGAGATTGAAGGTGACACACGAACAGTTAAGGCTCGAAATTGGCACGGAAATAGTGACTTTATTAAATTTGTTTTGGCCTGGAGGAGTAAGAGGAATAGGAGGAGTAGGAGGAGAAGTAGGAAGAGGAGGAGTAGAGAAGAAGGAAGAGAAGGATCTACCTCTGGACGAAATATCTGTCTAATAACGCTGCTCGCCTAACTTTATTGCCCCGACAAAGTAAAGAACCAACGAAGGACTCGAATAAGCTCGCTCCGAGAAAGCAACGAGATCAATGAAACTCCGGAGCAACCGTGCGGAATCCGCAAACAGTGGTAACAGTAGGAATTCGTCGAACCGCTTGAGAATATACTTTAACTCCTATCTCTCTCTTTCTCTCTCTCTCTCTCTCCGTTTCCCTCTCTCCCCTACTCTCTCTTTCTATCTTACGTCGTCTTACATATACGTTTAACGACGAGAATATTCATTAAACGTTTGCTCGTCATCTAGACTACATCGTACAAAAACCAAATCCCTCTCTTTCTATCAACTTCTTGTATTCCGAACACATTCTCCCTAAGATGACTTACGAACTATCAAACACTCCGAAGGACTCTTATTCCTAATAAAAAAAGAATTAAAATAAAAATGAAACAGAAAGAAAAAACAAATTAAGATAAAAGTAATGAAAAAGAAAATGAAGAATAATATTCGTCCTTGTCCTACTAAGTAAGTAAGTATTTTTCTTCTCAATCGTTTCTCATGTGATTGTCTTGAGAAAAAACATTGAAGCACGAGGAGAGCGATAAAGCCATAGGGAAAAACATAATCATCATCCCCTTACGTTTAACCATCCTTTTTAATAATCTTCTATAGCATACGTATCATATACCGTCGTCAGCGATTTAGAGATCTCGCAAAAGCAGCATGATATTGGTAAATAGATAGATAGATAGATAGATAGATAGATACAGATAAAGAGAGATTGAGTGAGAAGCGGGAGGGCTAGGGGAAGAGGGTGTGAGTCGACCTTCTGTTTAGCATTATTAATTAGAGAGCGGCCAAAGTCGTACTAAGTTGGCGAGTACATAAGCAGAAATAATATTTGCACGGGCGTTCATTAGACGTGGCAGCCGACGGAGATGGCGCCACAAACGCGCGGCCGGATTCTCATTAAAATAACCGTGCGTCTCTCCCGGCACCCTCTTCTTCTCACCCTTTCACTCTCTCTCTTCGTCATCCCTCCTCTTTCTCTTCCTCTCTCTCTCTCTCTTATCTACCAGCACCACCACCACAACCACCGAGCAAAGCTACTCGTTCTTTCAAGAGAAACGCGAACAGAGGAGGTTTTTCTCTGGCTGATAAAGAAGGGAAAAAATAAAATGGCTGACGGCACGGTTAGAGAAAGAAAGAAAGATAGAAAGAAAGAAAGAGATAGAGGGATGAAAAAGGGTAGGGAGACAATTGAGAACAAAGTGAACGTGGATGGTCTCTCTCTCTCTCTCTCTCTCTTTTACTACCCTTTTTTTCTCGTTAGACATAAAGTAAAACGAGGATGTAGTAGCCGGCGGGATGTTAGTTAGATAGATAGAGTGAAAGAGGGAGAAAGAGAGAAAGGGAGAGTGAGCGAAGTAGAAAAAGTATCGGGAAAAAAAAAAGGGGGCCGGTAAGTGGAGAGGCAGGGCACCGAGTTACGAGGTAGTTTATCTACCTCTAGGTAAGTTAAATGAAAGTCGCGGTTACCCCCTAACGCGAAAATACGCTTGGGGAAAATTTCGTTTTTTCAGGCTGATTAATGTAATAGGTATATACCTCAGTGGCGGCTGCGGCGGCTACTCTTCGAGCAAGATAATTGGTCATTTTCTCTCCTTCCTTCTTTCTCTCTCTCACACACACATTCTATATATATCTCTTTTACTCATTTTCTCTAATTCTCTTTTCTCTCTCTCTCTCTCTCTCTCTCTTTCTCTCTCTTTTTGATACCTACGAACGTCGCGTTAACGTAGGTGAACGACGGCCTCGTGTGTTCAGCCCATTCTAGTTCCTCTCTTCCACGAAAAGGTTGCACTGCTGCTGCTACTGCTGTCGCTGCTTCTCTTCCTCGCTTTTCCGCACACCGTTGGAAGACGAACAATGAAAACGTTTAAACGCGTCGGCCCGCAAATTGACGTTGACATCAATGGCACACCGTTGAAACTGAGAACTACCAGTTTTTCTTTCTCTTTCTTTATCTCCCTCTATCTCTCTTTCTCTTTTTTCTCCGTTCCTTTCCCTTCTTCCCTCTTTACGTTTGACTTCCTTTTTTGCTTCTGCAAATCTCGTTAAACGTTTCATTATCAACGTCCGAACAAATTCATATGCATTTATGCGACCGACAAAAAGGGTGCCGTTGTATTTCATTTTTTGTTACAACTTAACGTACAACGAATTATTATTATTTATTATCCATATATCATTGAACATGTTGATGAGAAATTAAATCACGTAAAGTAACGAGGATCTGTGCTGAACGAGCTAAGGGTGGGGAGTAGAAAGGGGGATAGTCGTGGAATGTAAAAGTTAGTAACACGGCAAATCGCAGATAGGAGTATTCATCGAGGATTCGCATCAGAAGGACGTTACTTCGAGCGTAACATCAGACGTGAATTGGCTATCGTTCGATAAATATCATTCGATTCGACTCTCTCTCTCTCTCTCTCTCTTGCTTTATTACATTTTTTATCTTGCACGGAAGGCGGAAGGCAAATAGCAAAGGCTGCGCCTCGAACCACGAGCGGGCTAACAACAAAGTAAAGCGTTGGTGATGGTATAAAAAAGAGAGAGAGAGAGAGAGAGTGAGAGAGAGAGAGAGGAGGGTTGGGATAGGATTGAAAGGGAGCGTCGCGACGGTGCGAAAAGGCCGGCGTCGATCGAGCGTTAATTAAACAATTTCGCGAGCGAGATGCGCATTCGTAATTGGAAAAAATCGGCGAAACGAATATCTGCATCGAAGAGCAACTTTCGAGCGTGACGCGTTAAACGAAGACAGAAAAAGACCGAGAGAGAGAGAGGGGAAAAGAGAGAGAAAGAGGTAACGAGTGGCGAGGAGGGGGGAGAGGAGGGGGAGAGGGTGGGCAACGATGGCGGCGTCGAATCGGCGAGAGGGAGGACGGAGGAGTTCCGAAATGAGTACCCGTGCAAATACGCCAGGATTGTTTTTGCCGCTAATTGCCCGGTTTTTTGCAGGGGCTCGGCCAACAATCGATTTGCATTTCAAAGGTAGTTCGGCATAAAAATAAAATGCACCCTCTCTCGACCTCCCTCCCTCCCCCCGCCCGCCGACGAACACCCCAACCCCCTCTCCTTCACTGCCCGTTAAAAGTTGACCGGCTAGTGTTCATGTGTACGTCCGTCTGTCTGTATCCATCACGTTAGCAACGTATTCGCATACAACCATACAAATATATCTATCTCTATATAGATAACTATATATGAGATAGAGATAGAGAGAGAGAGAGAGAGAAAGAGAGAAAGAGAAAGGTATTATATGAGTATACATGTAACTAATTAAGCGAAATTCGTGAATACTTTTAATATCAACGTGATACGAATTTTGTATAGGCGAGATAGAAACGCGACAAGTTGTTGTAGTTTTTACTGGTCGAATTTGATACAAGAGAGAGAACGTATGTGTACAGGTATGGTTGTAGATAGGAAAAAAGGTGCGAATTTGAGAAACAATTCGATTTGGTTAAAATTGCCTTTATCTTCTATTAATAGGGGATGGTTATCGAAAGAAAATGTCATTGTTAGGTGGTCCAACGCATTTCCACAGTTTCGCGGCGAGTTTGGAAAATAGGTTAATATTCGTGGAGATGGGTAGACGACGATCAGAATGAAGGACGCAAGGGGTAGCTTGGAATAGATGCTGGAAAACGTAAACGGGGTAGGTGGTGGTGATGGTGGTGGTGGTGGTGATGGTAGTAGTAGTGGTAGTGGTAGTGGGAATGCCGGCATCGCATTCGCCGCACGCCGAATATTTCGTTTCCTGGTGCTCCTGTAGGAAGGGTGGACAGTATTTGATTTTACGCAGTACGCATGGACCGGTTTCCACGAACGTTAATTATCACTGACCACCTACGGCCCCATTACATTCCAATCGACCCCTTAATCAACGCATGATTGGTGTACTAATTGATTGCTACTCCGTAATTATAACAGTGCACTGCACCAGATACAGGTATCGCAATCCCGAGACATCAAGAAGCGAGAGAGTTACGGCAGAGTGAACCTTTCTCTTATCAAATCAAAATCTAATATCCCAGTTCTCGATCTACTTTTTTTTATCCCCTTGCTATAATAAAAAGTTACTCGACAAAGAAATAATAATCTATTGATTTATTTAACCGACGAATCTTTCATTCGACATTCATACTTTTTATTTTTATATTTGCATGGTTATGATTTAAAAATTTCTTTTTTTTTTTCCTTTTGCTTTATTGGTATTTATTAAAATTATTGTCAACATAATTTCTATTATTTATAATATTTTAATGATAGTAATTTTTTTTGTTGCACAGTTCAAAAGTCATTTCCATCGCAACATTTTTGGACGCGTAGACGTATCAGCTGCTGCTGTACGATGGTGAGAAACGTAAGTATTGAGTATAGTTTTTCTTCTCGGTCGGTAAAAAATCGATAAAAGATGTACCACCGAAGATATTTATTAACTACTTGTCGATAAAATAGAACTTCTATAATATCGATATAAGCTACTTAGAGAAAATTGGTGGTAATCAATTTCATCGAAGAATGAAATTCTTTTCTACCTTCAAATTTTTGAAACTAGAGTAGATTTTTAAAAATTTGTAAAATTTATCACAGATCATCATATTTTTTCTATTATCATTATACTAAAATGTATCAAATTAATATTTTATTTTTATGTCTTTTTATTCTTCCTTTTGCGGGTCGAGTCACTTCTGTACGAAGACTTTCTCACACCTATTTAATATTATCAAAGAGGTAGTATCTTTTTACCGCCCTTTTAAAGTCAATAGCATACATTTTTTATTTTTATGTTTTGTTTTTTTCGAACGTTACTTGACTTTAACGATCTGGTGAGAACTAATAATCTAACGTTGATTAGGCCGTTGTGATTAAATATTATATTATTATTAAAATTGAAAATTATATTAAGAAATATAAAAATGTTTAATGTTAATAATGAAATTTTAATTTTTATAAAATTAGAGCACACGTAAATTTTCATTAATATATTTGAAAGTTCAAATATAATATATTTTACAAAGACGATTGATACGCAAAATTAATAGCACTTACATGTTATAATGATCGGTACATGCTTATAATGATTTTCATATAGCGTAACGCGTTTGTCCGCGATTCCACTTTCATGAAATCGCAGCAAATATGTATATATGTATATATTTATATATGTATGTATGTATGTATATATGTATATATATATATATATTGTGTATATATATACACGTGAGTACATAATAGCGTCATCCTTTCGGCGTCCACAACATTCCTGATATTTACAATTAGTAACATATTAATTCGGTTGATTTGAAACTGTATGCGCGATTGCGGTTCACGAGGCTGTATAGAATTTCATTAAACCGTTGGTTAGCCACTCGCCGTTCGGTGGAACGTAATCGACGGTCGGATTTATATCAATTATTAGAAAATATATATACATATAGATATATACATATGTATATATATAGAACATCGATGCGCCGAACGATTCTCATTTCATTCGACAAACGTTGTTTTGCCATTGAACGATGGACACCTCTCACCCGCTCTTTGAATATCCTAAACTGCTACAAATACTCTTACACGCAAGAGATTACGTGCAATGTCGATGGAATCATTGATAAAATTATTCGAGAATCGAATTTCGACTTATGATTTCGTTTCTCACAATATGAGCCGATAAACGTCAAAACGAATATCATTTGAACCCTTTGCGGACTACCGCCGCATGAATGCGTTCTGTGTAAACCACCAATTTGGCCGAACAAAAAAGAAAGAAACGTAAGCATGTTGATATAATGTGAAGGCAGAAATTGAACACGTTGAGTGCCACGCAAATTCTTAAGCGGCACACCTAGTGTGAAATTTTGAAAAAATCGATTTTTTTTTCTTGCATATTTTGATAGTTTATATCTTTAAAAATAACATACTAAAATTTCAAATAGTTTTAAAGTTACAGCCTTCTAAAGAAGTACAGAGATTACAAATCAATCATTTTATCTTTAAATGCATTTCTCTCAAAACTACATTTTTCAAATTAGCTGGAGTTATAACTCGAAGACAAATCATCCGATCGCTTTGATTTTTTTTCTGCTTCTTTTGTATCTGTTTCTCTGTACAATGACCCTCCAGTTTTTCGATTGTATGAAAAATGTAATTTTGGCGGGCCAAAAATCATTTAATTTTTGAGCAAAATTCGACATTTTTTTTCAGTCTGCCATTTTGTTAAATTTCAATTTTTTTTCACAACCGAGGATCATTGTATAGGCAATACCTTCTAGTATAATAATATTTTTGATTTTATTTATTTCATCCATGATGAAGGCCGCAATTACTCCAGCAGTTGGGGGACTTTTTTTTTAGTGACTTAGGAGATAGCGAATAAATCGCTGACAATTAACTTTTTTCATTTGAAAATTTCAGTGTATATTCGTTAATTATGTTTAAATATATCCTCCAAATTTTAAAACATTTCATGCAGTAATTTTCTTTAAAAACATTCCCAAAAATTACTCTTTTTTTTTACTTTTTTTCACCCTAGGTGTGCCACGCGCGTGGCCTGACTGGGATTTCCTTAAGAATTTGCGTGGTGCTTAACGTGTTAAGCTGGCAATTTTAAATGACTATCGCGACAACGGTTCGGCCCCGCGGAACGCTCACAATTAACTTTGAACCGTCCCGCCCGCGAATGATTAAACGAAAGACTTTCATAACAAAACAAAATTATTTCCATCATATACCAACAAAATTTCTTATTCTAATTCGTTAAAAATGAATAAAATCCTTAAGTAAGGCGATATATGTTGCAAACTATTCCTAAACAACTAGTGTTATACATCAAACAATATTTTCATATACATGAAACAAACTAAATGATTAACTTTCTTCAAATTAGATGTACATACTCAAGATGATCATCTATCTATATTTATATATACATAAAAATATCTTAATAAAACAATAAATCTAAATAAAATAATCAACAATATGCAATCACAAGGGCATAAACTATTCCTAAACGACTTGTGCAATGTATCAAACAATGAAACAAGCTAAACGATTAACTTTCTCCAAATTCGATGTGCATATTCAAGATGACTATCTAAGCCACACCTCTCTCTCTCTCTCTCTCACTCTTTATCTCTAATTTTCTAACCACTCAGAATGCAAGACCATAGTCTGGTGATCAGCGAAGTTTTAAATAGAGATTCGTAGAGATCCAAGAGAGATCTAAAGTCCAAAGAGAGAGAGAGAGAGATAGGTATAATTCGATAGAGTCTAGTCGTTGTTCTATCCGTTCTCCATGAAGGAGACAAGCGTGTCCTTACTCGCGATAAACACATCCAAAAAGAGAAAGAGAGAGAGAGAGAGATGAGATACGCATTCATCTATAGATGCACATATACGATATACATAGATGAAGGATATACGTGTGAAGAGAGTACAAAGGCACGCGACGGCCTGCCAGCTGGGCATAGATGCGACGTTGTGCATCGGGAAGCAATGCATATTCAAAATCCAGCCGCGGGCAGCATGCCAGGGCAACGGAGTCTCTTGTTTTGCGCCCGGCTAGAGCACAAGTCCGCAAATTTGGTTACTTCATTTTGAGCTCTGACCACCACCCACCTTCCACTATCCTCCTCATCCTTCTCTCTCTCTCTCTCTCACTCCCTCTCTCTCTTTTGTGTATAGATATACATACATATACATATATATGCATATACACATATGTATTTATATACATACACATGAATTCTCTTTCGCTCTCTTTACTCGACGTCGCACACTCCACGTTTTACCCCTCGGCGTATGTCCGGGGTTATGAATTTTAATAGCTTTACGTTGTGCTACGCGGGGGTGGAAGGTGGTCGCCGGGGTACGAGGAGAAGAGAAGAGAAGAGAAGAGAAGAGAAGAGAAGAGAAAAAGAGAGAGAGAGGAAGAGGCAAAAATGGCGGCCAGTTTTTCGCCCGTCAAATTGTCGATAGATTAGATTAAAGAAAAAAATCAAGAGAGAGAGAGAGAGAAAGAGAGGAAGTAGTGGTGGTGGTGCCGGTGATAGTGGTGGTGGTGATGGTCGTGGTGTTGCTGATGCTGATAGTTGATGGTGGTAGTAGTGGTCAGGGTGGAAAAGCGTGTGACGAAAACGACGTTTCGACGAGCCCCGACGACGGTGCATTTTTTTCCCGATCGTTCGTTCGTTCGTTCGTTCGTGTTTGTTTGCGCAAGCGTCATAAAAAAAAAAGGAGTAAATAATTTTTTGTAGAAAACATTTTTCTATACATTATTTCAAAAGAACGGATAAAAAATTATATGATTTAGTAAGAGAAAATATCTTAGCTCGGAGACATCAATGCGATCGGTTCGACTTAAGAAATAGTTTTTTCAATCAACGAACGTAAACAAACTTTACTTATTATGATTACACGAATTTAATAAAAGACATTTCATTTGTTTTTAACCTTTGAATAAATCAGTCAGTCAGTCGATCGTCTAACGTCGAACGCGACACATCTCGTTTCGTATTTATTCTCAATATATACAATATTATTATAAGATTCTCCTTCGTAGTTTTCTTTTATAATTTTCGCATGAAATATCTTAGAAGTATTTATTTTATCTTTCGTATTTGGTGATTATTAATTTATTAAATATTTTTAATATTCTCTGTAATACATTCGCTATTATTTACACGTGACAAGAAAAAAACGTATAATTGTAAATTAAATATAATATGTTGTTTTTTTTACACAGATACGTGCATACACCTGTATTCGAAATTACCTCAATTTTCATCAAACACATCTCGTAAGTAGATATCATTTTATTCATTATTTTCCATTATTGTCTAATTCACTTCTTACTATTTATATATCAATGAAAATCTAAAAAATACAATTGTAGATTAAAAATTCTTTATTTATTTCCAACAAGTACATCATCGAGAACAGGTATGTATAATATATTAAAAATAATTCTAATTTCTCTTTCTCAAAAAAAGAAAAAAACAATAATTTAAACAATGTTCACCTAGAACTCTGTTTGAAATTCTTAAGATTAATCCTCGTTTATTCGATAGCCGTTAACACTTGTTATCGTGTTGTACGTACTCGTGGCCAATTTAAATCGTTACCCTGAGTTTCGAAATCGTTCGGTACCACCCTGGGGAACGTTTTGACAATAGTACCGGCTGCCTCATCAAGTGAAATCATCGTCACCAAAACTCGCAGATGGCTAAACGTTTCGAAGCTGAGTTACCCCACCCCCTCACTCCCTTTTCCCCCTTCTCTGTCACTCTTTCACTCTCTCACTCTGTCACACTTTACCATCGTCCATGCGAGCAACTCTATCTCTCTCTCTCTCTCTCTCTCATACATGCACGCACACTCTATACACTCTCGTCCCCCCTACTCTTCTATCCCCCCAATTCATCCGCATAATCTGCTTTCGTTTTCACCCTGAATGTCGTTAGCGCGTTATGAAACTCATTAATCTCGCAAATACTGCCCAACAATTTCGTGCCGCGTTACGCACCATTGAATTGCGCCCCGGACTACGAAATTCACGATTGCTGAAATTCACGGCGCCGGCGTTCCTTCGATTTTTTTTTTATTCCTCCTACCTCTACCCTCTGCTCCCTCCCCCACCCCTCTTACTCTCTCTCACTCTCTCTCTTCCAACCAACGAGTTCTCGAGCCTCTGTCCGAATTGTAACAAAAAAAAATTTTTCGCTGAAAAAAAGAGAGGTGCGTCCGAGCGAGAATGTAGAGAGAGAGAGAGAGAGTATGAGGAGAAGGGAGAAGGGGGAAGGGGAGGAGAGAAAGAGAGAGAGAGAAATGCAACGAAAAGATAGATAAAAAATATAATACGCGTAGAATAGAACAACGATATTTTTTGTCAGTCGTGTTTCAAAATTGTTTCCACCTTTCGATTTTTTTTATAATAATAATAATAAAAATAATTATTATATTTTTCGAAAGAACGTTATTTAATTTGCATTTCAATTAATAATTAATATTTACATAAACCATCGAATGAGAGGACCATAATTTTGCGTGATATTGTTTGCAATGGTTAAAAAAAAAAAAAGAAAGAAACGTAATAGATTAAAAATAGAAAAAGAAGTTTGAAGATAATCAAAGTACGCGATCGTAGTCATTTTATTCGCATTCTGGAGGTTAGATTTGAGCGTAGGAATTGCCGGTGTAGGTTGCTCACGTTAAGCTCGTCAATCAGGTACCGGTAATGAACTCTCGAGAAAAGAATAAAAGTGGTAGTAGTAGTAGTAGCAGCAGCAGCAGCAACGCTTCTTCAGGATTTTTTTTTTCTCCCGAGTACCTAGAAGAGATGGATTCCATCGACGAAGGAAGAAGAGAGGCAACCTCTTCCTCTTCTTGACACCTTGAATAGTGTTAGTTCTAACGCCTGCGGATCTCTCAGTAGCCCGGCCACTAAGACCTCTGTGGAGAAGAGGAAAGTAAGAGAGAGAGAGAGAGAGAGAGAACCTTTACCATGATGGCTAGGATCCCCGAGTTTCGCAAATTCGGTTCATTTGCCGCATTGTACGCGGCTTAACAGCGAAACGAGACCCTCTTCGTCTGGTCTCTCCATCATCGCGAACGAATCCAAGACTAGGAACCAGAGAAAGATAGAAAGAGAGAAAGAGGAAGAGAGAAGAAGAGATAAAGTGGAAGATAGAAAGAGAGAAAGAAAGATAGACACCGCTGATCGTCGCGAAAGAAGCTTGAAGTTTACCGACGAAAGAAAAGGGAATCCTAAGGGCGAGCTGCCCATATATACCTACACTTCTCTCTTCTCTCTCTCTTCTTTCTTTCTTTCTTTCTTTTTTATTTTTATTTTCTTTTTTTTCCATGCTCCTTTTTCATCGTATCGTTCGAGTACAGCATCTTCTTAAACGCTGAGAAAGGTTTTTATCGCATATAAATGATAGATTTTGATAATTCAATTAAAATTTTCTTTTCCTTTCGCGTGTTACTATATTTTATTTATCGTTTCGTTCGATTTTTGTAACAAAAAATTTTCAATATTATTTTATTTGTTATTTAAGCAAGTAACGTTTATTGCTAGTAGGATTTGTTTTTTGTTGTGAGGGGGCGGAGGAAATTCAATACAAAAATCTAATACAAGTAAATTATATTTAATTAATCTAAATTTGTTTCCGAGTATCCGTTAAATGTTGATTAATAATTAGAAAACGAGTCCACCTTTTAGATTATGTAATGATCCGTTTTATCCTCGATCATCCTAATAAAAAATATTAAATATCTTATTTTTCTTAATTAGAATTATCAAGGAAGGCATATCGAAAATCGACTGTACGTCATTCGTTTTAAAAATCGACCAATTTCAAAGAAAAGAGGACAGAGTTTGCACCTATTACAACGGTACAGGAATGGAACAGAGTGGTGCAGGAGTAAGGGAACAGTGTTAGGAAGGGATAGGGTAGAGGGGGAGAAAACAGGGGTAAGGGGTGGTGGAATTACTTTCTAAAAGATCCTCTAATGCCGAAAAATGGAAAAGCAACGGCCTCTGCGAGAGCAGAGTTATTAGTTTTGCCAGTCGGTAGTCGAAGTTTTTAAGCCGGAAATCAATGTGCCCGGCTTGCATATATGGATTTCCGAGTTTCCTCTTTCCTCTATGACGATTTTAAAACGATAGAGAGATAGAGCGAGAGAAAAGGACTTTTGTTTTCAAAGTAACGCGTTTGGTACACCGAGAAAATGGTATTTTTTATTTTTCTATCAATTCTTTTTTTCTTTTTTATTCTCTTCAAATTTTTGTTCACTTATCAACCCTTATTCCAAAACGAGTTATCCACCCATCCATCCATCTTTTACGTGTTTTTTTTTTTGTATCTTTCTCTTCCCTTCTCTTCTCTTCTTTTCTTTTCTTTTCCATTCTCTTTCCCTTATCTTTTCTCTTTTGTTTCTGTTTTTTCTCTTTTATTTTATCTCTTTCTTTTTTTTTTATATCTTCATCCATCCGTTATTTATGAACTTATGAAAAGCCTTCGCTATTCTACTTCTACGTTCTCTTTCTACTTCTTCTTTTGAGTAGGGATGAAAAAACTCGAGGAAAAATTTAATCTACGGAATCGTATCTCTCGGGGATTTACACGATATCGCATCGGATCGCGAATTACTTTGCGTAATCTTCTCGAGTATTTATAAAATATTCGTTGGCCTGGGCGATTCAGGGTCGGAAGTCTAATGAAAGAAAATTTTCAAGTATACTCTCGCTTCGTTCCTCAACCCCCGTCTCTTATCTTCCATCTTTATATATAATGCACACATGTAAATATATATTTATAAACTGTATGCAATGCCACAGCCAAAAGTTTAAACGATTCCCTACGTGAATTACGAGAAACGGAATATATATTTGTAAGAAGAAAAATATTAACGCCTTTGAAGTAGTAAACGGGATAGACAAAAACTTACGAGTTCTGTATGTCTTACGCTTTGTAGTAGTTTTTCTTTTTTTTTTTTTTCATTTTTTGTTTATCAACGAAAATATTTTTCTTCGTAATCATCCTTTCATAAAAAGCAAAAATCTCCCTTTATTTTTAACGACAACTGGACATAGAATCTTAATATCCTGGCAATTAATATTCCAAGTATTTCTCTAATCGAATATTTTTAAAAGATTAAAATAATTTTTCAAAGATTTTATTTTTAGGGAAATCGATAAATTTATCAAAAAATTAACCGAACAGTATCTTCGTATTTTCTCGATAGACGATTTTAAAATCTTAACATAACTTTGATAATATTAATCGAATCTGACATCCAACATTCAAATCATACATTTGAAATCTCGACCTTGGTCTGGTCGATTAAAAAAAGTCGATTAAAATCTTGGACAAAAATTATGCAACATCGGCACATTAACGAACATAATATCGGTAAAGAACTAAACTTCGAGTTCGAGAACAAAAAACAGTTTGAAATTATTTGAAGAAGTTTGGATACAAAATATCAGAAAAAAAGAAAAACAAATAAAATTTAGTTTCACTTTTGCATTGAAATACGAACGAAACTTTTTTGCTCAACCCGATCTATACATTTAAATGTATATATAGGTATATAAATATAAATCTTTCTTTCTCTCTTTATTTCTTTCTTTCTTTCTCGGCTTTTCAATTAAGCGGCGCGCCGTGTTTAATTTTCACGAAAGATCCTCTCCAATAGAAAAAGAGTGAGAGAGAGAGAGAGAGAGAATGAATTTGAACAAGATGCATCTTTGTGAGTTATCGATCATGAAAAACGAGTGGACTAAGCTCCTCTCTCTCTCTTTCCTTTATTCTTTTCATCGAAACTCTTCCTCTTTTCCTCTTACTCTTTCTTTCTTTCTTTTTCTATTCGTAAGCTTAATACGTAACTTAGTAATTTAATCAAGTCTTCGATGCCGGAGGCTTGACCAAACAACGTGTGCGACCCGGTAACGGTGACAGATATATTAGCTACGACTCAATAGAACCGTCTGCATTACATTATTCGACTGGTAGATCTCTAGGACAAACACGACATCAACTTTTCCCATGATGTCTCTTCTCCGCTCCCTATCCTTCTAGGATGGACAGGGGTTCTCAGACTGAAACATTCTCCACGGTTACTGTCAACAAATTCATTCATCAATTTTTCTTTTCTTGTTTTCTCTGAAAACATATATCTAACATTATTTTCTTTTTTCTTTTCAATTATCTCTCGATGAAAAATCATTTTCTCGATTATACGAACGAAATGATGCCGCCGCACGATTGGTCTTCATTTTGAACTATACGTTTTTAAGAAATCATATGCGAATCGTTTTAAGAGAAGATTCGAACGATGGTGTGATTTTTGTATAAAATAGAAACCATAATTTGCATGTGTGTGTGAGAAAATTTATTTCTATATTTATGTATATATATATTTTTTTTTTGCTATAAATAAATATAAATATAAATAATTATAGGTGTACACATAGGTAAGTTTAAAACACGAAGAAAATGGGAAGCGCTGAACTGGTATAAACAAGGGTCGCATGCAATATTAGGGGCATTAAGTCGCCATAAAGAGCGCATTAGGGGTGCGCTCGTGCCCTCGAGGGGTAGTTTAGCGTTTAATTGTCCCACCCCGTGTATCAAAGGTTTCGATTTCTGCTCGACTACGCGCGTTATAAATCTACGTACGTTCTTCCTTTCGCACGTTGTTCGTGCCCGTCGTTATTACATTATGCGTGACCTAGGCAATACGTGTTACATACAAAGTATACTTGTATGTATGTATCTCTCTCGCTCTCTCTCTCTCGACGTAATGTTAAAGGGCATACTTATACTTCATCATTCTACAGATGAGTTTCTAATTTCTCTTTCTGATGGTATTCATACGTATTAAGAGAATCCTAATATTATCCTTTAGTAATTTACAATTGGAGATTAAAATATTGTGAAATTAATAAGAAAATGTTAATTTTTATTTGTTGGATATAATTGGATTTTCTTTGTAATATAATTGTTTTATTTTTTCATTTTTGTTTTGTAAATATATTGTAATATAAATTATTTAATTTAAATCATTCATTGTGCCAATATAAAATCGTATTTTGTTAATCCAATATATATGATTTGTTTGTTTTTATTTATTTATTATTAAAATTCTAAATTTCATTTTTTAAATACCAATCATTTATATAAAAAATTGAAAAAATTTTTATCCCATAAAAACTCTTTCTCGCGAGTCAAACTACCCAAAAAAAAAAAAGAATTTACAAATAAAACATCAAACGTAATTCGACATACTTCAATTTGATTATATTAAAGAACTATAAAAAAAAAATCAATTGAAACTATTGATACAAGTTTGATTAGTTTCAAGAAATACAATAATGTAGAGAGGGAGAAAGATGAAGAGTAGTCAAGAAGGTTCCTTGAAACGATTGAAATGATCGTCGTCGTTAGGAGCCTCCGGTCTTGAGCAAAGGAACGAAACCATGATCCATCGGATAACACACAGTTTGAGTTGTTCACAGCAACGTCGGTGGTTTTGCGGCGTTGACGAAGCGAACGGCACAAGGCAACCCACAGAAACGGCTGCTAACGCGTTCGTGTATCTATGAGAGACAGACAGAGGGAAACAGACAGAGAGAAAGAGAGAGAGAGTGAGTGAACAGGAGGAGTACAGAAATTCAACGATGGACCAGACCTTGTGTACGAAACTATGAACAAGGCTAAGAGAGTAGTATTCGGGAGAATAAGAAAGAGATAGATAGACAGTTAGGTAGATAGATAGATAGATAGATAGATAGATAGATAGATAGATAGATAGATGGATAGATGAAGGTGGTAGGAGTTAGTGGGAGGGTGAGGGTTGCTGAAGATAAGAGTAGGGGGACATATAACGTCGCTCTCGTGTCCGTGTGCACATCATAAGACGGCCTGGTAGAACCCCCGAATCGTATAAGAGGAACAGGCGAATACCCAAGTTGCTATTGAACCGATTTCGAGCAAATATCACTCGAAGCAGGTCGGGCAGATTCGCGATGCTCTAGCGAAGAGAGAGAGAGAGAAAGAGAGAGAGAGAGAGAAGGGGGTGAGGAGCAAAGAGGGGTTCCGCCGTCGTGGTGGGTGCACGGAGGAGGGAAAGAAGCCGACGGGGGGAGGTAGGGAGCCAAGAGCAGAGAGCTCGCAAGCCCTTCGGCAAATTTCATAACCGAACTTGTCGTATTTGCCGAGATTATTTCAATATATTCGGCTCAAGTCGGCAATCTGTTTGCGAGCTAGTGTATGCGTGAATGGAACTTGCCGCGGTCGCAACGTCACGGCCGTTTTACGCGCTTCTACTGCGGTATATATTTACGTACATATATTTCGGTGTATGTGTGTCTATGTGTCTTATGTTAGATGTATTGAACACATAGGAGTGAAACATAGAGAGAGAGAGAGAGAGAGAGAGATAAAAAGAGAAAGAATGTACACGCACACTCACGATCTTGTCCATGATGTCCTTTTTATTATCCAACTTCGTCCCCCTCCTCCAATTCCTTCTCCTCCTCCCCCTATTCCTCTTCCTCATCCTCATTCCCGTATCTCTTCTATATATAGATTCTACTAATACTACTACTACCACCACTACCACCACTACCGTACTCATCCTTTTCCTTCTTTTACCGGGGCAACGAATGCGAAAAGTGACAGGGACACGATTTGCCGCTAAAAACTGCAACCGTGAAAAGTGCCGAAGTATATTGGAAATGTCTGGATGGTCACGCTGTGATCGTTCGTTCTCGCTTCGTAAAGTTAAAAGGATTCGACGAGGATATGTGCTTCGTGTTTGCGGCCTGAGTACGATCTCTTCCTCTACTCTTTTACTTTTCTTTTTTTTTCTCTTCTTTTCCTTCCTCTTCCTCCTCCTATCTTTCCCCACCTCTTTCTCTCCTTTTCGTGCGTAGATAACAAACTAATTTCATCCTTCGATTTATTTTTCTACCATCCTGATTTTTAAGTTCTATTCGAAATTCTAACTGCAACCCTACGTTTTTTTTTCGAAGAATATTTGAAAAATTGTTTAATTAAAACGATGAATTAGGTTTGTATCGAGTACTTACGCGAGAGAAAAAAAAACAAATCTTTTTATTCTAGAAAAGAGCGGAAGAAAAGGAAACGACTAAGGTAAAAGAAAAAAAGAATAAAAAAGGAAAAGGAAGAAAAGATTTGTGAGGCGAAAAAATAACGTTCGCATAAAGTGCAAGAGAATTTATCGGAAATCTCTCGGACGTGTATGACGAACGATTCGACGTGTATAGAGTAGTATAGTATACTAGGTGTATACTAGGATCGATGCATGCTTCAGGGATAAAAGAATTCGAGGTGAAAAACGTTTGTGTATCGGCGCTTCTATACCATCGGCATCGTGGTTTTATCATTTAATCGTTCGTACCATTTTGTTTTCTAAGCGGTTACCTATATATCTTTTCTCTTTTTGAAAATTCTCAAATACATCAAACGTCCGCACACGCACACACATATGTATATATAAAAAGAACAAAAGTTAAAATAACGAGCATAGAAAACGTGGATCGAACGAGACGGCGGTCTTCGTATTTGAAAAGGGCGTCCCTTTTATTATTGACCTTTTTTTTTTTTTCTTTCCTTGAGCCAATCATCGCGTATACGAGAAATAAATTCGTCGTAGTTAATCGTGAAAATTGGCAGAAAGAGATTGAGTGAGTAATTTGCTTGAGAGAGCGACCAACCGTTTCATAAAGTCGCACTAATTAAATAAAAGAAGAGAAAATCGAGGAGAGAAAGAAAGTGGTGGGCCGTCATAACGTGACACGTGCCGGCACGTGACTTCAACTTCAACTTGGGATCTGGTACTATTATAACGTACGTTCATGGTTTAACATAATGCACTTATTAATTCGCGGAAAGCATCGTATTAGTTTCTGGTCGTTTCTGAACGGATTCGTGGAATCCTGTCGATAGATCGATCTCATCAAAAAAGAGACAGAGAGAGAGAGACAATAATATCTCGTTAATACCGAGTAAGGAGATGCTCGTTAAAAATAAGATTTTAACGAAGATTTTTCTCAAAACCTGTTTTGATGTTTAATATTGCGAGACTCGTAATATTAACAAATTTTAATTAATCACAAAATTCGTGCCACTTTTATATACAATTAATCACAAATTGAAATCACATTGATATTTGCTGGCAATGGAAATCTTTCTAAATTTGTATACACAAAATTTGAATTTAGGATTATTAAACTTTCAAATTGATATCAATTTAATTATATTTTATCGTTCTTCTTTTTAATCCTACAGTGTATGTTGCAGAGTAATTCTTGCTAATTTTTTTTTTCTATTGTAACAGACATAATATAATATTGTACGAATGATTAAAAAAACAATTGGTCCCACTCGAGTATTCGTACTTAGGCAAGATACAATCAAAATCAAATGATTATTTTTGTAACTAGTACCCTACTCTGCATCTTCTAATGCTTTTAAGACGATTAATCTCTCGTGAGTTCCAATATTTTTCTCATTCATATAAAATGATAATTCTCTAACAATGGAATGTTCATTTGCAATCAGATGTATATCAATTTGAAAATTGAACAATTCTCAATTATATTTTGTGAAATTACAAGTAAATATAAATAATTTCAAGTGAATTGTTTTTTACAAATACTCTTATGACTCATTATATACCCCTATAATTGATCTTTATTTATTAAACCGCCATAAACTATCACGCTTATCAGATATCATTAAAAAAACCTTGAACCGGTCTTAACTTTTTTACCTAATATACCTTTCGTGTCATCTCGAAGCTAATTAGTAGGCGGTTTTTGAGGGAGTAAGGAAATATTGATAAGAAAGCCCTTTTGGCTAACGCCAGATGTAAGAAGGGGTGAAGAATGGTAAGATGGGAGGAAAGGGAAGAAGGGGGGTGTTCGAGAATGGAGGTAAGGTAGTAGCTAGCGAGATAAAGATAAAAATCGAATAGCGACAGCTGATTCGAGGTAAAATTAAATTCCCTCTCTCGACAACACGTTAGGCGGATAAGCAGGATTGAAGAATCGGAGTAGATGGATGCCTCCATTGTTTCATTCGATTTACACCCGTGCTCCATACCGACGATAGAGAACCTGCAATTTGTCAGGAGAATGAAAAGTTAAGCCTGGGCTGGAAGCTCAAGGGTGGTGCGCAGACAATGGGGCCTGGCTTTAAAATCTCTCCTGCAAACAAATGAGAAAGCCCGGCTCAAAACGTAATTGAGATGTTGAGATCTGATTAAGATGAAATCAATAACACGGATACCGCCATGCGGCGTGGTCGCGCGCATCTTCTTCTTCTTCCCTCGTCGTCCTACATTTATAATACTTCCTTCGTTCGTACGATTTTGTTTTCCTTTTCTTTTTCTCTTATTTTCAACTACCCGATCCTACGATTCCATTCTACGAGAAAAAGAATTAATACTCGGGGGAATATAAATAAAATCAGCTTATTTATTTTATTATATGTAATGTCGAGTAATGGCGAAGGATTAAACGATCGAATGAAATTTTAAATAACGAATTTTCGATTCAGTTACTATCAACTCTACCTCTCTCATTCCAGTGCTTAAAAAAAATAAAATAAAAGAAGTAGAAAGAGACCATTATCCTTCTCACCACAACCACCACCACCACCAGCAGCAGCAGCAGCAGCAACAGCAGCAGCAGCAGCCTTTCCTCTCTCAACAACAACGTCGGAGTCAGCGAACAAGTTAAACTCTGCTCTTCTCTTATTTCTTCCTTGTGCAATTTCGTTAGAGTTACGAAAGAAATGAAATCCGACGTTAACGAGAAGCCGGAATAAGAAATGGAAGAGAGAAATAAAGTAACTACCCCAACGGGGTAGATCCGTTTACGAGATTCAACCACCGATGAAACGAGTCTCCTTTTCGAGACGCAAAGTACCTAAATAGTAACTCGTAAGCTTACACCACTGGGGATGAAGAAGAAAAAGAAAAAGAAGAAGATAAAGAGAGAAAAGAAAAGAAAGGAAAAGAAAAAGAAAATAAAAGAATGGAAAGAAAGAAAGAGAGAGGAGGGAGCCAACACTTGGGTTGAGCTATGGGTCCATAGCAAAATTACAATGAAAGATACTTCTGTGGCCAAACACGAGTAGTCGAGAAGTTTATTATTATTACCATTATTATTATTGTTATTATTATTATTATTATCATTATTATCATCATTATTATTATTATACCGCTCCCGTGTAACACACGTCGCATAAATATAATATATGTATTAGGATACGTATAGGTATGTATGCGTGTAAATATGTATATGTGTGTATACCGGGTGTCCGCATCTGCTCGAGATCGCCACGGGAGGTCGGTCATAGGAGACTGGTGAAGGTGAAGGTAAAAAGAATCCGAACGAGAAATCTCCTTTCGCACTTCCGTCCGGACGAGCTCGTTGTACCATTCCAACAGCGATACTCTTCCCTCTTTCTCTTTCTCTATTTTAGTAGCCTGTTAAAAAAAGGAGAACACGAAAGAAGGAGAAAGAGAATGATAGAATACGTACACAAGATCCAATCCAGTCTCGTCAGGATTGGTGATGGCAAATAGGACCAATCGAGAACGCGAATGGATTTTTCGTGGCTTTGGTGGTGATCTCGATCCTTGAAAAGCAAAGAGGGATCGTTCCGTACCATGTAATCGTGTAACCGAGCCCTCTTTGTTATGGCTTTTCACACCGAGTAACACGTAGGTAACAGGAACGTCTACTAACGCCCGACTTCTTCTTTTTCTTTTTCTTTTTCTTTTTCTTCTTCTTCTTCTTCTTCTCTTTTTCTTCCTTTTTTTTTCTTCTTTTTTTTCTTTTTTTATTCTTACTTTCGCGGCTAATTATCCAACGAAATCCCCTTAAACGGCCATTAAACTCCTCGCCCTTCAAGCTCACCGGTTAAAGCACTTTAGGAACTAAACGGATACCTTAACGGGACCTATACCGACTCCCCATTTCGGCATTCTTCTCATCCCAATATCTTTCCTCTCTCTTTTTCTCATGCACCAACCCCAAAATGGTTTGATAACGACCATTCGCAGTTTCTCACCACACGGATGCAAAGTGTGACGAAATTTTCTCCTTCCTCTACTCTCCTCTCTATCGTTTATCACGAAATACAAGAAAAGGGTTCTTTTTAAAGCACGAAATTTCTAAACTGCCAGCAATTTTCTTCGACACAACTTAACATGACAATCCGTGACAATACACCACAAATGTAGACGATACGTGATCATTGAGAAGAGAAATTTTGATCTTGAGTTTAATCTCGACAGTAAAAGTGGAGCACACTTCGCATGAGGGATACACGCGAGAAAAAAAAAGAAAAAGAAAAAGAAAAAAAAAGAGAATGATTGTTGTCGTCGTCGTCGTCGTCGTCGTCGTCGTTGTCGAGGTAACGCCGATGACGCTGATCCTACAAACAAAGTGTTTAACGAATAAGCTCGTAAATTGCGGCCTGAGGTAAGGCAAAGCGGTGAGGTATAAAAGTAAAAGTAAAAGTAAAATAAAATAAAATAAAATAAAAAGAAGGGAAGGTTCGTAAGAGAGAGAGGGAGAGAAATAAAGAAAGATAGAGATAGGGATAATCAGCTTAATGTAACGTAATGCTGATGGCGAGTATAAAAAAAGAGAGTAAGAGTGAACGAATGAGAGAGAGGGAGAGAGAGAGAGGGTAAAAGAGTGTTATCAAAGTGTAGCCACAGCCTTTCGTGTCTCACGCTTTATTAGATTGCTGCGCCAACGGGACGAAATTAAATGCACGATTAATTTACGACGTTTTTCCGGGAGAAACACAATTGCGTACTTGTGTGTGTGTGTCTGTAACATATACCCACCACCTATCTATGTTTCTGAATTTTCCCTGGGGCCTAGGATCGTATAAATTGTAAAATCGTATTATATCGACTATACTTAAGACCACTATAATAATACTATCATTCTCATCATTCACACATGCCTTCGTGGTTTTTTATCTTCTTTTTTTTATTACCTGTACGTATGAAAGTACCCACCTTTTGGGTATTTGTGAGAAGGTGGAGGACAAAACGAGGAGGACAAAATCCTGAGAACCTTAGTCGTGAAAAATAAAAAAAGAAAAGAAATTGGAGGAGAGAGACGAGAGAACGTATTTATCGCTTCTCGAAACAGATTGAAGCTTCCCCCGTGTGTCTGTCTGCGTAGTGAATTCCGTCGCGTTTTCTAACCAACCCCCCGATGTGTGTACCATGTAAGTACGACTCTACATTACTACCGTACATGCCTTGATGCATCCTTTATCCCTTACGAAAATCGCTTCATTCGACAAAATTGATCGAGTGTGAACGGGACTTCTTTCCAAGCTCCATTAGAACACACCGCGAGCTTTGATCTTTTCAACGATTCTACTGAAACCTGGGTATCTATCTATCAATCAAGAATTTACTTTTTCGAGTACTTGATTTTATTTTATTCTTTTTTATTTTTATTATTTTTTCTGTATAGAATCAAACGGTTAGAAGAGTTTTATGGATATAAAAAAGATAGTAAAGATTATATAATTATATTGCATCGTGTTTATTTTTATTCATTTATATTGAGTAAAAATGTAAGATGATTGAAATCAAATTTGAAAGCTAAAAGAAAAGTAGATTATTAATCGTATTTGTTTTCTTATTACAAATAATACTTTATTAATACAAATAATAATTTGTTAATATTTTTAATAGGGACCAGAGTTGCATCCTAATCGCATATATATTTATAATAAAATATTACTATATATTCTCTATATCATAAGTACTAACAATTTTGTATTAGCCTTATCACTTACTTTACATTCTCACATTTTATACAAAATGTTTTCCAAAAATAATTAAAAAATAAACCCTTATATATCACTTGACTTCGTGAACCGTATATCAAATTTTCTTTAAAAATACCAAAGTAAATCTATCGGATGGGAAAGAAAAAGAAATGATAGTAAGAATATAGGAGAAAAAGGAATCATTCAGTCCGTCGGCCCGTCTGGGAGAGAGTGAAAGGACACGAAAACGTGACGATGGGAATAGAAGGGGGAAAAAAAAGAGAGAGAAAGAGAGAGAATCAAGATCGGTTCAGGACCGGTGCTACTCTCGCCATGCTGTGCATCCTGAATGCCCAGATGCTTTCTAATAGCCTTAATGAAGTGTGCATTGCTCGTGTATACGGAGTTAAAGAGCGGCGTCATAACGACACTAATTTTTAAGCATAACCGTACACTCAGCTTCACAACGTGTGAACACTCGAGAGTTCTGAAAATAAAATTAACAAAAAAAAAAAAGAAAAAGAAAAAATAAAATAGGAACAAACGCGGTCTCTCGCTCTTGCATAAAAAATATCTACGAAAATCTCAACAGGAGATCCCTTTATCGTCCTTCGTTTCCTTTGGCAGACGAAAAAACCAAATTTGTCCTTCGAGACGATAGAAGAATTTTGTGGGGGCTCGTAAGAAGAAAAAAATTCGAATAATTTGGAGTGCTCGTAATTTTGTATATTCTTAATCTATTTTTTTTTTGTTTTCTTCTGCCTTTTCTGCTTTCTTTTTGGAGGTTTGACGATAAACCTCGAGTGTTATATCTAGAACCTACTAAAGCGAGAATAGGAATTGAAGTTACGGAGAGAAAGTGGAATACAGGGTGGATACCCCCGGTGCGCGCGAACGAGCAAAGAAAAACGTCTGTTGGCGTTTTATTAATTCTAAACTCAAAGAGATATTTATCTTTTCGCTGGTTTTTCGTGAACGAACGAAGTGCTTCCACGAATAAAATCCCAACTACCGAGGCGATTATTATTACACAGACATAATGTTCATCCGTTAAAGGGCCACTCAAAGTTATATAGTGTGTGTATGTATGTATGTATATACAATTGCAGCATTAATATCCTGCACTCGTGTCTGTATTCTCTCTCTCTCTATTTCTCTCTATTTCTCTCTATCTCTCTCAATCACTCATTAACTTTCTATCTCTTTTTCTCTTTACATAATAGAATATCAAATCGCTGAACGAATTGCTACTTGCTAATAATTGTTCCAATTAAATTCTACTTTATTTTATGTTATGTTCCTCATACATTTATACGTTTAAATGTTTAAATACGTATATATTAAATATTATTTTGCGAATTACGTTATGAAGACAAAATCAGTAATACTAATGACATAAAATTCATGAAGATATAATGTTACTGATTATTTTTAATTAGGCACGTTAAATAATATGCAATAATTCAATAAAATATCTAATTAAAACGGTTGTTTTATTTTATACTCTTTTTAAATATTTTAAACATATAATTATGCAATTTATTTCTTTATTGAATCCTAATAAACTCGTACATATTCGACTAACCCTTGAAATCAATTTAAAATCATGCCAATTTTTGTATCATATTTATTTCTTATTAATTTTAGCAAACTTGAAATATTCGATTGATATTTAATTTACAACCAAATTGTACAGTTCGACGTTTCTATTCCAAAACGTTGCTATTAATTCGACGTTGATAACAAAATGAAAACAAATAAAGAATTATTCATTGTACTTATTGCACAGTAGGAAGAGAAAAAATAATTGATAAAAATGATAAGGACGAAATTTAAATAAAAGGAAAGAAAGTAAAGAGAGAGAAAAGAAGAGAGCATGTATTTATGTGTGTGTGTGTGTGTGTGTGTGTGTGTGTGTGTGTATGTAAGATGGTAGGAAAAGATGCGTGGAAACTAATCGGGCTCTCTTAGAGAGCACCTTTCCCTTGGCAATCGCCGGCATAATAAATACCATCAGCAACGTTGGATAATTTTCTCGCGGTGGTCGTAACGTCGTGTGCTTATTCGTTCGCATCGTCGTACTCTTCCTCCTCGTTCTCATTTACTTCCCTCCTTCTTTGCCTCCTCCTCCTCCACCTTCTTCTCCTCCTCCAACCGTTCCTCTTATTCCTCATCGTCTCATCGTAGAAGAAAGAAAGACGCGTTTTCCAACACGAACGAGGGAGAGGTTTATTGCCGCGGATGGACTAATTGATGTCATTCAGGGTGTCATTAACGTCGGTTCGTCGTTCAACATCATCGTCGTCGTCGTTGTCGTCGTCGTAGTTGTGTATCAACTCCTAGTGATTTTCTCGCAACACCATCAGAGTACCAACACCAACAGAAGCAGTAGCAGTACCCAGTAGCAGTAGCAGTAGCAAGAGAAATCTTTTCAGACCGCTCATTCGCCACTTCTCGCGACTTTCCGTTTCTCGAGGGCAGAACGTGCGCAGAGTAAAAGAGAGAGAGAGAGAGAGATAGATAGAGAGAAGTGTCGAAGGACGAGTGAGCGAGCGAGTGAGTGAATGAGAGTGAGAAAGAGAGAGGTGGAAGAGTGAAGTGAGCATATTACTATTGAGAATAAGTACCTGGCTTCGAGATAGGGGCTGCACTCGGCGTATAAGGAGGAATGGAGTAACGACACACGAAGGTGGTGGTGGTGGTGCTGGTGGTGGTGACGGGGGTGCAAATGGGGTGGTACAATGGGCACTAATGGATCTCAAGCCGCCGCGAGAGGCGCTGCTTTTAATCTAATTGTCCTTGGTAGCCGTTGCGATCGCGATCAGTGGTATTCAACGCTGATCCCTTGTCTACTCCGAAAACTACGTCGCCCGTGGAAAAAAAAGAAAAGAGAGAGAGAGAGAGAGGAAGAGGAAGAGTGAAACAAAGAAAAGGAAGGAAGGAAGGAAACAAAAAGAGAGAAGAGTGGGACGAATGAGAAAGTGTTTCTCGATTAGCGATAGAAAAAGAAAGAAAGAGAGAGAGAGAGATTTATATGTATATATGCATGGTTCAAATTGAAAGGCTTTGTATTCGAAATACATTTTTAACGATAGGATCTTCCACTACCGTCAAATGAACAGATCGATTGTTGAAAAAGAATTTGTTAAATGTCGAATGGATGTAAAGCGAGTAAGCGAAGTAAGCTTACGAGTAAATGTGACCGAAAAGCCGAAGTGGACGGAGGAGCGTTTCTTTTCTCCTTCTAGTGGTTCCATTTAGCAGAACTTTACAGTATTATGCGACACGATTGTTGAGCTAAAAGTGTACAAAAGTGTAGACGTTAGCTCAGGAAAGGGAAGCTAAAGTCTATTCTCTTATTCGCGAATATGTTGGAATGTGTATTACACGTATACACACATGTATACATCAAAATGGGTTGCCAAAATTTGTCAAAGAAATGGAAAGTATCATTCCGTTTGGTTGACACCATCCTCAAAAACGTAAAAAGAAAAATAGGGAAAAATGTATATATTTGATACGACAAAAAGAAAAAAATAAGGGAAGTTCATCGGTTTCCCTTCTTTTTTTTTTCTATCGAAACTTACCGGTCTTATCGTATAGCTCGATCTTGTGAAAGATAATACAACACGATGATGATTGTCCTACGAGCAACGTGCAGGTGTCGTCCAACGTCGATTGCGATGGTGTTGATGATGTCCCTACTACTTCAACTACTACTAGTCGCAATAGTGGTAGTAGTAGTAGTGGTGGTGCAATAATCGGTTGCCGAGCTCACGCGGTGTACATACGCTTCGAAGCCGACTCGAACCAGCGATAAAGTTAATTCACGGGACGCGAGAAGCGCGAAGCCGCCGTTGGTCGTCGTTACGACAGATAAATTTCCGATAACGCGAATAAATTGGCCCGATTGTAATTGCCATTGTGCGTGTTACCGGTATAAACCTGGATGAGCTTCGTTCGTTCTTTTGGATCGTCCCGTTCCTCCCCCTGTCCTCTCTCTCTCTCTCTCTCTTTTTTCCACCCTCGCTATTTAACCGAGAGAGAGAGAGAGAGAGAAAGAGAGTGAGAGAGAAAAAGAGTGACAAAGGGGGGAGGGAGGGAAATAGGGGAACAACACGATCGAACGACACCACCAACGACGTTTACACGAAGACTCGTGGGAACGTGGTCCTCGTGCACAAACGTGTGTGAACCGTCCCACTCCCTTTTCACTCCTTGTCACCATACCGTTCGTGTAAATCGTGGGGACAATCCGGAATTCAGGAAATTGTCGTAATGACGGGGCCGAAACGAGGCTGGCTATAAAATCCTACTATGATTAATGACTCGAAAGCTATTTTGTCCTGGACGCATTTTTTCAAAGCGAGAAAATCACATAAGAAAATGAAAGTATCGTTTGAAAGCATTTGTGCGACCTACAACCCACTCCCACCGACAGCCCCCTTCCATTCCTCGCCTATCACTTACTTTCAAAAGCTATAATCTTTCGACGATCTGATTTCGAAGTCGATAGATGTGTTTAGTTTGTACTTGATGTGTTTTCTTGTGTCTTTCTTTTTTTTTCTTTTTTTTTCTTTGTTTCCCAGTAGGATATGGCATGTAATCCTCACAGGAGAGACGACAATTGGTTAAAGGGAAAGAAACAAATGGTGATTATTTTCCTGCTTGTGACACGAAGGAAGTATAAACGATGTTATAAAAAAAAAAAAAGAAAAAAGAAAGGTAGTAGAGATACATCGCTTTTTGATATTATCTGTTCTCATATATTTTTTAACATAATCGGTTACCTACATATTTACATAAAGAAAACCATCATTATCATCACCACCATCGTTATCATCGTCATCATCATCGTCGTAATCATAATCATCACTGTTTTCGAGTTACACCTGTACTACGTATTATCACACAGGTGTGTAATTTTACAAAATTAACGGACTCCTCCAATCCGTCCACGAGATTTGTTGTTATTTCAAGCATTCTCTTCTTCTTCTTCTTCTTCTTTTTCTTCTTTTTCTTCTTCTTCTTATTTCTTTTCGTTTACTTTTTTAAACTATCGGTTCCCGTTTGGTTTCTATGCATAAACGACGCAAAGTTCGTTCTAAGAGCGAATCGCGTGTTTTCCCTCTCTCTCTTTCTACGTGTTTACATTTACACTTTGTAAATACATACATACGTGTGTCCCAATAAACGCGACACCGAGCGCGAGTCTTGCATGCACGCGATATCGACTACATCTTTATGATATCGACATATGCAAAAGGACTACGACGGTGACGCGAACATCAACGACGGCTTACTTGATTGCGTTGTAAGTCAATGCCGACATTAAAGTACACGCAGTAGTAGTAGTAGTAGTAGAAGTAGTAGTAGTGATACTACGTATGCATGCATATTATGTATGTTACGGATTGTCCATGTGGAAATAGTATTATCATTCCCTTTTTTTATTTTTCTTCGTGACCTCATCTTGGACTTATTACGGTTCCAGCTAATCACAGCAATTAGTTTGTTCGTTTGATTACCACCAAGTCCACTGAATTTACTTCAATAGCAATCACCAAAATGAAAAATCAAAGAACAAACCGATGATCCTCATTTTAACTCGCTTATTAATTATCCGCTTTACGTATAATCTCTTCAGCCTTAACTCTGAGAACCTCGGCGCTTTGTCTTCTGATTTCGTCTTCCGACGACGAGTCGTCTTCCTTCTCGTGCTTCGAGCTCAAATTTTGCGGCAAATTTTGGACCCCAAGATTCAACGGGTGTCCATGCAAATGATTCCCCAAGGTATGGCCATTAACGTTGTTGTGATTTAATGAAGACGCTGCTGGATTTAGACCAACCGGTAGGACCGTGCTCAAGGACGCCAAGTTTTGCGGTAAGGGTAAACCAATATACTGCGAAAGAATCGCGTGCAACGGTGGTAATTTTGGTGCGCTAGCTGGCCAAGGGGGTGGAAATACCGGTGGTATGAACCACGGGAAGGCTCCGCTTGGTGGACCCGATGGATCCGCACCTGGTACACCACCGGCCGATTGGAGTAACCGTGCGTGCAGCGACAACTCGTTCACACCTGCAATCACACGGTAAAACAACGTTTTCTTTCTTTTTTTACTTTTTTTTTCTGTGTTTTGTTTGGGAGGATTTTTAAGAAAGAGGACTTTTCTTAAGGTGGAATTTTTAAATCAATAAACTATTAATCGTTGTCTGTACTTTTATTTAAAATTACTTTTTTTTTTCTTTTCTTTGAACTTCTCGGATCTAGCCCCCCAACCCCCTACCGCGCTTCTATGACAAATGCAGAAACATTATTAGTTTTATGAAAAATTAACGGACCTTTACTTCCGTCGAACGCCGACCGTCTTGCAGATCGGATTCCACGCAACGGTCGACGCATACTGAGAGGGACACTGAAATTATATGTAATTATTACCGATTGCATCTACCCTTTTGACTATGTTCACCCTCCCTCTCTCTCTCTCTCTCTCTTTCTCTCTTTCTCTCTTTTACACACACACACACACACACACACACACACACACACACACACACACAATAATCGTAATAACCCGCACGACTCGTTCGAGTATAAAACTCCAATATCGTCCCACAGTTAAGTACTAATGCATTTTTATTTATAAGAGTCGAAGAAAAAAAAATAAGAATAAAGATAAAAAATAGAAGGTAAGACTTCTACTGAATAAACTGTTAGATTAAATAGAATAATTTTGTCACGTGAAAAGAATTGACCTTGTTCTTGGAGAAGTACCTTTCCTTATGGCGACCTTTTTCAAGAATTTATCGGATAGAGGAAATTTAATTACCGTCGTGTAGAAAATTAATTATTTCCTCGGTGCGATACACTTTCTCTTCGCGATAAAAAAAAAAGGATAAAAATCAAAGCACCGGGCGGTGGCGGTGGTGGTGGTGGTGGTGGTGGTGGTGACGGTGGTGTGGGGTTTAAGAAAATATAATGAATTAATTATCGAGACGACTAACCTCCCTGCTCGACGTGCATAAAGCTCGTGTCCCTTCCAAGAGCTTTTTCTTTCTTACGCCATTTGGCTCGACGATTTTGGAACCATACCTACGAAAAAAAGAAACGGATATTATGGTAATAGATAATTTATTTAATAAATTAGTTAACTTTAGAACTAACGAAAGAACAAATGAATTTAATTCGTTTTATATTATACTAAATATGATATTAGTATCATTTAAAACTCGTTTATTTTATTATCTCCTTCCCCTTGTTCTTTTTTTCTTTCTTTTTTTTTTAGCAGAGTTTTTCGTTAATTCATTAGCAAGAATTTTAAAAGGAATTCGTAGAAAGGCATTTAAAGGTATTCTCTCGTAATTCTCTCATTAAGAATAAAAAAAATAATAAAATAAATAAAGAAAGAAAGAGAGAGAAAGAGAGATAGATAGAGCGATGAAAAAAAAAAGGAAAAAAGAAATGTCGATCTTAAGCTCAACTTTATCCTTTTCTCATTAAATCAGGAGGAGAATTTTTTTTCTAAATTTAATACTCTCTCGACAAGTATATTTAATTCTCCTCTCCATCTCTCTTTCTCTTAGGAATGAAAAAAAGAAAAGAATAAAAGAACTGGAAATAGAAATTGGAGGTATTAGTAGTCAATAGGAGATACTAGAATTTGTTCGTACTCGTTATGTAATTTTCAACGATTAAATCGCATCCCGAAGCGAGAGAAAGAGTAGATCTTTCTTTAATAAGTAGTAATCTTTTTCTACTTTTTCTCTCTATTTTTTCAAAAGAAAAAAATAAAGAAAGAAAAAAAAAAAGAAATAAAGAAAGAAAGATAAAACTAAACTGGCAAGAACGTATGAGAACCTTCGGCCGCGCGTATCAGAGCACCCAACAAAAGCTCGGCTCTCGAGGTTGATTAAGCTAATTGTTAACAATTATCCTGATTTCCTCCGGACCCCCGAGTGGTAGCAGCAACCCCTGCCCTCTCTCTCTCGTTCTCTCTTTCTCTTTCTCTTTGTCCCTCCCGTTGCACCCGTTGCCGTATAAATGCTTTCACTTTCCGCTCGAGTTGTTCGGTAGGATTTTTCGTGGGCATCGTCAGAGACCCCGGCAGCAATAGCAGCCATACTAGCTAAAGCACCAGTACACCAGTACCAGTACCACCAATGGCACCAACAGAACCACCAACGACAGCATCGTCGTTCAACCATCTCTTTCTCTCTTTCTCTTTTTATACATGTATAAGTGTATATGTATGTATATCTGGGTGTATACGTTTTACATGCTGCATCCATTGTGTGCCACGGAAATTCAAAATGCTGCCTTTCAGACCGACACTGTTCTACCAACCAGGGTAATAGCAAGCGAATATCGCTTTCCGAATACATGGACACAGTCCCTTCTCTCTCACCCCTCTTAGGAAACATTTAACATCGTTAACTAACGATTAACGTTCTCATTCATATTATATACAAGATGTTTTTAAGACATTTTAAACAAAAATTCATATTAATATTATTACTTTTTATTGCCAATCAACCTAAAACATTTAACATCATAAACTGTTAACACGTTAGCTGCCAATCAAATTTATTAAGTTTTACCTTGGAGATGCCAAAAGTTTATTTAAAGAAAACTTCTTGAAAATTCTAATATTAGGTTATCCAAGAAATCCGTATGATTCTTTTGCTGTTTATTTACTTAGAAACAAAAAATTGTACGAATTTATAGAACAACCCTAATATTCATTGGCTCAAAGTATAGTTTCGCAATGTCATTTACGTATCGAAGAAAAATTATTATTCTTATTAATATTATTAACATTTGAAATTTAATTTCAGATCAATGGAAAATAGTTGAAAGCAAAAGTTTGTCATCGAAGAAAAGAGAAAGTGCTTACCAGGGAGGAAAGGTAGACAAGAGGTAGAGGGTAAGGTCGACATCAAGAATCAAGAGAGAAAGAGAGAGAGAGAAAAGGGGGGATAAGTCGGGAGAGGTCGGGACAGGAAATTCAATTGCCTAATTGCTGTTAATTATTTAATCGCTCCTGAATACCCTCTAACGCCTAAGTGCTCGCAAACCTTGCAGCGCGTCGTTTAACCGACCCACCGTCAACTCGAAAGTTTAAATCGCCGGCTCGTCTCGAAAACTTTCACTCTGACGACTACGACAACGACGACGAAAACGACGACGAAAACGACGACGAAAACGACGACGAAAACGACGACGTTACCCTTGTAGCCGGCGGCGGCAACGTGCTACTACTGCTGCTGCTGCTGTTGCTTAAACCATTACGAATAAAGTACACAAGAATATTTTCAAATAGAATCAAATTCGAATCTTTTCGACGCTGGCTCGAAAAGCGGGGAAATTTTTTTAATGAAAACAACTTCAAAAGTAATAAAACAAAGAAAAAACAACGCAAATAAATAAACGTTCGACTGCCCTGTCGAAAAAAAATAGTTCGAAGCCAAAAAAAGATAAAACGAGCAAACAAACAAACAAACAATAATAAAAAATCAGGGTAAAAAAATGAAATTCCAGAATATAATTAAAAAAGAAAAAGAATTCGCGAATTGGAAAGAAGAGAAACGAACGATTTCCCATTACGACGAGCACCAGGCTGGCGTGTACTACGATCTCTACAGGTCGATCTCCCAGAACGATACATACATTCGACGAGACGTTAATACCGAAAAATGGGGTAATTTTGCATCCAGAATCGACGCGCAACGGTGGTAACGTCGATGGTGGTGATGGCGGTGGTGGTGGTGTTGGTGATGGTGATGGTGACAGCTGTACCG
Source organism: Polistes fuscatus (assembly GCF_010416935.1). NCBI lineage: Eukaryota > Metazoa > Arthropoda > Insecta > Hymenoptera > Vespidae > Polistes > Polistes fuscatus. The sequence continues at coordinate 9,730,830 of NW_025113129.1, forward strand.
GTAGCAAGCTAGCTACAGATAGATAGATAGGAAAAGAGATAGATTCGGCTGTTGTAGGAGGATAGGATACGCGTGGTAGGTGGACGAAATGAGGGGTAGGAGATAGTGACGGAGAGGGAGGGAGGGAGGTAGAGGGAGAAGCGCGGATAAACGAGGGATGAACGCAGTGGGGGGAGGGGGTTGTAGTCGGAGCGCAGGATTTCCTAGATTGAAATAAAGTGGCCGTGGCACCACTGCGCCGCGGCGGATCATTTAGCGGTTTTGTCGAGCGACGGCCAATTGCTGGCATTGTCGCTTGGCTGTACCACAATGGGCCAATCGGAATGCTCTCTGTCTCTTTTCAGCTCCGCGCCACCCTTCGACGACGGTTCCCATCCAACCCTCTCTCTCTCTCTCTCTCTCTCTCTCTCTCGCTTTCTCTCGTACACCGTGCTCTCACTCTTCGTTGCACATCTCTCGATTCTCTTCAACCCCCTCTACCCACCCTGTCCCCCCGGACCCCTTCTCCTTCCTCTTTTCCCTCTTTCGTCTTCCTCTCCTTCTCACTGACTACTTCTCCGCGACGTGTGTAAGGGTGTCGGAATAGTCGAGCTAATCGAGTAACCGATTTCCGTTCATGAAAAAGCGGCCGATACTCGAGCTAGGACGAATCGATTCCAAGAGACGTTGAAAAATGTAGACATTATCAAATATTCACCCGATTGGTTGAATGCTTTCTATGAGTAGACTGATTCATAAGTTTTTTTATTTCTTTTTTTTTTTATTTACGTCTATATTTCTTCGTTCAAATTGGTAACTCTTTGCTAGAGTTATTTTTAATAGTCAAGGTATTTTTAGAATTTTTTGCTATCTGTATCTTTACCAACAGTTAGTTCTATGCACATATTTTGTCCTCTTTCAACTAACGCGAGATAGCAATTGTCGAATAAAAAAAAGAATAAGAAGAAAACGAGGAGGAGCGAGACAGCAGATTTTGAGGACAATGGCGTGTAATTAGTTGAGTGGCACCCTAACGTGTACTCGCCATAAAGGTTCCTAACTTAAATGTGTGCTTCTACGGATATATCTGTATACTAGTTGAGAACGATGAGCTTGTAACTAGGTAGCTTGTCGGATATCATACAGGGGGATGAATGATCGGTAATGTTTCAAATGTATCGAGTGTCCTATCTTCTTGGAGATCTTATCAAAGTTGTAGCGAAGTAGAACGAAATGAAATTTATTCATCTAAATTGTCCGCTAAAAAAGACACACACGCAAAAAGGGCAATGAGACAAAAAATAATATTAATTTTTTTTTATCTTGTGCTTGCCTTTTTGTATTTTTTCGTTCTTTCTTTCTTTCTTGTTCTCGCTCAATCTGTTTCTCTCTTTCTTTCTGTTTTTGTCAGTCTCTCTATCTCTCTCTCTCTCTCTTTCTCTCTCACCTGAACTCGAGCTTCTGATAGGTCCAAACGCATCGCCAGTTCCTCTCTTGTAAAAACATCCGGATATTGCGTCTTCCCAAAGGCGTTTTCAAGCTCGTGTAGTTGATAGGTCGTGAATGTTGTCCTCGACCTTCGAACCTTCCTCGGTCTGTCTGACTCACCGAGATTCAACGAGTCGTGAAGCCCGTCGCTCATTTGATGATCGCTAAGATGTCCCAGCTCGGTGTCACCGTTATCGCCGACTGTATCGGACGACGTCGCATGATCTGCAACCAGCATGCAAAAATATCCAAAGAACGGTTTTTAAATATCAAGGAGAAGAAGAAAAAGAAGAAGAGAAAGAAACACACAGAAGAAAAAGAAGAAGAAGAAGAAAGAAAATCAAAATTACGCGTTGGAACTCATTGATGACACCTTACGTGCCACCACCATAAAAAAAATTTTTATTTGAAGGGCCGCGCTCGTGTCGGGCTACCTACGTCCAAACGAGGGTTAGAAAAGAGCAAAAAGGGGTGATATATCAAATGATGAAAAGCCTTCGATACTTGAAGCATCGAATATGAGAGAGAGGGCAAGAGAGAAAAAGAGAGAGAGAGAGAGAGAGGATGGAGGCGATTAAGCAAAATCGTCCACGCTACCAAAACGAAATTGACGTTTCGTTGATATACGATGAAGTAGAAACGCGGAGAGGGGATGGTGCGGGCGCAATTTCTTTTCTAAGCCGCACCAGCCAGCGACCGGTCCCGATATATTCGATACGCTCGATGACGTCCGATCGGCGGATTTGCCAATTTTTAAGCCTCGTTTGCTGCTTCATTTTTTTACATCCGTACTTTTTATATATCTATGTATATATACATGTATATATATAGATATGTATATATGTATATATCTATGTCTTATAGAATAGATATATATATCGAGCGCATCTAAGCATCGGAGGCCATCCGAATATTGCGCCATAGATCTGAAAGAGGCAAAAATAGAAAAAAAGGGGACTGTCCTCCTCCCCCCCCCCCCCCCCCTCCCTCTCCTCCCCCTCCTTCCCCTTCCCCCCCCCCTCCTCTCCCCCCCCCTCTCCCAGCTCCCCCGCCGCTGCCGCGGAGGAGGGGGAACCCAAAAAAAAGAGAGCGCGAGAGAGAGAGACCATATGCGACACTTTTGCGAACGAAACGAGGGGATCTGATATGTGCATAGATGATTATTTCTCTATGTACCGCGTCCGTACTTAAAAAATCGTTGCTGTCAGTGATTAGTAAATATCGAGAGAACACGACGCCCCCCACGCCCTTCGTTACACCCTCGCACCCCGTTTCAAACGGCCGTTTCTATCAGGTCCTACGACCCATCCTTCTCTCTCTCTCTCTTTCTCTCTCCATCTTTCTCTCTCTTGCTCTCGCATTTTGCATTCTTCATCTCTCTTCCATTTCCTTTCTCTTTCTCTCTATTTCTGATGCTTTCTCTTCCTTCCAACGAGGCAACGGACAAGGTTTAAAATACCCCCTATTAGGGCACACACACGCATATAACCTAATAGGTAGAATCCCCTTTCGTTCCACTTGCTACAACCCCGCGTAGGCGAGAGAAGGTTATGAGCAACAATCATGCTACCTCCTCAACTCTACTCAGAGAATCGAGTTCGCGGGTGTCGAATCGTTCCGAACACGGATCTACACGTATTTGCGAGATAGGAATTAAAGGGGTGCCGATTAATCGGCTTCCAACTTCTTTTGATCTTTCCGAAGATCTTTCCAGATCCGCACAAGTGTATATTCGTAAATTATTTATTGTTGTATGCGCATGACCTCTCCTATCTTTCTCTTTTTTTTTTCTTTTTTCTTTCTTTCTTTCTTACGAGACATTAAAAATGATCGATGAATTGTGCTACTTTTAATTTTACATAAAAACAGAGGAAAGAACAAAACAAATTCATCGAGGTCGACACTAGTGTGTTTGAAATTATAAAATGATTATTAAAAAAAAAAAGAAAAAAAATACAGATGCTAAAGTTCTTTCTCGTACGAGATGATTAATTGACGCACATTATTATTGTTATTATTACTTTGACGTCGACCCTCCTCGTAACTAATTTTTTTTTCAAGGCGTATACCTTACATACCACGTTAATTCGCTTTCAACCCTCTTTACGACGTCGACCATTATCACGGATATTACCCTGGCACGCTTTCCACGACGTTTATTATGAATTATCGGCGGCTTTAACTCGATAAGCGAATCGCCTTGTTATCGAGAATCACCGATAAGGCTTGGAAAATTAACGAATCATAACGTTTTATGAAAATTCTAGGTACCATTATTGTTAAACGTATACACGTATAATATATTTGCTATAATATGTTATTAAAATCGTGCGATATCGAAGACCACGAAAGATCGAAATCTGACATAATGATCGAGCTTATGCGCCACACACAAAAAAAAAAGAAGATTACATACGTTTATATAAACGTTTGAAAATTAGAAAAAATATTTTCCTTTCAATATTTTCGTTTTCAATATTTTTCTAAAACGAAAAACTAAAAAACGCATCTTTTAACATATCGTATATGGTATCGATACATAACTGATTAAAATTCTATAAATATCTTCTATAAAAAGGTTTTTTCTCGTATGAATTTTTCTATTTCTATTTATTTATTTTTCTTCTTTCCTTGTTTTTTTTCTTTTTTGTAAGCATTGAAAATTCAAAAAACCGGTTAATGAGTAAAACTCTTTTCCGCTTCCGCCGTCTAACTATCTTTCTCATGAACAAATTAGGGTATTTATTACTCGGGCATAATAATGCTAATCCTTCTTTTCGATGCCGCCGTAGCCAACAGTTTAAATAGCTTGCGATGAGTCGGATCTAGAATTGGTGTGCATGTGCACCACGCGTAAGCGTACGAGAAATGGTAGAAGTAAGACAAGGACAAACACAGTCAGAGAAAGAGAGAGAGAGAGAGAGAGAGAAAAAGATAGCACCACACGCACGTTTCAACACACACATCCAATGTAATCGCACTCACATGTTCGTAACAAACACCGTGAGGCTAATCCAAGTTGAATAGAGAGATTTTAATGTTTTTATGCTAGAGCACAATGGGGTACCCACTTGATGCCTAGCTCTCTATTGCTTTCTATTAAATTTACGGCTGGTTCGATAGTTTGTGGTAGGGGTGGATTCAAGTAAAAAGGGAGTACATAGACCAAAAAAAGAAAAAAAAGAGAGAAAGAGAGGGAGGATCGATCATTCCGCTGAATAAAAAATTTATTTACCATGGAAAGTGGCCACATGGCTCATGTTAATCTTTGTATCAATCCTTGAAAAAGAAAGGAAAAAATACATCAAATAATTCTTTTGCTATAAATGTTTACGGGTGATATTGGTAATTTAAAACAAAAAAATCATTCGTTCTCTAATTGTTTTTTTTTTTATTAATACTTATTTATATAAATATTTCCAATTATATCTAAATCATGTTTAATGATTAATCGCCAACACGTTGAATCAAATGATCAAAGTTGGAAATAAACGTCGTTTAGCTGCTAATTCAATATTACAGGGAAAGAGGATAAAAAGTATAATAACAAACGTTTGTAAAGCACGAACACGCGTTTGTGTTTAAACCTTTCCTCTTCTGACATTTAATATTTGTATATAGTATATGTAACACGTTCATAGAAAATTTTCAAACCTCGACGTAATTACAAGCGTAATTCGTAATTTGACTCCGATCGAGGTATCCATTAAATTTATATTTAAACGAATTAAACGATCCGCGCATTACGATTCCACATGTAAATGATGAATATTTGACGAGAGCGTGTACTTTATTAGAGTTTAGTAACTATCTACACAAATACACATAAGTACGTGTAAAAGAACATCTTCGATTCTAAATCATTTGAAATGCGTTTAACTCTCCTTGATTTCCGTACATTGAACGAATTGAAAGAAAAGTTGATTACAACAAACTCGATGGTCAACTTCACTTATACACATGGTCTTTACACGCATACACACTCATACATACTCATACATTTACTCGACCTCACGCTTACGTTCAACCTCACACAAACACCTACGGTCAAACCCACTAATATATTCGTAGGTTGGTGGGATCATGCAACGATGGACATCGACGTTGGCAACTGCTTTAATTACAACGGATAGCAGTACAGGTGAGATCCGCAACGTCACCGCGATTTCTACCACAATCGAGCAGAACTAATATCCACTGAGCCTACGTTCAATGGACATTGATAACGCGTCCCGGAAGTCGAACATCAAGCTACACCGAGATACAGAAACGTAGAGAGAAAGAGAAGGATAGGGAGAAGCATAGAGAAGCTCATTAACGCCATAATTACCTGTTAACACCGATCTAACCACGTTTCCTCTAAATGATACTTTTCTTTCAAATTTTAATTCCTTGTTATCTTATTTGAACTACTAGGTATGTAGGTTTACGATTCTTTACAAAATTTTTATTAGTCTATTCAATGTCAACATGATTTCATTTTACTACGAATAAAATACATTTTTCTTGGATAAATAAAAAGAATAATACATCATCCATTTTCTGGTTTAAAAATAGAAAAAAAAATATTTTATTTATCCTATGGGAACATTCCTATCCGACAAAAACTTGTAACAAAGAAGGATGATTCATGGTTAAATAAACGAACCAGAAGATTATCGCTAACTTAAAGGATTTTCAAATTTTTCGAGGAAATTGTCATAGAGCAAAAACAAATCTTTACGAATTTAAAGATAATCCTTACAATATAATCATATAAAAATAAAATTATCGATAAACACTTTTGTCAAAAAATTCCAAAGGAAGAATAGAACCATTAAACATATTTAAAATCTTGAAGATCCATAGATTCGGCCGATCGATTTATTCGATTATAAAACGAATACACACTTCCACAATTACACACACATACATACACCTCCGCACACGTGATCATACTACAGTTGGTAATTTTTTAAATAATAATAGTAATTTACAATAATGTTTCTTTTGACTTTGGGGGGGAAAAAAAAGAAATGTTCGCGTGACGTAACGCATTTCATAAATCCACACATTGCATAGGCATATAAATAAATACCTAGATCCTAACCAAAGATTCGCATAACAACAACGACCTAATTACGTTACCGTCGGTACCCTTTTCTTTTTTCTTTCCTTTTTTACACAATGACCACCAACAATTAAAGCTTTAGTAGCATGCGTGTGTGCACTTCGAAGATCGCTTTATTGTCGATGTAACTTGCGTGAGAAACTAACGCGATGCCATTAGATCGCCGATTGATCTATCGATCCTTCCTACTCTTGCTCCTTCCGTTTAAACGGGGATCGCACTCGGGCGATCACGTGACTCTACGGGAATACTCGATTACACCACGTTCATCATCATACTCCATCAAAGTAAATTTACCTTTACGATAATGAATTGATTAAATACGCGATAATATTTGTACAATAACAATTAAATAATTTTTGACTTTTTTCTTACACGAGTAAATGAAAAATATTTCCTCTTACAATATTAGAAAAATAAAATCGAAACGCGCTAAATCAAAAAGAATCTCATGCATGAAATGAAATACTCAAAAATCAATCGCGAAGAAACAAAAGTAAAAAAAAAAAGAAAGTATTAGAAAGAAAGAAAAAAAATTGTACCTTCGTCTTTGGCATGGCCCAAGATCTGATCTATGCTGTAAACGTTTTTCTTCTGATTGTAAGTTTGCGCCATAATATCACCGGGAAGAAAAACGATTTTCCTTAACTTGATGCTGGAGGTGGGAGGAGAGTGACCCTCCTCACACGTGGATGATTTTCTTCTTTTTTTATTTTTGTTCTCTTTAAACGTCGAAGAACTTTTCGCAAATAGGCGTAATAAAACGAAACATAATTCAAACAAAATAAAACTCAAATAAATCAATCACGAATGTCACTCTATCGACGGCGATATATATATATATATGTATACAATATTTATATATATATATGCATATATGTATATGTAGATTTCACAGGGCGTATTTTTGTTAAATCAAACGTCCTACTTCCTCCAAGTCGCACATGTACAAATCGCGAGACGAAAATCGAATTTCCCGCTTTCTTTTAGACTCGTTAATACGTACGAAAGATGGTACAAGTTGTGTACCTTACGTTAATACAAATGCGTACGCGAGTTGTACTTGGAAAAGGAAAACAATTAGAATAGGATAGATAGATCGATCGATTGAATGAAAAAAAGATGAATGAAAATAAATGAATGTAAAACCAAATATACGTAAAATGTAAATAAATGAAATAGAATGTATGGATAAATAAGAAATAATAATTAGAAAGATCGGAGATGGTGCAAAAGGAATAAACTGATGGAAAAAACTTATGAAAAGGATCGAAACGTGTAGAGAAATAGATAGAAAATATTAGCGTGTGATAGAGAGCGATAGAAAGAGAGTGAAACATCCGTCCCGATGCTCGACGCGACTCTCCACCTTCCAAAGAAAATGCGTCAATCGACGGCGCACCACCAACTGGCTCGTCGGACATGAAAGCAGCCCTTAATATCGCGTACACCCGCCCCACCTCGCAACCCCTAACACCGCCATATTAGCCCCTCGGCCAATGAGGGTGCGCGCTTTTCACCCAAAGCCACCCCGTTGTCGGGGGTTGAATGAGGCCTGGGCGGGGAATATTTTGCCCTTTCCGCGTAAATCCCCGGATTTTTTCTACCTTCTCCTACCCTCTCCACTTCCTCCTCCTCTTGCTCTCTCTCTCTCTCTCTACCACTTTTCCCCTTCTTCTCTTCCTACCTGGAAAATCCTTTTTCTCTCTTCTACATACACCAGTCACCATCTTTCTTTCCTTTTCTATCTTCGATCCTCCCACAACATTTTCCCTCTTCTTTCTTCTTCTTATTTCTTCTATACGTGTAAATTCATCTTTCTTTAACTTTCGTATAACCGTTACAATACACACACACACACACACACACACACACCCTCGCGCGTTCCTACTGTCCCTTTTTAACTCTTCAAACGATCCTTCACCGATCGACAACAAGCTAAATTTCGGTGATCGACGATAATTCGCCACGATTCGATCTGCTCTAGGAGAATTTTGTTTCTCGAGGATCATCGCCCGTTCTATTCTTACTCCGATCGAAGTGGTGTCTACCAATGAATCGGATATCTATTTCGTCATCTTCACCTTTCTCCTTTGCGAGACTATCTGTACTTCTCCCCCCCCTTCCCTCTTTTTTCTTCTTTCTTTTTCTTGTAATATTTATTTGTCCTTCGATAGATCTCTAAACGTTATTTACTAGTCTTTAGAAATTTTTTATTTTGTTCTTTTGTTTAGAATGATTGCCGAATTGTATTGTTCTATAGGATTTTAACATAATGATCGAAGGAGATAAATATTTTGTTATACTGCAGGTGGTTCGCATCACTGAACATTACCTACGGGACACGTGCTCTTCACATATTCGATATCTGGCAGCTGTCGAGATTAGGATATCGTTCGATTAAGTATAAATTTATTATACGAGTTTCCCCATAATAGCTAATAAAATTTATCTATCATCTCATCATTTTGTCGCCTTTGTTTTATCTCTTCTTTGAAATTTCGCTTATGTTAGAGTTTAGTTTAAAAGTAGAAAAATCCTGTTATTTGAGTGTTCGATGTATTCAATTCATTGTAAGTAAAATGAAGCATAACGGTTAATCCTGTCTAATATGCTACTGGTATACGCAAATTAAAGGGGAAAGAAAGAAAAAATATATTAATTTAAGTAGCAAGGTTGTAGTAATTCTAAGATTTACTTTTCCTTAGGCTAATCCTATTATTCGTTAATCCCTGTTATTCTTTCTAAAAATAGGTTCATGAATCAACAAAATAGTTCTTTTCTACCTACTTTCTAACCCAAAACCACAATAATCATCTTGTCCTAAGTAATCTACACTAATCTGATTTCCGTCCTTAAATCTTTTATAAGACTAATCTTAAGAATTACTTTTGTTCACCGTTGTTCACACTATCTTCTCTTATATGTATATATAAATAGGATATATGAATAACAACATCCATTATAGAACCTTTAACGTTCTTTCCTTTCCAAAGATATGTTGAAACACCTTTTCAAACATCTCTAATTGCTCAAAATTCCGTTATAATAACAATACATTGAGTCTACATTTACCAATTCAAATTATTATTGACATTTTTCTATTTGGATATTTGTTTATATAAGGTGTCCCTAAAGTGTGATCACCTTAATGAGATTTTATATTCGTCCAGATTTTAGGGATACCCTATATATACGTCTACTTAAATTCCTCTTAAACCGTAACCAAATTACTCATGTCATTGTTTCTTTAAAAGATAAAAATTTTATGGGATTAAATCTTTTCATTGTAAATACAGTTTGTTAAAATCAGACATTTTATTTAACAAATACTAAAATTTATTACTAGTGTTAACCGAATGCAGTGTTTTAATATTCTACTTGGCAATTTTTTTTATTACAATGCGAAAAAATCAAAATTCGCCGATGTTCAAAAGAAAAAAGGAAAATCAATTTCCGCTATAAACAATATAAAGATAAGAATACAATTGTCATTACATTCTGTAATCAGAAAACTAATCCTGGTAGTATTAAAATAAATATAATAATATTTTCTTATCTTTATATATATATTTTTGCAATAAATAAAATTAAAAATAAATAAATATTATATTTTCTTATTTTACTAAAAATCAACAAATTCAGCCCTTTAAGTATAATTGCAAAGATTATAGAAATTAATTTAACAATAGACAAACTCGTCAATACCCCTTTCCTGTTAAAAATGAAACAATAAAAATAACAAAAGTATTTAGTATAAATGAAAAATGGGGGGAAAAAAAAGGAAAGAAGAAATTTTGTAGAAAGGTGTTTGAAACGTGAGGTCCGATTAAAGAGTAAAATGAACGTATATGTGTATATAAATAAAAATATACATAGTTCCTATAGACTAGGAATGAGAATGAGAAAGAGAGAGAGAGAGAGAGAGTCAGGTTAACTTTATGAACAACAAGGTAAAAAGAGGAGAATAATGAAGATACAAGGAGGGTGGTGACTTTGAAGAGCCATCCGGCGATGATTAAATCTCTCTCGGTTTATTTGGCCGCACAAAGCTCACCAAGCGAATGGCACAAGATCATAGTAGATGCGATGCCATACCAGAGCGTATAGCGTGCTTTATAATGCAAATAAACCGTCGCATATAGGGGCCACTACTTGACTGCTCTCTGTCAGGACACGTAACAAAGTTTTGGTATTATACCTGTAACGGGACACAGCCGTTAGGTATCCATCCATCTATCCATCCATCCTATGGAGCGCATGAATTTTGGAATAGGTTAAAACAAAAAAATGTCACACTCTGTTAAAGTTAGAACAAACTTTTTCATACAAACTCTACCGCCGGTATAATAATCATGGATAACGCACCGATTCTAAAACTGAAAGAGAGACCAAAACCCTTTTCGTCCTAAAGCTCCTACCATAGTTAACCTTCTAAGGGAGGAACTATATCATAATTTACCATAAACGATAATATTTTATTATAATAACGGTAAATAAATACCGGTAATAAATTAATAATAATTTTCAAGCTTGAATTTTTGATAATAAAAAATTTTTTAAATTAATAGATTTATCCAGCTTAAATTTAATTTTTAAAACATCACGACGAATTGACTAGTCATCCCATTTAAAAGGCTAAAATCATTCGACAACGTATCAATTGAGAATGTTCCTTTCAAAAGAAATATTTACTAAAAAGATTTAGAAGTTCTTAAGATTAATTGTAAGTTAAAACGAACAGAAAAGCTGAATCATCGATAAGATTATCAAATATCTATTATTATCCTTTGACATTTAAAAAATGGTCTAATAGGTCTGGATTTTCTACAAAATGTTTGTAAATCTATTAAGTCGTACTCACGTTCCGCTTAATCTCAACAGCCAATTTGTCTTCTTGCTGTAATACTAATTTGCACGGAATTAATTGCACAATGTATAATCAAGCGCATTAAAGCAATTCTAAATGCTATTTAGAGCTTTATATATATAAATACATAAATACATATATACATACACATATATATACATATACATATATATACATGTTTATATACACATATATGAACAGATATGTATTTGATATACGATATATCATAAACACATAGGTGGATATTCAAATATAATTCTTATAATTATAGAAGCCAAAGATAAATGGATCTCTAATCAGCTTAACTATCAATAAGAAAGTTCTAATGGTATGCTATGATACAAACTAATTAACGTTGATCCGGATGTCTATTAGTCTCTCCCTTTATCTACCCATCTCTTTCCTAATCTCATTCAGGTATTTAGGTGTTTCTCTCCTTCCTTCTTGTTCGAAAATCCATTCGGAAATAGCATTAACGTGAGAAAATAATATTAATATGATAGTTAGATTTTTTGGACAATTTCATATATATATATATATAATTTGTATATTTATTTATTTTTATACAAATTAACAAAATTAATGAAAACGATCAAATTTGATACGTTCAATTCTTAAGACGAAGAGAGAGAGAGAGAGAGAAAGAGAAAAAAAAAAATAAGGATCGTTCCCTTTGACACGATTTTTCTATACCAATCGCTCGTGAGTATAATTGCTAGATCGTTGCATTCGGTATACGTAAAAGGAGTCGAGAAACGAGGTAAAAGGAGTCGACGTTCTACAATAAGCAACATTAAATCTGCAAAAGAAGAAGGGAAATTCTCCTTTCGAGAATAAGAGAGAAAGAGAAAGAGAGAGAGAAAAGGAGAAGAAGTGGAAAGGAAGCAGATACAATTCACAAAGGATTCGTCGGACCAGCCAAAAGATCAAACGGTTACCACCCTCTTCGTCACTTCCGTCAGCCATAACTAACGTACCTTGCTAAAGTGTCGAAAGTTAAATCATCTTCTTAAAAAACAAAACGAAAATATCTCCTCCTTAAATCGTGTGGCTATCTCGTAAAAAAAAACAAAAACAACAAATAAATAAATAAAACTTTTAAGTCGGCTAATTTTGAGAGACGAGTAATAATTTAATATTTAATTTTTAATTATATTATATATCTTTTATATAAAGGAAGGATAAATAAAGAATGTCACCTAAAATAAAAATATTTGCTATTCGTTATTTATGTTTAAATGTTTTCAAAGCAAACTCAAAAATTGAAAGATAAAACGTGTGTCTTATCAAAAAATAATATAGACTTTCAAATATTAAATAATTAATTATATACACGAGTTTTTTCTTGGCATTCTATCTTTTAGTAAAATTCTAGAGATTGAAAAATAAAATTCTAAAATAATTTGATATCATCCCTTCTCATGCTATTTACATATCGAATATCTCGTTAATCTCCTATAATATACATCAGATTCGAATAAGAATTTTATTATCTTATTACTTGGTCTCTCCTAACCTTAGTGAACCAAATTGACGGAAGTCCTTTCTCTTGACAAAAGAGAAGAAAAAAAGTATCACATCGTGAATCGTCGTTTACGTTTACGTATACGTTGTAGACTTTCTTATCGCGAGGGGTTAGGGAGCGGGGGCAGAGGATGAGAGTCGGTTACCAGCGTATTAGAACCGTCATTATTGCCCCCTGAGGCCACGTGTGCATTGTTGTCGTCGAATGTAAAGAGAAGAACTACCACTGAGGCTTATAAGATGAATGAAAAAGAAAGATGGATTTATCTATCTGTGTATCGTAAGATTTATCCTATTTCGCCAACGAAGTCCTTTTGGCGCCACATCTTTTCCTTGAAAAAGGGATCAAAGAAAATAAAATTATAAAAGAAAATACCCATAAAGGGAGGAAAAAGAAGCGTATGATTATGTACGAGGTACAAATAAAGAGATAATTTTCATAACTCGACCACAGAACCGATTATGATTTTGCTTTTGACACACACACACACATAGAGACAGAACCATGCATTGCTATATACGTATCGTAGCTTCCCCTTCTACCCTTCTCTCCTTATTCGCGCTCGCGCGCGCGCGCAAGCCCTTTTCAGTCCACTTCAATTTTATAAAGCCCTTCTACATGAGAGTTTCAGACTTATAAAATGATTTTAAATATTCCCCCATCTAAAATATCTATATTTTTGGCTAGTTGCATCAAATTGTATCGCCATTAAAGGTCATCCGCTTAAAAAGGGCGACGGAAATGCCCCCTAACTGGTCAACTTTATAATACATAGTAGTGCCGATTAAAAACGTACTTACATATACACATATATATATATAGACATTTAGTATGTAATATACTGTGCATCAAGTAAAATCACTTTTTACCATAGTACAGAACAAATTCATTTCAAATTATTTATATTTCGTACTACCGAATTCGTTTATCTATTCTAATAATAAAGTAATTAACAACGATTACATTTTTAAAGTAAGAAAATAAAATTTTTGTTTAAATTATCTTTAACAAATAACAGAGAGAAAAGAATCAAACTACGATACAATAATCTACTGGGTATCCCAAAAATTACCATACCAAGAATAAAAAAATAAAATATAAGAACAATATTAATTCGTTAATAAAAGTTTGTATTATTTTATTGTACATATCAAGATTCGAATTTTCAGTTAGTGTTATATTGGATCTACGATGGATCAAAAAACAATTTTATAATTTGTTTAATTCGATAAAGCAATTTTTAAGAAACCTCTTCTAGTATAATATCAAAGAAAACAAGTAAAAAAAGAGTTAGGATATCGATCGAAATATTAGTAATCGTAGGATCCAAACCCATTCTCTTTTTCAAAGTGATCCTCTTCCTTTTTTTTTCTTCTTCTTCTTCTACTTTTTTCCTCCTCCGTTTGTTAACACTCCCGGAAGGCTCGAATCCTTTTCAGGCGACAACAACGCGGTCGAGCGACTACAGGACAGGTGAAGCAAGGGACGTACGGAAAGAAAGAGGATGAGAAAGAAGAGGAGGAGGAGGAAGAGGAAGGGATAGGCAAGGGTAGTGCAGGCTGAGAAGGGTAGCTGGGGGTTCCCTCACTTTCTTCTCTCTTTCTCTTTCTATTTCTGTCTATCTCTCTCTCATGGTTATATATCAGGAGCGTCGCGTTATTGGCCCCTGAGGCGCCACCGCGCTTTGTTGGATTGCTCACGACGCGCTGGATAAACCGAGGACGAAGAACCGTTGACTTTTATAGGATAAACGAAGTAAAGACTGCCCCACTCGTTCCTTCTCTCTCTTTTTCTCTCTTTCACTCTTTCATTCTCTCCCTCTCTCTTCCTCTCTTTTGCTCTTTCTTTGTTTTGAACATAGCCAGAGCTTCGTGTATCTTCACATTTTACGTCTAATAAGTATTTACTAAAGTAATGTCATATTCTCTTAACATCCACGTGTGTCTACCCTGATCGTATAATGAAATTTTTTCCTATTAACGAACATCATGTATGCAATTTAACGTTACAAATAGATAATCGTCGTTGATGATTGTCATCTATTGTGGGATATATTTATTGGATATATTTTAATTATCATTAATTTAAAAAGATAAAAAAAAAAAAACAAAAATAAAAAGAAACAAAAATAAAGCTAACGTACTCTCATATAAAGTATAGTCGATAGTCAGATAGACCAAGAGAGGAGATCGAAGGCAACAAACAGTGGCTACGTCTCTGCTAAATAAACCGAGCCTCCACCCCTTTTTACGGGGGTTGCTCGGTGCGCCCCAGCGTGGCTGCCGGGATTTTATTAACTTCTGCACAACGCCGGCGCGCCGCCAGGTTTATATCTCTTTCTCTCTTTATCTCTCTTTTCCTCTCTCAATCCGGAGAGAGAAAAGAGAGAGAGACAGAGACAGAGACTCCAACAAACAACCAAATAAAGAGATAGTAATTATTGTGTTTGTACCCAGTTTATTTCTTCGGTCGTGCCTTTCTCTTGCTCACGGCCATCAAACCATCGTGGTCGGGTTTCTCCCCATTTCTCCCTCCCTTCCTTTTCTCTCTCTTTCTCTCTTTCTCTCTCTTTCGTCACCCCTTTGTAACAGAGAAAGAGAAAGAGAGAGAGAGAGAGAGTTTGTGCTAGAAAAACCACAGTACGTTTCTCGCTGTTTTCTTTTTTTGTCCTCGCCCCCTCGTCACCTTCTACTTCGTTCTCTATCCGTTCATTCTTTCCTCCTTTTTTCTATTTCCATTTCTATTTCTATATTTTAAAATATCTTTTTGTAACAAGATAGAAGTCAAATAAATGATTCTTTCAATTTCAATTGTCATCAGGATATTGTAAAATAAAATCCAATTATTGATTGCGATAGTGATTTAAACTTATTCTTTCACGAAATAATTCTTCCAAAAATTGTTCAAAACATTATTCAAACAATTGTTCCAAAAACAAATCATTACATATGTATGTATACACACCCTGCAATTTAACGTTGAATCAAATCTGAACTATCAATCCTATTTTATTTATTTTCTCGATCTTTCCTTTTTTTATTTATCCTTTTTACGAGTAATAGAGAGAAAGAATAAGATATATAATAGTAAGAGAAGAAAGAGCAAATTAGTTTACTTCTCGAGCGCGAAGCTCGTCTCGAGGACGAGCAGCATTAAAAGGACATGAGTGCCGGAGGGAAGGTATAAACGAGGCGGATACCGTGGCGAATTACATATATAGATATCACTGAAGAGAAAAAGACAGATAAATGGATAGATGGATAGTGAGAGGGGACGAAGGAAAAGAGGAGACGAAGAGTAGACGAAGAGAGAGAAAGAGAGAGAGAGGGAGAGAGAAAGGGAGAAAGATGAAGGTGGAGAAGTAGGTACCGGTACACCGGTTAGGAACGTTCGGAAGTCCGATCAGAGCCATTGGCTTTGATCCGTATTGCGTGGATAGCGTCCTGCACGTGGCTGAATGCCACCCCCGTTTCTGCCACCGAGCGTTGCCACCCTAACGTCCTCCTCCTTCTCCTCCTCATCCTCCTCTTCGGGCGAGCCCCCTTCGGCATTCACAGAGAATCCCAAATGATCGTGAAATAACCGCTCACTTATATCAATTCACTGGCTCCTCTTTATAAAGGCGCATTCACGCGTGCCATCCACCGTCCACCACCACCACCACCACCACCACCACTACCACTACCACTACTACTACGACTAGTACCATTACTATCGTTATAGTCATCCCTTTTCACTATCACCCACGTAAACCCTCTTCTCTGTCTTTTCCTCGCACGACGACGCGTGCCTTTTTCTTTTCTTTTCTTCCTCCTATCCCCTCCCCCCTCTCCACCGCCCTTTTTCTTTTCCTTCTTTTTGTTCTACCTTCCGCTCGCCCTTCTTCTTCTTCTTCTTCTTCCTCCTACACTTCTTTCAACCAACCCCTCAAACGACATAACCTCTTCTCCTTCATTCATCCGATCTTCGATCTGCCACCCCTTTTATATTCTCTCAATCTCTCTCTCTCTCTCTCTTTTATACGGGAAGCAACGATAAATTATCATAGTCGATTAAGCCAACCGCGTAGAAAGAAAAAGAGAGAAAGAGAAAGAAGCTTCCCAGTCAATCTCCGAACTTTATCAGATGGCTCTTTTGACGAACAATCTCACCATGTTCTTTTAATCCTTCCTTAGACAAAGGATCAAGATAACCATCGTCAATTGACAGATACATCATAAAACATAATGTTATGAAAACAAAATATCGAAATAAAATTTAGAAAACAAATAATAATAGAAACAAATATTTCTTACCCTTTAGACAATCGAATCGAGATCTCGATTTAATTGTAAGACAGAGAATGATAGCGATTAAATATCGCAACACAAAAAATATCGACGAAGAGTCGGAAGGAAGATGGTCTAAGGGTTCTGTCCTGTTTTCTTTTTTCCATTCTCTCCCGCCCCCCGCCCCGCTCCTTTTGTTTCTCTCTTTTTTTCTTCATCGGTATCTAACTCGGTAAAGAATTCTGACAGTGAGATCTCAAAGATAGAAAGAAAGAGGAGGATGAAAAGTTTGGAGAAGAGGAGGAGGAGAAGGAGGAGAAGGAGGGGGAAGGAGGAGGATTGAGAGGAAATATAATTGAGCGATTTGAGAAGATTTCTACGTGGGGAAAAAGATAAGGGGTGGAACAGGGGCCGCCGCGATAAAGTATAATTATTTTCCGATAGAGTGGACATTATTCAGGAACGAGCGAAGAGTTATTGGCGATATTCATACTTTTATTAAACGACTGTCTCCTCCTACCCCTCTCCCCCCTTACCTCTTACCCTCTACTGTGCTTCATCCTTCAGTGGGGGGCTTTCACCCCCCTCCCACGCGCTCTCTGATTCTCTTTCTCTATCGTCGTGATTCGCAATCGCGTTGTTCTTTCTACTATTTCAATACTCCTTTCCATCCTTTGCATTGTTTTAGATTAATTAATGTAATTAATGTATATTGATAATCGCATTCTCGCAAGTTTTTTCTTTTTCATTCTCTCTCTCTCTCTCTAACTCTTTTTTAATTTTGTTTTTAAGAATTCATTTTTTGTAGAGACAATGAAACAAAATTGAAAAAAAAGAGATATTCGTAATCGATTTTAATATAAAAAAGAAGATTTTATATGTATCCTAAGTATTATGTATACCTATGTATCGCCTTTTTAACAGAAAATCAGCGTATACATAAAACGATCAATGGAGAAAGACTTTTTGATCTCGTTCGACGTCTTAGTATTCTTATATCTATGTAAATGTGTAGGTAGGATAGATATTATTGTCGATGTTCGTGAGGTGTCCTATACCTACCAATATTTCCGCGTGTCTCTCTCTCTCTCTCTCCCCACGACTTTCTCTTCCTACCTTGAAATATTTTACATTATAAAAGGAGCCGCGCCTCGCTGTGCCGATGACACGCTGATAATGATACTCCGCAGCTATTCAGAAGCCAAGTAGCATTGTTAACTTTGCAATAAAACCGGGGGAGGGGGGGTGATGTCGGCGAGAGAGGATGAAGAGAGAACGGGCCGAGAGGCAAAAGAGACGAGGGAAAGGGGTGATGTAGGATGATAAGGGGGAGGGGAAGGAGAGGGAGAGGGAAAGGAAGAGGAGGAAACTAGGGAGGAGGGTGGTAGTGATGATGGAAAGAAGGAGAGGGGGTTAAAGCGACACAGAGAAAGCGAGATCTCATCTATTGTAAGGTAAGGGTTGATAATAGGTTGACATCTGCACTCAGCAGCCCCCGGTTCTAGCAGCTCGTTGGAAACGCAATTAATATTCGTAATTATGTCACGTCTCCACCCACCGAACATCCTACCTCACCAAGCTTCACCAACTCTCTCTCTCTCTCTCTTTCTCTCTCTCTCTTACTTCTGCTCCTTCTCCTCCTTTTCCTCATCCCTGTCGTACCCTCTCCTTTCGTCGTCATTATCACTCCTCCACCCACCACCGAAGAAGGATTTAACGAGATAAGTTACAATTACGACATCGGCAGGACATCTCTTTCTTCCCTTTTCTAGATCCATCGAAATACATCTCTCGACAGGAATAAAGAAATATTTAAAAAGTCGTCAAGACAAGAATTCGATTTCTAAAACGTGAGTTTTTAAAAATGTGATCAAAGCGAAATGAAATTGTGTTTTGCGTTTAAATACCCAGGATGTTGTTATAATATTACGCATATACACGCGTAATCGATAAAAATGTTAAAAATCCTATTTACCCCAAAGAATCTTTCCTCTTCACTTCTCTTATTCTTATTGTTATGCTCGCCACTACGGTCTCCAGCATAAACCTCGGGTCGTGCCTTCGTAATACGCGATAATGAATGTGAAATTTATTTGCGGCATTGAAGCAACCGACCAACCGTTCTTCTCGACTGGACCCCCTCGAAAAACTGTCAGATACAGCTTACCACCTGCCGCCAATTCTAATTGCCATCGAAGGTGTCGCTTCTTCCATTGCATTGCCAAAGTCTTCTATTTTCTATTCGAGCGTTTCCTATTCATCTATTGTAACGAATAAAAATATTTGTTAAAAATATTCCATAAGATATCTTATAATTTTTATCAATTATTTCCATCCGCAATCCTTGCAATTTAGAAGAGTTTAAACTTTCATCGTAAATTTTTAATTAATTGAAAATTTGATCCCCTACCAGTTCTTCAAACAAGTACCTGCAAAAATCGAACATGTCTTCAATTTAAAAGATTTAAATCCTTGTTGTAAAGCGTGTCAAAAATTATTACCAAAAAAAAAAATATATCTTATCTATTATATTATTTCTACATTTTTTTAATTAACCAAAAATTTAATCCTACTAATTGTTCAAGCATAGTACATACCTACTTGTACAGACTAAGAATCCTTTCAATTTAGCAGACTTAAATCTTGGTAGTTATCGATCGAAGTTAAACTATCTACTTACTAACTCTTCACTAAAGCTAAAATATTCCTTTATTATATCTAAGTAAGCTCTAGTAGATTACGCGAATACCTAAGATATTTCCCCATACTCGTACGTATTACCCTTAGTTCGGTACCTTCACGCGTCCCCACCGTCGTCCCTTATTACAAAATATATAATTCCCTGAGACGAGAGAAAGAGAATGAGAAAGAGAAAGAGATGATAGAGAGACTCAATGGGCCGGAAATTACGCAACGGAACTTGCGACTTCTCTCGTCCACCAAAAGCCCGATGTCCAAATAGAAAATGGATTAAGAGCATCGAGCTACAGTTTCGAAGCCAAGTCGTAGATATTATCGGTAATAGCGCAATTATGATAATGGTGGGTAATTCTGTACAAAATTCGGATAGAGAGAAAGACAAGGAAAGAGAAAGAGAAAGAGAAAAATAGAGAGAGAGAAAGATTGTGCGAGAAGGAAAGTGGAAGGAAGAGAAAGAGAAAGCCAGAAATAGAGAGAGAGAGAGAGAAAGGCGGCAGAGAAGACAAAACGAGAAATAGAGAAAGAGAAAGAGAAAGAGAAAGAGAAAGGGAGAGAGAGAGAGAGAAACAGAGTCGAGAGAACTGAGACTGCTAATGAAGGAAACAGTTAGATTCAAACGGCCTCCAATAATTATCCTGCCAGCCATCCATATTATAGTCTTGACAATGCACGAAATTGTTCACACTTCCCTTGACAGTGCATCTAACGCTCTATAGTTCCCGAATACCGGTAGGAGGACAACGAGGAGGAAGAGGGAGAAGAGAACCGAAGAACCGAACAACGATGCTAAGAGAGTGTGAGGTAAAAAAGTGAAGGACGTTTGAGAACTTTAGACTACTGGAATCAAATCTTACACTATTACATTTATCCTTCCACGTCTAAACTTATACATTTATTACATCGAACATAATTGTTTTCCTTCTCTTAATAATAAAACGATATCAATAATCTTCGTAAGAAAAAAAAAAAAAAAAGAAATTTTAAAGTCGTTAGATTTTTACATTTCTTTATTTTCTTCTAATGATCTTTCGTTAATATAATTTTTATTCCATCGAAATGAACTGAAAAGTATATATCTAGCAAGTAGTTATCTTTCTATCTAGAGATATTATCTCTTTCAGTCGATTAACGTTCAGTAGTAGAAGAAGAGGGAAATAGAGTAGTTCGGGGTGGGGGTGATCTTCGAAGCCGAACGAACGTTCTTCACCGCGGACAATTAACCGCGATCAATGAAATTCCCCGCGGCAACCGCGGGAGTCGTTATTATACCACGAGAGTTGTTATACGCGTGCAATTTGCAAATCCCACCCCACGCAGACTCGCGCTCGTGATTGCGGACCTCTTAGGAAATATAATCAGACCGATGAATGCACACACGTCGAACGATAGTCGGACACGTAAATTCATGTCATTCGGGATCGAGCTTGTGGAAATCGCGCAGACCTCCCTTTACCTCTCTCCGCCCCCCTCCGCCCCTCATTCCTCACCCCCTTCTGGCTTGCTCACTCACTCATTCTCTCCCTCTCTCTCTCTCTCTCTCTCTCTCTCTCTCTCTATTTCACTCGCTCTCTTGCAATACATACATACATACCCATCGTTCCTCTCGACATTGATGTGTTGATATTAGTAGAGCTAATTTGATAGTTTAATCAATTTCCGTAAGCCGACGGGAGTTTAATAGTGATGTCATCATTTGCAACGGGGCACAATGGGGTTAATCTCGCTCGACGAGCTAATATTCGGAGAGTTAACGGAGTTTCAAATGCAGCCAGGGCCGTCATTTGCCCGCATCCGTTCGTCGCGAAAGCGTTACGATTACCTACCTACCTACGAAAAGGTGTATATCTCCCTTCATCCCCCACTCCTCCTCCTACTCTTCCACATTTTTTACTCAAACACTCGAAACGCGTATTCCCTCGAAAACTTCTACGACGTTCATCGATCGAATAATAACATAAATCATACTAAACGAACTTCTCAATCTCGTCAAGCAAATCCCGGATCAGTCGAATCATTAAAAATAGAATAAAACTATACCGTGACAGGAATGATCGGAAGATATAAAATTGCAACGTTTAATGCAATGTTAATTTTGTACAAAATAATCTAGTTAATAAGACAAAAAGTATATATCATTGAACGAAATAATATTAACGCGTAAATAAGTCTTTAGGCATTTCATTGGACGACGGGATAAAAGGAAAGAGACCGGAGGAACGATATCCCTCATGATCTTAAAAACATCGCGCTAGAAGAGAGAAGAGGGCTTTGAAAAAGCGGACCCCTCAGATGGGGGACCGTCATTTTTTTCGCCACGAGTAAAATTCGTGCTTAAACGTAAAAGAGGAGGAGGAGAATCAAAAAGAGGAAGATGGAACGAAGCTAACGGGGTAGAGTGAAAGAGTAACAGAGACAGAAATAAAGAATAAAGAGTAAAGAGTAAAGAGTAAAGAGAAAGAGAGAGAGAGAGTGAGAGAGAGAGAGAGAGAGAGATGGTGGCGACGCGTGAGCGGCAGCGAGGGCGGAAAAGGGGGCCGAAGGGTGGGGCGGGGGCGGATTACCACGGCGGCGGAATTAAAGATTCGCAGTCGTGTTTCGCAGTTTTCGTTCGAGCGGCCCTGCATGCGAATCCCCGAGCGGGCATATTAGGTGGAGGTACGCAGTTAGGCAATAACCGCTGTCAATAGAAGCCAGCCTCTCCACCTCTCTCTCTCTTTATCTCTCTCTCTCTTCTGAAGTGGCCCCCACTCGAAAATGCTACTCGCTAAATTAGGTAGGTTATATGGGCTTCGTTTCATTTGCGAGCAAACTTTAATAAACGCTAAAATTGCGTAAAAGAGCAAGGTTTTCAGACGAGCGAATCAGGGTCCCAGAGAGACGTTGGGGGAAAGAGAGGACCCTGGGAAGCTTCTCTCCTTCTCCCTCACTCTAATACTACTGCTACTCTACTCCTACTACTACTCTTCATCCTCCTCTTCCTCATCCACATCCACCTCCATAATCTCCTCCTCCTTTTCACTTCTCTCGGCACATTCACTACGCATACGTGCAGTCATGAAGCGGGTGACTCCAAACGATTTCCCCCTTACGGTTTTTCATTTCCTCCCCGCAGTTTCGTGTCGATTTAAATCTTCGAAGGACCTATTTCCTATTTCCTCATTTTTTAATCTAATCGATCGCTACCTTCCATACTTCCAATAAACCGGACTCCATGTTTGTTTAACTTATTTCTATATACGTATAGAATGTATTCTATTTCTAGCAATAATTTGGAAGATTTATTTATTATAAGAATCGGCAAAAATTTAATAATACAAAATAAATAATATTTGTTAAAAAATTATTGATAATGAATAATTACATATATGTAATTAATTATTTAATTAGCTTAGAATACTCTCTTTACAGGATTTAATTCATGAGCGTCATGTTAGTATCGTTTTGTTTTCTTTTTTAATAAACTTGAAGAAAGAAATATAAAATTCTTAGCTCAATAAGAGAAGAATCCTATTACCTTAGAAATTAGTTACTTTAATTTATCTTTTATATTCTCATTATATCTCTATTGTCAAAAATAAAAGTCACTTTTTGTTGCTTGCAAGTAAAGAGATATGCGGCCATTTTAAATGTTGCGTAAACGTGGATATGTGTTGCCATCTGATGACAAAAAGTAACAACGCTTGCATTCGATTACCTGTTGCAACTACGAGGATCAATCGATAAGGAAGAACATCGATATAAAAGAAATGATAATTATAATAATGAAAGGAAACATTTGTCTTTTGTATATGCAAACAAAAGACAATCGAACGATTGTTCTACGATAATTAATCGATAATTATTTTTCTAGAAAAGTTTTCATTAACAGATGGATCTTCGTACGTGACAACCTCCACGTGGCGAGACAATGATATTATTTTGATCACAAAATTAATCATACTAGTCATAAGCAACGACGTAAATACCATCGAACTAAATGGAAGCATTTTGTAACAATTTCGTTCCATATTAAAAACAAAACGATATACAGAATTAATCATATAAATAAAAATTGTAACAATAATGTCGATAAAGTAAAACACGATAATAATTAATAAAATTTAATACAATGATTCGTCCGATAGTTGGAGACAGCGTATCTTGAGCAGTGATCAATCGAGTATTTTAAGAGCCCTGAGCATCAACACGTGTTTTTAAAATTGTTCAACTACATTGTTATCGAATAATTCTATATCTTTTTCAAGTGCTTCCAAGGAACCATCGTTTGTAGCCGATGACTAATACCTTATTCATAATCAGCTTAAATATATAGTCATAATTAAAGTTCAATTTTCGTCTGGAATATAATGTGAGGAAAAACAATAGTCAGAGCAAATTTACCTCGCAAATCGTCACGGTAGGATTTGATGGTGCATCTCAGACGAGTGAGTTGATTCTATCTAGTATTGAAAAAAAAAAAAGAGAAAGAGAGGGGTAGGGAGAAAAAACTTTATTTCTAATTATTATTGTTATCTAACACTACGCGACATTAAATATGCTATATGTGAAATAGTGTTTACCAAGGCGACTTTAAACGTATTATATCAATGTGTGTTTGTGTTAAGATGATAAAAGAAAACGCCCTGTATTTGTCTACAAGAGTATAAGAGTAAAAATTAAGTATAGTCTGTGGTACAACCAAGTGTTGATTATTTATCTACGTGTAATAAGGAAAAAGTTTATGAATGATTTAACCTTTCGTATGATAATAAATATCGGAAACCTACCGCTTGAGGTTATGTTAGCTTCAATTATTTCAATTATATTTTGAAAAGGTATCCCCGCGCAAAAATTGCCCAGTCATCCAATAATCATAATTTAGTTGTACATATCAATTAATGAAACATTCAGTCAAATCATATATTTCCATTGGTTACGCAGTTTATATAAAAATCACTCTGGTATGTTGTGCCAATCCTAAATAACACGGTATTTGGTCCAATTCATTCCTGATAATGGCTGATGAAGTAGAGGCACTTCGCCTTAATAATGAAGAAATTGAATATATGGAAGCAGAGCTCGATGGGGACGATGATGATGGTTCCGACGGTGTGGTAGTTCCAGAACTTCAGGGTACATTATCCAAGTGGACTAATTATATACACGGCTGGCAAACTAGATTTATTGTTCTCAAGAATGGTACTTTGTCTTATTACAAATCTGAACAGGATAGTGGATTTGGTTGCCGTGGTTCAATAAGTCTATATAAAGCTAATATCAAGGTAGTATATATTAGACTTTTAAAACAGGGATGACAAATAAGTGGCATGTATGCCAAGTTTAATGGCACATGCACGTATACAAAAGTCCATATTCAATCAAATTTTATAGAAAGCACAGAAGGCTATTCAATACAATTATAAATACGAGATAGATAAGAATGAATGCGCGTAATCATTGATATTTATTATATTATTTTTATTACTCTCCTTTTTACGGGTTTGAGAGATCTTGGCAACACCTCCCTAAAGTCAACAGCATACAATATTCTGAAGCAGAACTTAGCTTCAGTGATCAAGCAGTAACTATTTTTTCAATGAGGTGAAGCTATGGACAAAAGATTAGATAGATTTCTAGGAAACTGCACTTTAAGCTATCCAATGGTCTTAATATTTATTATATGTACTTATCTATATAATCTGTACATAGAAGCTGGTATAGGAAAAAGATCACTTTAAATTTCACCATATTTTATAACGTTGATCAAATCTTATTTACTGTCCCTGTTTTAGAATGTATTGGACGTTATATTGTCCCAAAGTAATAGTAAATGCATCCGTTAATTTATTTTATAATTTTGATTTAATTTAATAGGCACATGAATTTGATGAATGTAGATTTGACGTGTCTGTTAACGATTGCTTAGTATGGTATTTGAGAGCAACCAATCCCGAAGAAAAACAAAGATGGGTAGATGTTTTAAAATCATATAAGGTAAATCTTAATTAAAAGCATTTAGAAAAATATATATCATTTATTGCTGTGCTTATATTTATGCATTAATGTAATTATGTATAAATGTAGCCAATTAATATAAATGGGTAAAGATAATGTATGATTTTGCAAATGCATGAATAACATTTCAACTTTCAATGTATTTTTATTAAACAGTCAGAATCAGGGTATGGAAGTGAAAATAGTCTTAAACGTCATGGTAGTGCCATTTCTCTAGTATCGAACACACAGTCCACTACAAGTGCTGGTAGTTTTACTAAGCGTGGTATTAGAGGTTTAAAAGAAAAATTAGCAGAAATAGAAACTTTCAGAGATATTCTAATAAAGCAAATCGATACATTACAAAAATATTTTGATAATTGCGCAGAAAATGCTAAAAATGCTTCTTCAAAAGGTATGGCCTTCTCTTTAATTTTACAATATTACATATACATATATATTACATATAAGTGGAAGAAGATCAAACGAATTGATACTCTTTCGATTGATGTAAATTTTATTCATCATGATTTGCAGAAAATAAGATTGAAAAAAAATTTAATCCAGCTGAACAGTCAGTGGATTTTAAAGGCGAAGCAATTACATTTAAAGCAACAAGCGAAGGAGTATTGGCGACATTGCAACATTGCATTGAGTTAATGATACAACGTGAAGATGCATGGCGTCGTAGATGGGATAAAGAGGTTGAAAAAAAACGAAAATTACAAGAATTGTACAAAACCTTAAAAGACCAAATTACCATGCATCAAAGCGACTCTCCAAGACCTCGAGTTCTCATTCATGGAGGTCCTGATTATGAGGTTTGATTTTTATTATTATCTGACCTTTTCTGAACAAGATCTTCTGCTTACTAGGACGTTAAGCTTATCTTATTACTTAAAATTACTCATTTTTTATATATTTATTTAATTTAATTGGATATACCATCATTTGTTTATACATAGAATGAATAAAACGTTTGATTAATTCATCTGAATATTTGTCACACTATAGATATATTTAGTAATGCTTCGTTTGTTATTTTTAACGGATGTTATTTGTTCTGCGATATTGTTCACTTCATTACATCATTTATACGAAAAGCTTTTATAGATGCTTACCTATGTTTCTGCAGTATTTTCACGTGTGTATTAGAAATTAAAACTTGTACTAATTTAGAGCATGAAATTAGAAAAATGTGTTGTTCCGAAGAAGTAAGTTACAATATTAATATGATATTCATATAGGCATAGAATATATTTTTTTATAAATAATTGATTTACATTTATATTTGTCAACTGTATAACTATAAATATTAATTTGAAAAATTAACAATTTTAAGGAAGGCCCACACAGTGCGCTCTGCGATGAAGAATTTTATGATGCGGTAGAAACTGGTTTAGATAAAATTGATGAAGAAAATCAATTAAGAGATCGTTTGAAACAAAAATCTGTCACCATTTTAACTATGCCTACTACGTCAGCAGTTAAGCATAGGCTTTGGCCTGAGGTAATTTAATTATTGTTTTGATTTATTTTTTATGATAGTATAAAAAATGTGCGTGTGCATGAGAATAATAATAAAAAATATTATAATTATAGATAGAGAAAATAACAATGCAACAGTTACACTATGCTAGACTTGGTGTAGGAGGTGCAGGAGGATGGCAATTATTTGCTGAAGACGGTGATATGCGAATGTATAGACGAGAAGAAGAAGCTGATGGTTTGGTAGTAGATCCACTTAAAGCTTGTCACGTCGTAAAAGGTGTGACTGGACACGAGGTTTGCGAAATATTTTTCGGCCCCGAATATAGAAGCGAATGGGAAGCTACACTCGAAGATATGACTGTAATAGAAAATATCTCCAAGGATACTTTGGTATTTCTACAAACGCATAAGCGAATTTGGCCTGCAACTCAACGGGATGCCCTTTTCTGGTCTCACATACGTAGAGTAAAAGATGATCAAGATCCAGATTCACAAGATTTATGGATAGTATGCAACCACAGTACAGAACATTCTGATTATCCGGTTGGTATTATAAAAATTCAAGTATCAAATACTTTTATACAAATAATAAAATATAAATTATATTGTTCCAGTCAAATGTTGGTAAATGCGTGAGAGTTTACTTGACAGTGTGTCTTGTATGTCAAACATTCATTGACCCTCCGAAAGATGAAGAAGAGATAAAACGAGATAACATAACTTGCAAAATAACGTACTGTTCAGTCGGTATGTTTTACAACGTGCTTTTACATAAACAATTTGAGACTATAATTATAATTAAAATCTGAATTTCAGTAAATCCTGGTGGATGGGCACCGGCATCTGTTTTACGTGCGATTTACAAGAGAGAGTATCCAAAGTTCCTTAAACGTTTCACCAATTTTTGTATCGAACAATGCAAAAATAAGCCAATTACATTCTGAACGTAATTTATAGGATTTAAAACAAATTTTCTATACAATTCCATCTTTACACTTCATTCAAAGTGTCTTGGTAAGGTTCTTCTATAAAATCTGCAAATCTCTTCTAATTGCAGATATTTGTGAAACACTTTTGGATTATATTATAAAGTGTTTTGTATACTATTTTTTTTATTTGCTTGAAATATAATGTATATATATAATATAATATATATACATACATACAGTTTAAGAAAACGAAGAAAGAGAGAAAGAAAAAAAACGAAAATAGGAAAAGAAAGGAAAAAAAGAGAAAAAATGAAGTTATCATATTATTATCTCATCGATAATATCCAAAAGCATGTAAAAAAGTTTATACGCTTCAAAAATCAACTGTATAACGTGTAGTATAATACACCATTTAAAACTAAAAAACTTTTGTCCTTCACACACACACGCGCGCGCGCGCACACATACATACACACATTACACACGATAGCATAATTGCTTGTTGTTTCATTGTTATACAGAATGATATTGAAGTCAAGTTGTACAAATGGAAAAAAAACAAAATTAAATACATAATACATTTATCTACTGTTATGTCGTCTAACCCATATGAGAATGCAAAATTGTATAATACAAATTAAACTGTTATTTTTATTTATACATAAAAATGGTGTACATAAATACATAATATAAAAGTTCCCCCCGCATATATGGCGTAACGCATAATAAAGACTGTTGTAGATTAATCATAATTTGGAATTATTTTATGTTGCCATTGTATTAAAAGCTATGTATAAAGGAATTCAAAATCAATTTACCTTGTACGTTTCATTTCTTTCAAGTATCATATTAAGAGAACAACAACAAAATATATCTGTAAAGATTATGTGTCTTCTTTGCAAACAATTAATTTCTAAGATCTCGAAATTATCATGGAAGACTTTTTAGAAGAAATACATTTACTTCTAATTATTATTTATTTAAGTAACAATAAAAATGAAATGAACACTGAAATATTCTTCCTTATCCATAAATCTACTTTTTACAAGAATAATGTAGACAATCTTTTGACAATTCGTGTCTTTTGTAAAATGTGAGAAAACTTAAGAAAAAAAACTTAAAAAATGTTCTTCCCTCCTCCTCTATACTTTCATAAAATATTTAATACCTTAGAGTAATTAAATTATTAAATGCATGAGGTTTTATCAACTATTACTTAATAGTAGTTTTATATTTTTTTTCTTTTTTTTTATATTATACAATATAAATCGCTTATTTAATTGATTTATCTACGTTTTTTTATTTCCAACCTATGAATAAATTACTATGATGTATATCTATAGAAATAGAAATAAATCAATCAATGTTTCTTCCTTAATAACAATTTCAGCCATTGCACCGATTATCAAGTTCATTTTACCGAAGTTAGGATCTATAGGAAACTGTCGTCTTTCTTTTCTTATTTATTATTTTGGCAGAGAAGCAGCTATATGGCTTCGATAATAAATGTAAAATTTGACTAAATGAAAAAAAAAGATGATATTTATAAAAGTTATATTTACAAAATTCGTTTTGTGGAATGCATATAAAAGAAAAGCTCCAGAGATTACGAATTGTGTTAAAATAGTTTGTACAGTATAAAATAATCCTGTAATTCCAAGTAAAAAATTTTCTATATTTTTTATAATGATCCATCCGATTATTAATTGTACTTAAAATAAAAATTCATTTAGTTCTTCACTTTCCCATTTGAAGAGATCTTACAGGTTGATTATATAGCTCTATTAATTGCACTAATCTGCATAACCAAAATAAATATTCTATTTGGCATGACATAGCCCTTACAGCAAACTCAAGCATTTTGTCTGTCTGTCTTATATTATCATTCAAGTAATTTGTAGTCTGTAAAACAACTTGACTATATTTCAATGGCGACCGCATCACTTTTAGTCTGAAGAAATTTAACTTTTGTTTCCTGTTGCACCTTGCACTAAAATAACATGTCCTTAAGATTCATAGGATCCTAATTTCTTTAATACACTAAGACCTTTCTCTTCGTATTCTTCTTTAGTTATCCATACAGAATCTCGATCCTTCGTTATT
Source organism: Polistes fuscatus (assembly GCF_010416935.1). Taxonomy (NCBI): domain Eukaryota; kingdom Metazoa; phylum Arthropoda; class Insecta; order Hymenoptera; family Vespidae; genus Polistes; species Polistes fuscatus. The sequence goes on from NW_025113129.1 coordinate 9,761,266, forward strand.
TCAGCTAATACAGCACCACCCATAAACACCATATCTTTGCGTCGAGGTGAATCCTCGATTTTGATTTTAAATTTCTATTAAACGTAATAAGAAAATAATTATTTGGAGAAATCGTATTTTGCGTGGAGAGATAATAAATATTATAATTTATTTACGTTAAGTTTGGATGTATCATTCTTGAGAACTTTCTGCAAATAAAGTTGCTTGATCTCTCGTTCAAGTCTAGATGGAAGTCCTGGGTACATCGTACTTCCACCGCTAAGAACAATATGTTTGTACAGTTCGCTTCTGATATCGATATCGGCTGCTTGAATTGTACTAAATACTAGCTCGGCGATTCCCTGAGCTTCAACGTTTATTAAACGAGGTTGAAACAATGCTTCTGGTGCTGAAAATCTTTCACCACCTACTTTTATCACTCGACCATCTGGAAGCTTAAAAAAACTATTAACAATGATGAACAAAAAACTAAAATAATTCATAGAATTTGACGAGTATTAAAACTTAAAATATTTTATTTTAAAATTACATAGATCATTGAACTTACTGTATAAGATTCCACTAAGACAGTAGTTTCGCGAGCTAGTTTTTCTTCAGTTTCAATATTATATCCAATATAACATAATTTCTCTTTAAGCATTCTGACCGTTTCAAAATCAGCAGAATGGTTAAAGGCATATCCGCGTAATAAAAGTAATTTTATTAAATACATAGTAATGTCACGACCAGCAATGTCTAATCGACGCGTCAAATGAGGCAAAGCATATTCCTCAAATACTGGACAAATATGTGTTACTCCGTCCCCGGAGTCTACCACAACCCCACTAATTAATCCTTGAGCATATAGTGTAAGCACAGCTTGTATCGCAATATATGTTCCAGCGAATCCATATTTTTCAAACATCACCTAAAAAAAATAATAAAAAGAAAAACGTTATTATGTGAACATTATTAAGTAAATAATGAATTTTAAATAATAAAAAAATAATATTTTTTACCTCAATCATTTTCTCTCTATTCGTGATAGGATTCATTGGCGGTTCAGTTAGCAAAATTTTACATTCTCTAGGATTAATATTCATTTTTTCTTTTCCGAATGTATAATCCCAAACATGACACATATCCTCCCAATTTCTAATAAAATATTACGTTTTTTTTAATTAAATAAATAAAAATAAGAGAAATTACATATTAAACTCTTTACACATACCTAACAATTCCATTTTGCATGGGATAACTAATTTCTAACATGGAACGAAGTTTACTCGCTTCATCTCCGACCATTAAGTCCTGTTATAATAATTCATCAAATACGATTAATAGTTTTCTCAATAAATTAAAATATTAAAAACTAAAATGCAAAGATCATTGTTACTGTTGAGATAAATTAAATAGAAAACTTTAGATTATGAATGATCAAACATTGCACATGGCGCTTGTGGATGTTTGCTCACATAGTATTGGTATTTTACAAATTTTATTATACAATATTCAGACTTAAAAACTCGTATAATCTTATTCATTGTTATATGCCTATAAATTGCCAATCTAAGTTAATAACACTTATACCATTTTTAATATGTGATTAACATTATATTAGAAAAATAAAAATCATTGTAATTATTTAAATATATTTTTTACAAATTTATCGTGACTGTAACAAAAATATAAATAAAACGAATAATATAAATGGAATGAAAATTACTTAATTTGATTAAATAATGTTAAAATTTGAAATATATATATTTAGGAATTATTTCAATTGATTAATTAATTATTAGAGACTACATCTCCATTTATATTCACTAAGAAAAGGAATTATTATTATAAACATTTTTTAATGATCAATCAATGAAATAGATGTACAAATTAGCATCAAAAATACATTAAACTTACAGGCATGTTAAGCACATCCTACGAGAGCAAATGTAAGCACACAAACATATTAGATATTTTGTCAAAAGCACAGTATATACACACATACCGATGTACTAAATATGGGCTAAAAAACCTAATAACAAATGTTTCTCCTATTTTCTTCTTTCGATAAATGAAGACAAGCAAAAGACTTTCAACAACAGCATCAAATAAATTGATGCATGAATATAACAAATTAATACAAACTTTAATTCTGACAACATAATGTCGAGATGAAGTAAAAATATTATAATAATTATATAGATAATAATAATCTTACATTTGTGATATACATTCCATTTTTTTCAAATTTTTGTTAATAAAAGTCAATTTTGGTTAATAAGTTCAAACTCTTACATTTATATTTATGTCAGTAGAAAAATATAAATAAGCTTTTAAACGCAATCTTTTTTTTAATTTCATCGAGCCACACGTGGTAACATTATAAATTGACTTACACGAACACAATATTCTTGCTGAAAATATAATTTTAATATATTAATAACTTTACTTATTATATATAAATATATTTTCCAAAACTTAACAATTAATTTTTTTTCTTTATAAAATTGCTAAGAAAAAAAGATTGTAATAACGTCTATTTGCTTGTAACTTTGCACGAGGATAAATAATCAAAGATAAATATGGATTAACTATAAATCAATATTTCATTAATATCGATACAAAAATGAAGAAATCTGTAATATGTGTTCCTTATATTTAAGCATAATAATTACCAATTAATTTAATTCATTTTGATCATTATTTTTTACTGAAGAAAACTGTAACAGTGTCTATTTTTAATATAAAGTAATGGAATAATAGAAAACGAAAAATAAAAAGAAAGTAAGAAATGAGTAAAAAGAAATAAATAAATAAAAAAAAATGTAATCACTTCCAATAAAAGCTAACTATAAATCATATATAGATGTATGTTAATACATGTTTTAAATTAAGCGCATTATTATAAACAAAAGTAAAATATATACCTTCACGTCGATGTCTCCTATTTTGTTAACTGCCCTTATGATTGGACGTCCAACTATCGAAGGAAATATATGAGCAGGAAAATTTGCTCCTGCATATCCACATTTAACGAACTAAAACAATGAATCAAATTAGGAACAATGGATATCGAAAGAAAAATATGGAAATGTTATTTTTATATAACATTTATGTAGTTTAATACTTGATGAGAGAGAGAATGAGATGATCTAAAATATTAATATATTAATATCTATATATTAAATATTCTTTCTATATATATATAGGACAATGTATTTAGAAAAAAGGGAATTCTAAACAATGTATAATATAAAAAAATGTCAGTTATAAATATGCTTACCCCCACTCCATAAATAATATATTAATAATTATATATTGAACATATATATATATAGAACAATGTATTAAGAAACAAAAAAGGACTCAAAAATATATATATTAAAATAAATGATATAATTATATATATTCTTACCCCGGTTCCATTATCACAGACAATAATTTTTCTTCCCTTGCTATCCATTTTATAAAACAAGAGTCAAATACGTTTCACAACCCTTCACTTTCTAGATTCAAATAATATTTATATCGCACATTCCGTGAAATGACTAATTCTTACAGTTTAATAGGGCGTTACCGGCATGACAGTATACGAATAAAGGAAATGTGATTACTATACAATAGTATTTTGCGATAAAATCCAAACAACAATATAATACCACTAGCAGATGTAACTTATCTTCGAGTAGGTAAGAGTGTGATTTACTTGATAGTCGATTTTTATCTTATCATGAAACAACCCATTGGTCTTAAACACAGTCTTAAGCTCATATTGAATTAGTAATATGCACCAATATTGCACTGTTGTAGAATAGTTGATTTTTTTTAAGTTCCATTTACAATGCATAAACTAACGCGTGCATCTGTAATCCTATTGGCTAGATTTTGTTCATTGTCTAATCGAATTATTAGCGGGAAGTTTGAATTTGCGTGACAATTAGATCGATTTCAATTTTATATCTAGAAACATTTTAAATTTTTTATTTCAATATCTTTCACATTTGTTTAAGTTTATTTTTTATACAATTCGTTTATAAATATTTGTTGTACCTTATAATTTTTTATTTTTTTTTAATGTATTCATTGAAACTTCTGTATTAGGTTTGACATTTGTAATATTTGTAATCTCTTGATAAAATAATTTTATTACCTACAATTAATTACGAAACTTAAATGACGAAATTATCTCTTTTATAAATATTTATCGAAATGGTTTAATTATGTCGCATAACCTTGATTATAGAATGTTTTCAATAATCGTCCTTGATTTTTTCTAAGTTACCACTTTTTCTAGTTAAATATTCATAAATATAAATTACTTTTCTTTGTATAATACTGCAACAGTTATAAACTGTTACAATAGAATAAGCGTGTTTTAGAATTCAACTTGCAGTTAACTGTCAAAGAATTTCCTTAAAATGGCCCAACCAATTGCTTATTTAACAAGAAAAGAATCAATATCCAGCTGTCACAGATTGCACAGGTATCAATAATTTATATCGGTATATATGAATACATTTTTTCTTATACTACAAGATTAATAAGATAACAAGTATCATTTTTAATAAAATTTAATTTTGTTTCATTGTTACAGCCATCAGCTGAGCGAAGAAGAAAACAGAGAAATATATGGAAAATGTAACAATTTTTGGGGACATGGACATAATTATACAGGTAATTTCCATACTAGCTTTATATTAATTTATAAATACTAATATAAAATAATGTTATAAATACTATAAGAAAAATTTCAATGATTACAGTTGAAGTGACAGTTCGTGGACCCTTAGACCCTAAAACTGGTATGGTTATGAATATATCTGATTTAAAAGTATACATGAAAAATGTATTGATGGATAGACTGGATCACAAAAATTTAGACAAAGATGTACCTTATTTTAAAAATGTTGTATCAACTACTGAAAATTTAGCTATATATATTTACAACGAATTGAAAAAAGAATTGCCTAATCCAGATTTATTGTATGAAGTGAAAATTCATGAAACTGATAATAATATTGTTTATTATAGAGGAGAGTAAATGTTTCATCTATTTCTTAATATAGAAAAGTTTATTATATATTTTCTTATATATTATATGTGTTTTTAAAAGATTTAACACATGTTTAATATATATTTTTAATATCTTTATTAATCTTATTGTTACACGTGTATTATATATATCGTTAATTTTAATACACTGATACGAATCTTTTACTTATATATATCTTTTCTAAGTTCTAAGTACGCAAATTTGATATTATATATGTATATGTGTACATAGTATACACTTATATATAAATAATATATAACTACAAAATATATATTTTTTTCTTCTTATTCATGCTCAATAATGCAATATACTTTTAAGACATATAGAAACTTGCAATATTCTATCATGCACTTTTATGGAATACTATACGATAGTTAAATATCACGACATATGTTAGTGTCATTTCATTAAGTATAATATAAATTAAAATAAATTTTCTTTAAGACGTTCGCTTTGAAATATTCATTTCAATTACCTAAATAAAAAACAATTCAATTGTTTATACATATTTAAGTTCAATTCTCAATTAATGTACTTAAAATTTTATAAATAATCATACATTTAATAAGCTAATTATCACATTGTTCTTTTTAAACAAATTATATACGATAAAATATTTAAATAAATTTTAACAATTAAATCAATTTAAAAACGAATTTAAATAAAAGATTTTTTAAATCAAATTTCCAATATATACATATAACAATTAATTTAAATATAAATAATCTCCATAAGGACATATATACGTTATCCTCTCACATACTGTTTGGTATAACAATCTTACATTCCGCTCAAATGTATAAGAACGGATTTTGTATAAAATAGATATACAAAATATTTTGTGTTAAACACGCCATATTGTTGTTCGTTTTTTAATCGACTACCATTTTACTAAATCGATAATAAATGCACGTTATAGCCTTACTGATATGATACTCGATGTTAATTATATGTTACTGTTTGTATCAATTTTAACATAACTTTTAATTGTTACGTATGGTATACCAAGTTCGAAATCGTTCCTTGGCCAATATCGAAGTATAGGCGATTGTTGTGGTCTTTCTTCCTTGACGGAAAAATAAGCAAAGAGTACTGCTGCTGTATAGCTTGCTATAAAAATGAATAGATGCCATAAGGCATGAAGATATGGGAAATTTAAATTTAACCAAGTATCGCAGAACAAACGATCATTTAACCAACACGCGACAGCTAAAATCCAAACAGCAGCGCAACGAAGACCCAGTCTGTAGACCCTCATCGATGTTGTTCTTTAAACAAAAGTATGTAAATTCAAATCAACTGACTGTTAAACATGATAAAAATATTTATAGATACAAAGCATACCTTTTAAGCTCTATTATCATAAAACCAAATGCTGGTATACCAAGGCTCATTAAGGCGAATGCATTTAATGCTGGATGTACCAATGCCAAACCAGTAGCGATTAAAGTTGGAAAAGTAGCAAACATTGAAAAACGTTTTCTGTCATTACGGAAAACATTAGGAAAATATCTCCTTGGGAAAAACATACAAAAACCAGCCATGTATACCCATAATATAGCTAACTCGTCCAAAAGCTGACCTGTAATAACAACGATTAACATTTTTGTTAATCAATAACATATTATCTATTTTATTAATTTTGAATGCACATTTTACCTATTAAAGATAAAGTTGCATGAAAGTAGGCACTACTCACACCCACTATCATAAGTAGAAACCATATCACGTGAATTCCTGGATTTACAAATCTTCCATAATCACGAAAAAGGTGCATTAATACAGGTGGAAGTAATAAAAATAATACATTGCTCAACTGAAACAAAGAAAAAAAAACAAATAAAGTTTGTTTCTACGAGTAGATAGAATATGAATGACAAAGAAAATGGCACGATGAAATGAGTCAACCTTCCTTAACTAAGTGATTTACAGAACTATAGACAAAGAAAATTAATAAATAACAATACATATTAAATAAATTATACCACGAACCGTATTCATAAATTCTGCAATGCTCGGTGATATACTATAATTTCCTTCGCACCAATCTACTGGAGAACTTCCAGCTTCAAACGGTTTCCACATGGTGATGTTTCTTTGTTTCCAAATATGAAATCCTCAATTCTATTATGTAGATTTTTCTAGTGCTTTATATTCACATTCTATAAATAAAATGTTATATTTGTATTAATATTTATATTAAAATACATAAATAATATTATATTGTGACCGAACAAATGCTTGACAAGACAATGAACAATTTTTTGTGACAAAATATAAACTACCTGAACAAAGAAAAATTGCAAATTCGACTGAGCTGCATAGCCGGAACCTGATGCATTTATATATGCATACTATGTCGAAAGAATTTAACAAACAATGTCAAAAATGATTAAACGCGTTGAACTATTTTACAATTTATTTTTTACATTATTGTATTTATTATCATTAATGTAATTAATCTTTAGAAATATTAACAACAATAACTTCAATGTTCTGAGTTTTGAGATGGTGCCAAGAACTGTCAAAACTATTGAACACTATTTATATATATGAATGTGTGTATATATCATGATTTCTTTTTTAACCAATGAGAGATTAGGAATTGCTTTCTTTTAAGTCCTATTTATATGAAGGGTTTTGCATTAGACTGTATGATGTAGTTACATGAAAATAACTTGTATTCGATATACGATTAATATATCGCATTGGTATTACGGAAAGCAACACGCACATTTATTTACTGGAAATTTCTTCGATTATTAAACTTTACAAAAGATGTAAGTAATTCATATTAATTAAAATATATAAGAATTTATATATTTGATTGAGATTATAAATTCTAGACTGCGCAATAAATAATTTTTGTTTTGTTTAAATAGATTATATATTGTAAAATTGATATCTATTTTATTGTAATAAATTTGAAATAGGTTAGAATGTTTTATGAAACACAGTATATTTATAAATTACTTTTTTATAGTAATGGTTTTTTTATTTTCAATTGCAATTATTGTTATTGTTTAGGTCATCCTTAACAAAACCTAAGTCTGAAATGACACCAGAAGAATTAGCGAAGAGGGAAGAAGAAGAATTTAATACTGGACCGCTTTCAGTATTAACTCAATCAGTTAAAAATAATACACAAGTATTAATAAACTGTAGAAATAATAAAAAGTTACTTGGTAGAGTAAAAGCATTTGACAGACATTGTAATATGGTGTTGGAAAATGTAAAAGAAATGTGGACGGAACTACCACGTACCGGCAAAGGAAAAAAGAAGGTAACTGATATTTTACATGTGACAAATTTGTGATATGAATTAGCTTTTTTATATGTTTATTTTTTTAGGCAAAACCAGTTAATAAGGATAGATTTATCACAAAAATGTTTCTTCGTGGAGACTCCGTCATTCTAGTTCTTAGAAATCCTTTGGCAACTGCATCAGGAAAATAATTTAAGCAATAGTTAACTAGATAACTACATTGGATTTGGCTAAACTAAAGAATAAATGTTTTAATATAAATCACTCAATTATGACGTTTATTAATTTGTTGATAAACCAAATGCATCATTTCATGACATACATTTGTTTAAAATTTTGTAAGTATTGAAATAAAATTAATAAAACCTTTTTAATGTATTTATTAAAATCTTTACGTAAAATTATCAATCTTTCTCAGCAATCGTTGTTAAATGCTTATCAATTTCTTGTTCCGTCAGTACGCTGTAAAAAAAAGAAGAAAAACTGTAGATTGCTATATCAGATGATATATTGTTATAGATTATTAGAATATATAATTACCGAAATTTAGGATTGTTCTTGGATACCACACCAACCTCTATTTCTGTTGGTTTAAAATCAACAGACAAGACAGTTGATAAACAAGTAATAGCTAATTGAATAGTTTCATCAAAATCGTAATTTTGTTTCTTCTTTAACTTTTTCTCCAAATAAGAATTAGCCTCCGTTTGTTTAGCACCCACAGATATAGCTTTATATCCACAGAAATAACCAGCCGGATCAGTTTTGTAAATACAAGGACCCTTTTCTTTGTCATATGCAATAAGCATCATTGAACATCCCAACGGTCGCATTTCTGCATTTTGTGTATACACTTGACTGATATCTGCGACACGTCGACACAATGCATCTACTGGTATTTCATAACCGTGTTTATATCTAAAATGAGCAGCTTCGTATCTTGCTCGTTGTACTTGAGATTTGCTATCGGCTATAAAAAAATAAAGAATATAATTATAATTAATTATAATAAACCAAAGAATATGAAAAAAAATATGAATTAATTTACCTATCATGCCTGTCATAACACAGCCAATGTGTTCTGTAAGTTGGAATACATGAGTAACACTAGAAGCATCTAACAACTTATCCTGGAACGAAAAAATTAACAAAAGTACATAATATTTATGATTGCACACAGTTAGTTGATCTTATTAAAATATTTATGAGAAAAGAGGTTATCTTACAGGTACTTTCTTTTGTGTCGCGAAAACTGCAGTATCTACACCTTTTACTGCGACAGATGTTAAACCACCTTGATTAATAGCTTTAAATGCATACTCTGTAAAATATATAAATAAATATAAAAAAAAAAAAAATAATCATTAAATAAGTTTGAAAAGTTCGAATACGCCATGTCATGACACAGTAATGTAAAAACTTGAAAATTAATATTTTAACTTTAATTAAAAGTATAATAAATTTGGTATAGATCGTAGTATTAAATGGAATATTTTTTAATTACTTACCTACTTGATAAAGCCGACCTTCCGGCGAAAAAATCGTAATGTGTCTATCAAAACCTGCACTACTACCTCGCGCCATATTGATAATAACTGAATTTCATGTATCTTCAAGGAAACGTCAACTCATGCTACCAATCATTCTTTCTACAATCTCTACTCTAATATTTATTATAATTATTATTTCTTTTATTTATATTTTAATGTATAATTTAAAAAAATTATTGCATATTTTATTATTATACTTTTAGTTCGTTATCATTTTTAATTTAGCGTAAATTTTACTTTTGATTTAATTTCTGTTCACTAACTGTAAGGGCAATGAGCGCTAAATTTATTTTCATTATTTATAAAATAAGGACAATTTTTTTGTAAAATAATTAAATATTGTTAAAATTAATAATTTAGTTTGAATTATTATCTGAAATCTTTTGGAATAATTTTTTGAATTTGTGTTTTAAAATTTGTCCAAATATGATCCATCTAGTTTCGTTTCTTAGAAACGATTTTATTTTGGCCCATATGTATACTTGTAAAATGCGTTAGTGTCTGCTAATCGTCGAGCAGTTCGTTTGTATTTGAAGCTAATATACTATTTAATAAGAATCTTGATTATTTTGGAAGAATTTTTAATTCAATAAAATGTCGACTGAAAAAGTAAATAATGGAAGTGAATCAATTAAAGATACTGAATTGTCATTTGAAATGAAACAAGAACTTAAAGAAAGAGCTGAAAGAAATAGACAAAGAGCATTATTACTAAAAAAGTCTAAAATTGTTGTTCACCCATATAAAAAAGAGTATGTTTAATATTATAAATGTAAAGTTAATTAATTTGTTCAATTAATATTTTATATCAATGTAAAGTAATTTTTTAAATATATTATTTTTACTTGTTACTCTCTCTTGTTATTGTTACTTAATTTATTATTTTGATACTCTTTTTATTTTTGTAAAGAGAGAACAAAGAATCATCCACGGGTAGAGCAATAAATGTTCAAGGAAAACGCGTTGTTGATAGTGGAGGTGGATTTCTTATAGAAGAAAATAATGAATTGGAGAGAGAAATGGTAAATAATTTATAAGTTAATAATAATCTATAAATTTCTACTTTATTTCAATAGATTTTGTATATCTTAAAATTAGTTCGATTTAAAAATATATTATAAATATTGTCTTTTTTTTATTAGTTGAACATTGTAACACAACCTGCGCCCATTATTAGTACATTACCACTTTGTGATGAGTGTACTAAAGAATTTAAAGATTCTTACCTTCTTCAGACTTTTAATCTAGAAGTATGCGACTTATGCAGGTATTTAATATAATAAATATTCAAATTAACAAGTATGTGTATGTGTGTGTGCGTTGTTCTTATTACAAATATTTTCTTTTTATAGAGATAACGAGGGTAAACATTCTCTAATAACAAAATCGGAAGCTAAGCAAGAATATTTATTAAGAGATTATGATTTTGATAAAAGAGAACCAGCGTTAAAGTATATTACTAGAAAAAATCCTCATAATCCACGTTGGGGTGAAATGAAATTATATTTACATTTGCAAGTAGAAGAGAGAGCGTTGGAGGTTTGGGGCTCAGAAGATAATTTACTAAATGAAAAATTAAAGCGCGATTTGAAGCGAGAGGAAGCCAAAATGAAAAATTTTAATAAAAAAGTAACTGCTGTTATAATAACGATTTAAAAATTTCTTATCAATACATTTCAATCGAAATGTAATATGAGTTTCAAAATTTAATATTGTTTATTTTTTAATCTAGATAAAAAAGCTAAGAATGCAAGTAAGAAGTTCTCTCTATAATAAATCGATTAAGGCTGATCATGTTCATGAATTTGGAGAGGAAACTTACAACGAAGATGATGATACATATTCCCATACATGTTTATCGTGTGGGTATGATGAAACGTATGAAAAAATGTAATATTTCTTTTGTATATTTTGTATATTTTTATTAAACTAATTCGTATCATTAAATATATTACATTAAATAAATTAAATAATAAGTGAACAAAAAACAAAGAAATGGAAAATAATTATTGATATCTAAAACATTTTCATAGAAAATTTAGTATCACTTGTTCTGAAACAAGGCAATAATAAATGTAAACAAATAATATATATAAAATAAAAAAATAAAACATTAGAATATAGTTAGAAACATTAGTATTTTTGTACAAAATCATTGATTTGTATATTTTACAATTCGTTTATTTAATTGTTAACATAATTACATAATAATTAAAGGATTTTTTTTCACATTTTAAAACAAACTTGTTTAATAAGATATATATTCAAAGTGTAATTATATTCAACATATTACACAATGCAGTCTTTAATATTTTTTATTAATAATTTTGATTTTATAGGATTTTTTTAATTTGCAAAAGCAAATGTTTTTTGGAGACAATGATATATTACGATATCGACTCCAGATTTTCTATTATTTCATTGGCAAACATATATCGAGTTAACCTATTTCTATATTTCTTGATTTTCCTATTTACTTTCTACTTTTCCATCAATAGTCTTTTTAATATTATTATTCATTTATTTAAAAAAAAAGCAACATTATTTCAAGCATTATATTGCACTATTTTTAGTTAAAATATTACATTATCTTCAAAATAGGAGTTCTCATACTTAAATTATTTCCTATGTCTAGATTTTGATTGTGATTGAAGAAATACAAGAAAAATATAAAAAGCGATATTTTCTCATATACATTTGTACAAGTTTCACAAATGACAACCAAAATATCGATGTAAAAAAAAATAATATTAATACAAAGTTATTCTAAATCATAGAAAATAATTATATTTTAAATAAAATGTTAATATAATAATAATAATAATATTATTATTATTATTATTATTATATACATTAGTATATTTGCTTTATGCTTTTAGGCTTGTATTTTTTTTTTAAAAAGTTGTTGAAATTTCTATTGTCATGATTATATATTTAATAAGAAATGTGGAAGAATTATTTTATATTTTTTAATATTGTGTTTTTTAGAGACACACAAAAAATCATGAAGGCAGCTTGAAAAGTACCACTTAGTTTTTCATAATTGCATTAAAAATAATACTTAAACTTACGTTAATATTCTGAACACGGTTTTGGTGAAGGTAATGATATACTTGGAACAGATAATTTCTTATCTTTATCACTTTGCACAATGCTCATAGGATTGCTTACTGTAGTCGATGATCTGAAATTAAAATTATTAAATGCTAGTACAATGAATATCATCAAGGAATGAAAATGACATACCTATTATGCCTAAGATGACTTTTGACTAAATGTCCAGCTGTTAGAGCGGCCATTAGAGATAATTCTCCTGCGAGCACTGTAGCACAAACTATCCTTGCTAATCTACTAGCATTTTCACCAGGTTCTTCTATATTGGCTCCCTTCACACCTAACATAGCTAAACAAGCACTTTGTGCTGGAAGTCCAGTCCCGCCGCCAATAGTACCAATCTCAATACTTGGCATTGTGCACGAGACACATAAGTCTGTGCCATCTGGTCCCCAAGGTTCCATCAATGTTATACAATTGCTACTGCTGACATTCTGTGCAGGATCTTGTCCAGTGGCTATAAAAATGGCAGTCACAATGTTCGCAGCATGAGCATTGAATCCACCTACGCTACCTGCTACTGCTGATCCTATCATATTTTTGCTTATGTTGACATCAACTAATGCATGAACAGATGTCTTTAATACACTTTTCACTATTTCCGATGGTACTACCGCTTCACACACTACACTTTTACCTCTACCTTCTATCCAATTTACAGCAGCTGGCTTTTTATCTGTACAGAAATTACCACTAAGTGATAATACTTCCATATCAGGGAAATATCTTTGGACAGTTTGCAGCGATTTTTCTGTTCCTTTTGAGAGCATGTTCATTCCCATGGCGTCGCCTGTTTTAGCTACAAAGCGAATAAACAAATACCTGCCAGCAATACGTGCATGGATTTTGATCAATCTAGCAAATCTACTAGTTTGATCAAAACTAACTTTCATTTCTTGAAAATTTTCTTGATTTTGCATCCATGCCATAGCTTCGCTAGCTCTTACAATGTTTGGAAATCGGACGACAGGCCCCCTCGTCATACCATCTGCCACTATACGACTTGTAACTCCGCATTTCAATAATGCTCTACTACCACGATTAGTAGATGCCACTAAACACCCTTCAGTTGTAGCCATAGGAATGTGGTAATATTCTCCATCAATCAGTAAAGGTCCAGCAACGCCAATGGGGATAGGAATATAGCCAATAACATTTTCACAACAGGATCCTAATACTTTAGTATAATCATAATTTTTATATGGTAATTCAATTAAATCATCGGTAAAATTTCCAGTGGCACCTAATAAGAGCCGCCTGATGCCGACACCTCTTTCCATATTTCCAACAGCTTTTTCCAATTGATATGCAGGTATATATTTATGTTCTACTAATTTTATTATTTCAGTATCTGTTAGAGCACTTGCTCCAAGCTACAAAGAAATGAGAAATATTACCATTTTATTATAAAATTGATTATACAGATATTATCATTTTGCTTACCTCGGATCGATATATTTCAAGACATTCTTCCAGATTTCTCGGTTCAATAGATCCATGCAGTAGGTCTACATGATTTGATAGATCTGTTGAACTTACTTTTTCATCGGTTTGTACTTCTTTATCAACAAGTTCTATGTTATGTTCATTTTTCATTTCTATCCAATCTCCATTTATTTCAGATAATGGAAAAACTGGTTGTTGGATAGACATTGTCACTCCGAATCTTTGTCTTAACGAAACATTCATTTTTTCAGTACTTTCAGATTCGATAATGTTCTGTGTATCTTCTTGGAATCTCAATTGTTTCGTTATATCTTCTTTATCTTCAAAGAAAATAGATTTTATAGTTAATGCTAATAGCAGGATCAGTATAACGATATTGTCCGCGCTAATTGATATCCAATTCATTAAATATTCTTCAATATCTGAATGTTTTTCCGTTTCGTTATACGTATTTACTACAATATGTGAATTAGTTGATACTACACTTTCCACTGTATGTTTATTTCCATCATTTTTAAATGGCCAACGGCTGCAAAAGAAATTACGATGAAAATATAGAATATGAATATCACTATTAAAAACAGAACAAAACAAAATGTATATAGATATCTACATTTAAATATTATATTATTATAATATAGGATGTTCACCCGTCAATGGTTTTTCTTAGACTGAAACTAAGCTAAAGACGATGAAAGAAACGTGATAAAAAAGATTAGAATTATGTCCTATTTATTTTTAAACTCTCATTTCACTCTGTATAGAATGCCAATACATTTTTCATGTAATATTTACGCTCGTCATGGATTGACATTATATTTACATATATTATACACTAATATAACTATTATATATTACATTTTCTTTCTTACGAAAAGAAAACAAGAAAATTATTTATCAAGTATTTTTTCAACGAAATTTAAAAAATTTAAATATACCCTGATAGCCTGATGAATGAATGAAAAAAAGAAAAAGAAGAAGAAAAAAGATAAATTATTGTATGGCTAACAACGAAAAAAATTGTATATAGAACACAATAATTTAAACGCGAAAATTTTAAAAAACAATGCATACATATATTTATATATGTATATGTTATCGTTTAAACGTGAAATTCGTTAATTCATGAAGATATATAGAAATATTTGAAATATACGATATTTAACAATAGCGTTGAGCCATTCATTGAATATGAACTAGATGTATGCCTATGTCAGTGTCACGATGTGAAACCCTGACCTGTTAAATTTAGGAATAAATACTGCTACACAATTGGAAACGTAAAACTGTGTGTAGCAAAGGTCAAAGATGGAAATGATAAACTTTTTTCCTTTCTTAGAACTTTATAGAAAGCTCGTTGTGTTATACCATCAAAGATTGAGATGCATAAAAAGATAGAGTATTTTTAAACTAGAGGAAAAAGAAAAAAGAAAAAGTTATTGTTAAAATACCTGTTTGCATGAACCATGAATAAACCAGCAATCATAATAAGTTTGACACGTTCTACCACAGGATTTGGTTTTTGTTCCTCTTCATTGAAAGAATACATCATAAAAATCTTATCTGCGCTTAATGGAGCTTTACTATTATTTCCTCGAGAAAGCTGAAAATTATGAAAAGTTTAATATATTATATTATATATATATATATATATATATAAGTAAAAAATAATTACCTCAAGAATAAGTGATAAGCAAGCAGGATAAAATGTCAAGAACACTACATAATTTACTATTGCACCAAGACACGCGAAACTGCAGAGTAATTCCAGACGTTTAACGCCTGATAATGAACCTATTCCAATAAGAAGTGTTTCAACTATAGTATCTAATGTTATAGTTGGACCCAAAAGAGACATTCCATGAGCAATATTATCACGTACTTCTTCTTGATTTCTAGAACTTAAAGCTAACTGTGCTAACACAGAAGCTTTCGAAAGATCAATTAAAAGAAAAAAGAAGAAGAGTGCATCCCTGTAAATAAATAAATAAATAAATAAATAAATAAATAAATAAATAAAGAATTTATTTAGATAAGGAATTAATTAATAAATTTTATGAATCAAGTAACTTACTTTAAATCGAAGATGTTACTGAAATTTACGACACTGGATGTAAATACTATGCTTGAAAACACTGTAAACAAGCCGGCAATAGCTGGATATAAAAAATAAAAAGAATTAATTTCTAAGTTGATCTATTTAAGAGAAATATTAGATTTCTCATGCTAGTAAGGCGAAATTTATTTTTATCACTAATAAGTATTAATAATTATAAGAAAAAAAAACCTTTAAATTTATAACATAATTATAAATAATTAATTAATATTGTTATTATTATTTGTATGCAAAGAAAAGTTTTCGTTATTTATAAAAACTTTCTCTTTTACGTTTAAGCTTTCACATTTACGAAAGCGTCGCCCTATAAATAATATCTAATTGATTTTTGTTAATTATTCGAAATAATCTTTTTATTTTGATATATTCAATTAATTATTAACTCACCTAATATAGATTTCGAACCAAGTTTTTGGAGACGTCGAAATCGATGATATGTAAAAAGAATTGCGAGACATCGTATTATGGTCATAAATATAATATCCGCAGCGCTTAAATCCTGAATGATTAATAATATATTTTATTTTAAAGAACATATATATATATTTATAAAAACATATAATTATCAACTTTTTGAACTTGATTTTTTTTTTAATATTTTTGCTTGTCCATTTGTATTCATTTTTAAGTAAACTAATGCTTGGATTATATGTAAGCGTAAAAAATTTATTTCTTTAGGATAATATTTAACTAATAAATAAAAATAACAGACTAAAAATATGCCACGACGTTAAATAATTATTTTCGCCTCTTCAAAGGTAACATATGAGTGTTCCAAAGGTTAAATAATATTTTAAATAATAATTTTAACATTATTTAAAAAAAATATTTATGTATACACATACAAGGCCGTATTCATGGGTGTGCGAACTATGCGGTGGTATAAAGCCCCGTTCCGTTGAGGGTACCGCTAAGCGCAATAAATTGAAAAAATAAAATCAATTAATTTGGTTTGTAATTATAGAAATTAATATTTACATGCATAAATATTTTGTATATTTGATTTAATTAATTAATTAACAAAATATTTTTCTATTTAAAATTTTCATAAATGTTACTAATTTTCTGGAGCCTGTTTCAATTGTTCATTTCGTGAATAACGAGCTTGTACGTGTACATAAATATTAATTTTATTTATTACCATTAATAATAACTTACATCAGGATTACACCGACCATGTCGACAATTACTTGATACAGGTAATACATCTTGATCACGAGCTTGTCCATTACCAGTATCCATATTTAACATACAAGCAGTAAGGGTAAACGTTGTTACGATCACTTCTAATGAATGACTAGCACAAAATCTGCCATGTATTTCAAAGAGTTTCGATAACATTTTGTCTTCCTTATTTCTTTCTTTATCAATTTTCGTTCTTGTAATATCCAAATCTATAAAAAATTATTGAACGTTTATCTATAATAAGAGTATTTAAATTTAAACTTATGTCCGTCCTCCAAAAAATAAATGGTAAATAGGGTAATTATATAAAACTTGAAAGAAAAAATAATAATAATAATAATTATAAAATAACAAGGAAAAAGAGTTAGGAGTTAAGTTAGCGTGTATTATCCTAATCATTATGTGAAATCGTATTCACATAATGATTATATTATTTTATCTAAATACTTAAGAAAAATTATTAGAACGAACTTACTACTTATATCTTTCTGCAATTAGTTAGTTCTGATAAACTTTTAAAAAGAAAACGAAAATAATAAGAATTTTAGAATAAGAAAAAATATCCAGTTCGAACCAAAACTCTATTATTAGAAATTCTTTGACATCTAATTTCGAAGTAAAAAATCAAGCATGTCTGCCAAGGTTGGTGACTTTCTAAGAGTTAACTACTCTTAAGAGTTTCCACATACTTGGTTGATTACTGACACTTTTTCATGTTCAATGATGATTAATACGTAACATCGATTTCGCTCCAATGGTAATATTTTTTTTCAATTATTATTAATCACTTATATTTTCTTTTTGAGAGAGAGAGAGACACACATAAAACAATAAAAAACAAATTCGTTAAAAAAAATATCAGGTTATATAAATAATATAATTATCAAGTATGCTGAATAACTTAATTCTGTTGTTCAATTTCGAAATATACAAATTAAGTTTAAAAAAAAACTTAAGATCTTAAATTTTAACGCAAACTTTTTTACGTTTGTAAGAAAATGATGTTGTGTCAGTATTTGCGGTAAATTTCAGAAATATTAAAACACTTAAATATTTCTTTTAATTTTTGAATAGAGTATTCTTAAAATAAATAAATAATAATAATAATAATAATAATAATAATAATAATAATAATAAATTAAAAAGTAATTCATTTTTTCTTCAAATAAAGTTTTATTAAAATTGTTAGAATGGTATTTTTTTTAACCACTTGATATAACATGAAAATAAGTTTTGTCGATACGACTAATATCGAATATCAGAATGTCACCATTTTAGCTGAAAAATTTACTGATAAAGCTAAAAAATTCAATACGAAAATTCTGTTTTTATCAAGTAAAATATCAATTTTTTTTGTATTATTTACATAATGCTTTTAATTCCTCGATCAAATTATTATTATTATTATTAAAATAATTATTAAAATAATTATTAATTTTCGTTTTCTTCTCTGCTTTCAGCCCGCATTGTTTTATATTATTTTTTCATAATAATTATTCCAAAAAATGCATTTTAAATGAAAAAAAACATAAATTATAAATTATAAATAATATTTTTGACTACGTGGCATGGCTTGAGTAATTTTTGATACACCATTTGGTCTAAGAACAAATTTATAATAAAAATCGATCTCATTTATAATCAAAGCAGAAATAGTAGTAGAGTACGTTTAACGAATAAAAGTAAAAAACATTGTAATATATAAATAAATAAATAAATAAAAAGGGACATTAAACTATTTACCACTGAAAAAGATAGATAATTTAATAAAGAAAACTATTCAAGATACGGGCATAACCGCGTTAGACCGCAAAAACCACATAATCTTTCTTCTACGTACTAGAAAATCATCTTCTCCAAAATTATTACATTTTCACCTTCTAAAATACTTACTTTGACCAACTGTTACATTACAATAAGCGAAAATATATTGTTGTAACCACTTTCTTTGACATTCACCTTTCACACAAATGCAAATATTGTAATGCCAACGAAACGCATGAAAACCAACTCTCTCTCTCTCTCTCTTTTTATCTTTTTATCTTTCTATCTTTCTTTTTCATACATACTTTTCTGCTTAACGTTTCTCTTTTCAAATACGTTCGGCTTGCACAAACCGGGAGAGAGAGCGAAAGATCGTTTCTCATCAGTGGGAGGTAATTTTTTGAACTTGAAGAACTGTTCATAGAAGTATAGCACAGAACTAGACTTTCAATCGTGGTACGTTCTGCTTTTATGCTTTGCCTCGCTAAATTAATGTTTATTTTTATTACCATAAACATTTCGGAGATAAAAAAACAATTATTTTCTTATAAAAACCATTGTTTATCGTCATACTGCATTTCGAAGAAAAATACTCCTTCTATTCCATTCTAGCTCCCCCTTCTCCCTAATCTCTTAAAAAATAGATTATATTCTGTATTTTTAGAATCTGATAAGTCTGTCTTTTTCTAAAATACATATACACACACATTCTTAAACGAATAGAAAATACTAAGAAACAATCGTGCCAAAACTTTGATTTCATTTCCTTGAACTTGTATTTATGTATATAAGCGCGCATGTGTATTTGAAGATGCTTCTTTTCAAAGAACGAAATCGTATTCGTAGAAGCTCAAAGTTGGCCGCAACGATGACGCACATGTATATTACAATATACATGTACATATATGTTTAAAAATGTGATGCTTATTGCAATAAACCACGTGGTATATATTTATGTATGTATGTATGTACATTTTCGTCTCTTTTTAAGTGTTATATATGTATAATGTCACGCACAATCATACCTGTTTCGCCCTCCGTTACTGTCGACGTAGATAACAACGATGATGTTTGCTTCTCAAAGAAAGGATCGAGAGACGCTTCAATTTTCGTATCTTGTCTCATACTTTTTCCTCTTTCATCTGTTTATTTTTTTCTTTTTTTCTTTTTTCTTTTTCTTTTTTTTTTTTAAATATTAAGAAAAAGAAAAGAACAAAATAGTAACAAAATTTTGTAACGACGAATCTACTTTTCGAATTTAAAAAGTGAAAAGAAATTTTATGTTAAGTTTGTTCTCGGCAAACGTACATAAGTTTATCTTATCGAATAAAAATGCCCGTGAAAAGTTAGAGCGTGTAATCGGACCTACTCGTAGAGACTCTCCTTTCGTTCAAACTTTTACTTTCGTCGAGAAAGACACACCGGACAGTGGAACTATCTCGAGGGGGAAAAAATGAGTACGAAGAAGTAGGAGAACCAATAAACGCAATCGGGTAGAAAGTTGTAAGGTGAAAACCGTGTGAGACGATACTAACGAATAAATAACCGAAACTCTTCTTTTTTTTTTCAAATGCCAATTATGTCACGTAAAAAGCGACAGCAAGTACTACTATGACAATATATTGAAAGAAGAAAACAAGTATGATTACGACGAAGATGACAACACAACGCGACAGAGAAGACGTGTATATGTATGTCTTATATTAGATGATAGACAACGAGTAGTATTCTCGAACCAACTAACGCAAATGACGAAATTCTACTGCCTCATTGAGACTACTTCTCACGGATTTTCTTTTCTCCTTCTTCTCCACCTTCTCCACCTTCTCCTTCTCCTCCTCATTTTCCTCCTCTTACACCTCATCACTATTTAAATATTGATATCTGTCTATTTATCATTAACAACTAAGTATATTTTTAAGATATGAACACAATCGTATAGGTCAAAGATGGAGTACAACTTGTAAGAAAAAAAAATAAACTAGTGTGCGGATAATACAGAAATAAGCAGGAATTGGCACTAATGGGACCGAATCATTGAAATAAATTTGAATGAATGTAATTTTAACGGAAACCTTGAGGTTTCTGATACAAATTTAACACCTCGTTTAACGTAGTCTTTTTAGGGTTTTAATTCTCTTTTTTTATCATGATTAAGGATTAATGGTTATAACTTGTACGAAGTGAAAGTTAATAAATTTGCCTTTTACAAACATATATATGTGATTCATAAAAGATACATAAAATTATTTAAAGGATAATTAAACTTAATCGAAAAGTATATTGCAATATTATTTCGTTAAATGTAATAGTGACAATATAACTATCCAGGAAATTTCTAGAACACGATTATCGTTAAGTAATGTATTTAAGCGATATCATATTCTAACTACGTATATGTAATAATATTTTTATATGCTAATAATAAATATAAGAAAAAAAAAATGTATATCAAGGCTATGGTACGTTTTATTTATTTATTTATCCGTCTGTTGATCATGTAAAGCTGATCTTCAAGTTATAAATTATCATTTTTTTACAGGTTTGTAAAAAGAATAAAATATAATTGAATAATAATTAGCGTGATTGGAGATATTAATAATTCAAACGAAAAAAAGATTTGCGAAGGCCATCATCCAGCATATTTGTAAATGCACCTTTCTCTGTCTGTCTCTATCTTATGTGAAACTTATTGCTTAAATTATAAAAAATACGTTTTTCGTGTCAAATTACGTGCAACATAAAAGCGAATAATTACGTCTTATTAAATTTCGTCAAAAAAAAAAAAAAAAGAAAGAAAAATTATTGTCAATTTATTGTATGTATCAGTGAAGTAATTGGAGCAAAATTTCTCCTTTTAAATGCAAGATAAATTTATTAATAACATTTATGCGTGCTTATGCATGTGATCTCTATTGTATTTCTTGAATATTTTTTTTTTTATAATAATAATCGTGCAATAATTTCTCGCGCTTCCCTCTCTTTAAATGAAACTTTACAATCTAAATTTGACTGAAAATCGAATAAGGCACAATTTTCTGAATGCAAAATATTTGTAAGTAATTCCTTTCTTCTCTCTTTCTCAAGCAAATTTATAATAAGAGGATCCTGTTGCCGTTCTAAGATAATCTAAATCCATCCGAAAGTTTACGTTAACGTGATTTCCGTGCTTTTGTCTGGTAAACCAACGATGAGTGAAAAGAGAAATCGTGAAAGAGCAGAAAAGCTCGACCGAAAGTAACTTACTCAACTATAGTCAACGATTTATATAATAATCATAAAAATTTATTTTTAGAAAATTCATATGATAAAATCATAAAAATATCTAAAAACTCAAATTATACTTTAATCCGCTGTAAATCAAATTTTTGTATCGCATCTACAAATAAAATAATTAGAGTTGTCCAATTAATGAACAAATGATCTAGTTAATCTTTTAAATACATTTTATAAATAAATTATTTTCATCTCCTTCGGAGATTTTCTTAATTTGACTGATAAGTTATATATATAATAATTATATATATTATATAAATATTATATATTATATATATATAATAAGTATATTATATATATAAGACTATAAGTTAAGACGTATCAGTATGTTAATTATATTTTCTTATTTTTAACGAGCAAATAGATGAAAATCAATTAACTTAAATTTACTTCGAGATATTAACTACAAAAAATCATTTTAAATAAATCTAAATAAAAATTTAAATAAGTGTAAATCCAGTCGAGTTACATTTATGTAAGAACAAAGTTCACATTTGCATATATGCTTTCCTTTCTACTAATTATCTCGAAATAAACAAAAAATAAAGTTATAAATAAAGTTTCTTGATTTTTTATTACTGTTTATGAATGTAATTTTATTCGCATTAAAAAAAGTCCTATTTAATAATAACAAAAACAGCATTCTGTAGACATAATATGCTAATAAATATTGATAAAAAAGGATAAAAATAAAGATAAGTACAACTTTATAAAAGTGATTATTTTTCCCGGAACTATTTGAAATACAAGGAAGGCTAGTAGTTGTCTGCTATGACTTCGAGCCGTGCATCTTTATTATAATTGTTTTATTCTTGCTCAATCGAATTCGTTATTCAACGGTACATTGCGTGATTGTAATTTAAAGTTACATTAAATGATTCTTTGTTGGGGGAAAAAAAGAAAGTAGCTCTAGGAGAAATAGGCATGACACATATACTAATTAATTTCTCTTTCTTTTTAAATAAAATTCTTCGAGATACGTAAACAAGCAACTAATGAATTTTAATATGAATAATTTTACTATGAAAGTAAAAAATATAAATTTGAAGATAAGATAATTTGATGAATTTGGAAATAACAATCGAATTATCATACGAAATTATTCTTAATAACTAAAAATTAGCAACCGGACGTCTGCGCATAATACGTGAAACCGTTCGAACGAGAAAGATAATATTTAAAGTTTACTGCAATGAATAGATACGTATACTTACTACACTTCTTCGATATAGATATAATATATCTATTATGACATAGATGAGAAATTAAGAAATAATCGCACCAAATAGTTTCTTTGACAAGACTACTTTTCCTATCCGTTAAAATATTCAAGAATTGAATAAAATTTCTTTAACACTAAATTTACCAGCTATTTTGATATACCTATTTCTACCAAACCGGTCAAAATGACTGATCTTTAAAAAAAAGTACTTAATGAGGTAAGATTAGCAATAGCAAAAAATATATTTGTTACACATATATATAAAATAATATAAAGTTCATAAAACTGATTCTTTAGTTATAGCTACAAAAGTCATGATATCATTACGGAAAGAAAATATTACATACAGTAGAAATTTTAAATTGAAATTGCAAGACCAATCATTTTGACTGGTCTGGTAATTTAGTGTTAAATTTTAATATTCATAAATATGCAGGGGGTCTTTCCCCAAACTTGATCACCTAAAATATCTTTTTTATTTTGTACAATAGAAAAAAATGTTAGAGGAAAAAAATATTCTGTTCGAAGACGCCTATATAGTGATGGGCCGAATTTTTTTTTAAGGTCATTTTTTTCGAGATATCAAGGTCATCGCATTTTTTTTAAACAGGACTGCATATTTATACTACAATATTTTTGTAGCTTATAAACAACTGAATCCAACAATGTACAATATGTTGATCTTCAAGTGACCTTTACCGAAAAAATTGTGAAATATTGTCTCTTGTACATGAGAAGATTTTTTGCTTGTTCAGTGTCTTACACGTTGATTGCATTTGTTTCTTCATTACCGTCCTCCGGGCGCGTACTGAAGTTTCTGGCAAACTTTTCACAATTTACAAAATTAAACAGAATAGTTTTTTCCTTTGACATTTTTTTCTATCATACGAAATAAGCGAGATATTTTAGGTGGTCGAGTCAGGCGTAAGACCCTGTATATACGTGGGTAGATTGAAAAGTTTTTTGAGCATAACATAGAACAAATTTTTTTCAGTCAAACTGACATTTATATAAAAAATACACGAGTATTTTTGTTTTTATTGAACCCATCCTCGTATATGCAAGAAATCCCAGTTTTTTTTCTACAAAATTTTACCAACATATACTATAAGTAAAAATAAGAAAAACTGTTATATAATATAAGCTCTTACAAGTTTTATTAAAAAGTTATAACAAAAATACAAAAAAAATAACGAGCTGGTGTTTTATCGACACATAAAAATCGCATAAAAATCCATTACCAATATCTATTTGAATATGCAACAATGACATATTTAGGCCTCACATTTTATCGAAGAATAAATTGTAAAAAAAAAAATACTGTTAAAAAAACTGTTAAAAAAACTGACAAATAAAGTTTTTTCAAAAGATCCTACAGAATGAATGACAGCCAGAATTAATAAAAGATATTTTATCATTATTTTGACAATATTTATAGATCCAATTAAATGGTTATCCTGTACATTAAACAATACTAGTACGGCAATAATCAAATGACCATTATCCCTAACAATGGATAGATAAGAAATGACTAATTCTTTGCTTCCAAGATCCACCAGACATCGCATCAATAGATAATTATTTGTCGGGAATAGTGAAATAAGATGTTTATTAGAAATAAATTATTACGTGTCAGGAATTAATGCAAACAACTTATGATGTATTTGTTGTAATTATTGAAAATAAGGAAAAATTAGTAATAAAATAAATTCTGTTCTCTGTAAATATCAGACCTGCATTTATAATGGACAACATTTTTAAATGGAATTATAATTTGAATCAACAATCTATTCGAATAACTATCGAACAAAAAAGCATTTCGTTATCATTTTTTAACAAAAATTTAATAATATGTTTATATAACATTTTGTTTATTTTTACTTATGTAATATGTTGATAAAATTTTACGTTAAAAACTAAGAGATCTTACAAAAAAAATATAGACAGACGTATTTGGGTTAGCAACTAAGTGATTGTGAACTTTGTCGATAGATTATTATTAAAATTACCACTCACGTAGTTGTCAACCTATACTTAATAAGTTTTACTAGAAATATATTTTATCAGTTAATAATTATGGAGCTTATCTAGTAGGCATAGAACGTTATGAGTGTGTTTAAAGAAAATTCTTATTATACGAAGTTAGTATTTTTTACATCATTATAATATATGTTGTATACAATTACATAATGTCAATTCATTCATAAGTTTTACACTTATCATTTTTATAATGCAGTTTCTTCATCCTATTTTGATTCTTTATTATATATTCTATACGTATTTACTTGTAGAAAAAGATAAAACTTATGTAGGTCACTTTAAATAAAATTACTCAATTACTATGATTATTTCAAATATGATATCCAAATAATTTTTGATGCGTAGTTTTTACTTAAAAATTTAAACTATATATAGCTAAAGATTCAAATTTTACACCTAATTAATAACAAAAAGAATAAAATAATCTTAGATTTCAATACATAAATAAAAAATGATAAAATTATATACAATGTTTTAACATAGCAAATTAAATATGAACATTTCGAGCACGCATACAACAATAATATATTGACAATATTATAATAGCAAATTAAATATAAAATTCATAAGATAATCAAATTGTTCCAATTTGTTCAATAAGCATGTAAAACAAACGAAAATTTGTTACACATAACCTTAAATAAAATTAATGATATTATCATGTCGAAAAAACTTACCGTTCGTTTCAAAAGTATACCAGTCGGTCAGTAGATCAAAGTAACAACATTATTAAATAAATATCGGCGATACTATTTCTTTGCCTTTTTATTTACGAACCCATGTTATCTCTTTAATACTATGCCGCCAAGTGCAAATGTTGAAGTTTGTAAAAATTGAATCGTAATATCAACCGCACCTCTAGTGGCTTTCTGGCGTACTAATTAGTCATATAAACTACTTGTCTCAAATGTTAAAAATCTTTGAACATGTTTATATTTTTTATTATCACGTAATATTATTTATATAACAAATATATCTTGCATTTAATGCACAAGAATATTTATTCTATAAATTATTATACGATAAATATAATTGATCGATTATTTATTTTTGAGAAAATATAAAAATATAAATATTGAATAAATTAAATTAAAATCTTATCATGTTCAAAAACGTTATCATGTTCATATGCACTCACTTTTTTATCACGTGCTGATGTAATCGAGCAAAAAATAGCTCTACTTGCACAAATTTATTGCAAATCAATTTACGAAAATAAAAGCGCTTGTTTTGTAAGGTTTACAGCCCTGTCGAAAGTCTACAACAAATATTACACCGGCATCATTAATCTAACCTCATTTTTGAGACGTCATGATAATGATTTCGTTCTAATGTATTGATTTTTTCTTTTAAACAATAAGTATTAATTAATAATAAAATAAATAAACGATATAATATTAATTTATGTACATTTGATATTATTTATCGTAGATAAAAATGGTAAGTTTGTGCTTTAATAAATAAAAATATAAATATATATTTATATTTATATATAAATTATATTTTATATTTTAGTTGTTCTACTCATTTTTCAAATCCTTGATTGGAAAAGATGTAGTTGTGGAATTAAAAAATGATCTGAGGTAATATTTATTTTAATTTATTCTTTCTAACCTAACAATAACAAAATATAATGTTACTACTACATACATTTACAGCATTTGTGGAACTTTACATTCTGTTGATCAATATCTAAATATTAAATTAACCGATATAAGTGTAACAGATCCAGACAAGTATCCTCACATGGTACGTAACATTAATTAATGATATTGCATTTCAATTGTTGCTTAATTAATTGCATTGATGAATTAAATTTCAGCTATCAGTAAAAAACTGTTTTATTCGTGGATCAGTAGTAAGATATGTACAATTACCTGGCGATGAAGTTGATACACAACTATTACAGGATGCAGCCCGTAAAGAAGCAGCCGTACAAACAAGATGATATGTTTTTCAAATGAAATATACTATTATTTTATTGAAACATTTTATACAAACTATATCAAGGACATCATCTTTAATAATCTAAATGTATGGTTATCGCATGTATTTAAGTTTTCTTTGCCATGTATTATCTTTTCATGTACAAAAACAGTTATAAAAGGTACACTTAAAAATGTTATTTTTGCAATTATAAACTTATTCAAACAAGAATGTAATTAGTGTGTTAACATTATTTTTCATCTTCATTACCCTCCTTTATATGGGTTTAGGGACCTTGATAATTCCTTCCTAGAACACTGAAAATACCTGCCTGGAATCTACAGTACGCAGTATTCCAAAACAATCACTAATTCAAGTAATAATTGTGCTCATTGTAGCTTGACTTAAGTGATCGAATAAGAACTAATTTTTTCAACGAGATAATACTGTTAACTATTTATCATTTTTTATTTATTATTTTTTAATAACATAGAAACAATTTTTATATAAAAATATAGACGTTATATTTGTATAACAATATATGGTGCAGTGTGTATTTTATCGTTCATATATAGGTCTATTTCTTCACTTATTGAAACGATAATACAAGTGTGCAATTTATATTTTAAGCTTATTGCCAATCTGCTAGAGTTTTGTCGTACCACAGATATCTTCCTTTTATTTCAGTGTTATTTGGTAACAATGCGCAATAAATTGGAGCTTCTGCACCTTGATCAGGTTTAAGATGTCCTTTGTGACTAGTCATATCTGTATCCACATAACCAGGATGTACAGCATTTACTGCTATGTCTTTACGGGAATCATTATTGAATTTAGCTTGATGTATGCCTGCTAAAGCAGAAACAGCTACCTTACTGGCAACATAAGCTGAATTGGACCAACCTTTTTCCAAATGAGTACCCTTTTTTGCTGATCTACAAGATATATTAATGGAAAGATGTATATAGGAGAGCATTATTAGAATATTATTTTAGAATCAGAAAATATTATTTATAACTTACTCAACAAATTCATGCATAAGGTTATCCAATTCCTCTTCCGTTAGATTCGGGTTAGATAATTTTTTTTTTAATGATTCACCGCTTAGATTTAACAGACGACCGGAACTACTGGACACATGTACAACACGACCATGTGGTCTCAGTAATGGATAAAGTTTGTCGCATACTTTCCTCAAACTAAAGTAATTGACCCTTACAGTTTCTTCCGCTTGATGTCCAAAAGGTTCAGTTGCATTTGTCTGTATTACAAAAATTTATTGTAAGATTTTACTTTAAAGGAAAAAAGATCTAAAAAAAGACAAATTATTTAACAATGACTTTCATACTTTGAAAGCAATTGCTGCGTTATTAACCAATACATCCAACCCATTGTGTTCTTTTTGCAAGTAATCGCGAAAATTATTGATACTGTTATCATCGGTAACATCAAGTTGATGAAATTTTGGCTTTAATCCTTCTCTTTCTAATTCTTTAACTGCATTTAAACCGCGTTGCTCGTCTCGTGCAGTTAGATAAACTATTCCATCAAATTGTTTACAAAGTCCTTTGACAATTGCAAAACCAATACCTTTGTTTCCACCAGTTACCTACACTTATAAATATATATTATAGTAATTTCTTTAAAATATTAAATATATTAATATTATTGAATTTTGATACGTACTACGGCGATGCGTTCCATGGTTCTACGTTTGTTAGAAAGTATAACCTGTCACTAAATCAATAAATATGGCGTCGTTGTATTAAATTAAACGTGTTAAATACTTAACGAATCGATACTTTCTTAGAATTACTCAAAGTAGAGAACGTTTACGATAAAAATAAAGAATAATTATTAAGTACTTTGTTCACCATTTATACTGATAACGATACTTATCTAATACAATGATTATGGCATTATGAAGATAATTAAACGATGATGCAAACAAACTTTTTTTTTTTCAAGAAATGACGCATGACAACGCGTTTTATAGATAAAAATGAAAAACTGTTATTGACTGTCATTAGTTTCAAATATAATATTTACATAAATTTAATACACATTTTATTTTATTATTAAAAGACTAATCGAATAATATTTCTAAACGAGCACATCTGTATTTTCTTGTACGGTTATTTCTAACAAGAACAATATTACTTTTTCTGTTGATCATTGCTATTATAGATTGTATCGTAACATATCCTATCCCAACTGTTTGGCCTATGGAAAGTGAAAAATGTCCTTGTGTTAGATATCCCATTACTTCCCTGTCGCATGATTTTCTAACTTCTTTACAATCTGGTAAATAAAGTTTAGACATTATTTGAGAATGTTCCAATACAGTTTTACGACTTTTATTTAATAACTTCTGTCTTAAATTTTTTATTTCAACTACATCGTTCGTTCCTTTGATAATTTCTTCAAACGTATTACTTATTTTGTTTTCTAACGTCTTTCTATGACGTATTCTTTGTTTTCTATATTGTTTTAACAATAACAAATGATTCTTCCGTAAAATCTTTCGTCTACTTTCATTTGGATCTTTATTTAATTTTTCTTCCGGTCCCGACCAACGTTTATTGTTCTTCAATTGTTTTAAATCTAAATCAGTTGGTTCACATATTATCGCAAACGTTCTTAGACAGCCTTTATTTACAGTAGATATTCTGACACGTATTAAACAATTTTCGCTATTTAATCCATTATCTAAATTAATTTTAGAAGTAGGAACTTTATGTTTTTTTGATTTAAAGGAAGAAAGATTCATTTGTAATTGCGTTAACGTGGTTCGGTTTCTTAAAATATAGAAATCTTCTTTTCCTGACCATTCTTTCATTAATATATTCCATTGACAATAGAAAGGACTAGAAATAGCAAACTTTATAAAATTAACTCGTCTGTTAGATGGATATTTAAAATATTTCTTTTCCAATTCTTCTTTTGTAATAAGAGCTTCTTTTTTGTAGGCAGGTGTATCGGGTTCATTAATATCCGGTGAATTTGTATTAAGAGTTTCTAATGCTATTAATTTAGACTCTCTTAATGCTCCGACTCTTGCACAACGAAGAATGAAACCAAGCCAGAATGGCATTGCCCATCTTGATGGTATGATAATGTCAATGCCTGATCCTAAACCTATTAATAAAAGTTCATATTAATGAAAAGTTAAGTATTATTAAAATATATTTTTAATGAAACTTGAACAAACCTCTACTAAAACTTCCAGGATTCTGAATAACGAGTATGGGAATTTTGGCCATTATATCTTCTTTGAAAAGATTATCATTGCTTACACCAGGAACCAGATTGCTGCTTCTTAATTTGTTAATTAAACCAGTAGGCACGCATGATTTACTAATTCTCTCACGCAAATTTTTATCCCATATTGGACTATTATTAACATGAGCTGGTGGATTGTATATTTTTTCAAAATGTGTCGTCAGTTTCTCTGGTTTTGTTCTTTTTTCAGGTAAATAAAAACGTGGATCTAGAACAGTCAGTCCAAAGACCATATTTGGTGGTAATTGATTAGGTGAGTCTAGTGATTGCAATGCTTGCCATAATTGCTCTTGGATTTTGAAAGCTTTACAATTTTCTTGATCATCATAATAATCTTTATACCACAAATCGGTAACGATAAGAATATCTTTTTTATTTTCTGTAACATCTTCATAACCTTTGTTTGATTTATCTTTTGTTGTTGATAAATTTTTTTTCATATCAAGTAATTTAAGCGAATTTGTTAAAACACTTAGTGCCAATGGACCACACAGTCTAAATCTATTTAAAGTGCCTTTCAATAAATTCATTTGACAATTATTTTCATTGATATAAGAATTTTGTAACTGATTCGACGATGTTGATTCTTCATTTTTGGTTATACAAGGACTAAAATTAAAACTGGATATAATATTAGTCAAAATGTCATCATAAAAAGCTGGGTGAACCCAAATCCAGATAGTTCTTTGATTGCAGCAATTGGGCCTCCATAGAAAGTGTACGTTCCCTATAGGATATAGTGGAAAACTATTTCTTTTGAAAAACATTACAGTACCTTCTCTCATACCATTAATGTACATTTTAGCAGCAAACGTTAATGTGGTTGGATTGCAATGCGATCTCAAAGTTTCTTTTAAAATATCTTCCGGTCCAATGATTTCTATACAAGAGTAATAAGAAAGATCTTGTATCAAACAATGTTCTGTAATGGACCGAAAATTAGCTTTAAAGCATTTATCATTTGCAAAGTTAGCGATTTTATATCCCCACTGTTCAATCATATGAAATCGTTTGGCATGCCAAATATGAGTTTCTAGCCAAATTTTATTTCGTTGTCTTTTATTGTATTCCAGAAGTAAATTAGATGGACGTCTGCGATATTTACGTGAAGGCCTTTTGCTTTTCGGAGGAAAACCAGATTTACCCATTTGACTTATATGCGCTTCCCGTAATTTTCTTGGTAATCTTTTCGCATTATGTGACATAACTCGTCTACGCATATGTATGGGAAGCTTTTGAAAAATCAGTTTTGTTTGTCGAGGATTTTCTACAGATAACAATAAAATGATTAACGTAATTATTAGTGGTCAAATTTATTTGGTAAAAGAAAGCGTAAATATATATTTTTTAAAGACATTATTACTGGTTATCCTTACGATGTAAAAAAATATAGGTAACCCTTGAAGAACACGTTTAATTGGTTCAGTGTTCTTTGAAACATATACATTTGTAAATAATGTGTATGTAATGTGTATATATTTTAATTAAAATGGAGTGGAACTGAAAAGTCATAGACGTGATTTTTTCAATTTCGCGATAAAAGTTATAATTCTCTTATAATCCTGAACAATTTTGCCTTTGACCATAACTCCCTATTTTATCAAACAAATGACATATTTGGAAATAATTTTATATCAAATAATATATGTATTTTATTCTTTTTCAAAAGAATTACTCGAAAATCGTGTAGTTTGAAACCGTGTAATTCGGTGGAAAGTATCCGTGTTCTTCAAGTACCGTGCTTTTCAGGGGTTACTTGTACTATAAAAATCAATAAAATGATCGCTTACCTATTGAACGAGTCATTGATAAAATTTCACCAGCCCTCGCCTTAGCTAATTTCATAATAGAAACATCAATGGGCAATGATTCTGTTCCACCCAAAAATTCATCAAATTGTTCTTTCTTCTCCATGTTGATAAAATTATAATTTAAGACTAATGATTTATTTGTAATTCTTATTTAAATATTTTTAAAGATTCATTTCCAATTATAAATTCTTTACTCATTTAACAATAATTTCTTTAATATAATATTTTCATAATATAACCTCTTAAACGAAGCATTACTAAACGTTTTAAAGTCACGTGGACGAATGTGCAGATCTGTTATTTTTCACTCCGCTATTGAGCATAACCTGAGCGTCACCTATGCCTATCGGCGTAGAACTAAAACTCAGTATGGAGTATGCAAATTACACATTCGAATATAATAGAATTTACTTTATAATTATAAAGAAAAATATATTAATTGTTCGTTTATAAAAGATGATTAATCACCAGATAATGTTTTAAAATATTAGATGTTACACTTTTTAACGCATAATAAAATATAATGTTGGAAAATCAAAAACAAGAATGAAGAACGCGGTTAGTATTATTAAAAAATTAAACAAGAAAAGAAAAAAGAAATGGAGTACGTCTATGGATGTTATAGTAACCAATTAACATTTTATAACAGATTTACTTTGAAAAACATTAAATGATAAGTTTATTACCTGTAAAACTGTCAATAGTCCGTAGATTCATCGGTCGGTGATGTGTGCTACATCTATTTACTGTCACTCATGCAATTTCAGGAAACAAAATAAGAATTTCTTGTGGCTTTCGTAGAATTTCTCTTATTGCATTTTGTGCTATATTCAAATTTGTTATATGAATGGATTGTATGTCATAGGATTAATTAATGGCCAATATGTTTTTACTGTCACTTATGTTTATAAATATAATTACAATAACTCTGTTTCTTTAGTTCGAGATATAAGAAGCCGCGCGTAACCATAAGTGTAAACAGTCGGTCGCATCTTTCCTCTTAGGTAAGTTCTTCGTCATATTTGATATACAGGGTATCCTAAAAGTCGTTTTACCGAAAAAAGAAAAACGAAACAAAAAATCGATACATATTTATTTATTATCATAATAATTTGGTTTTTCATTTCAAGATGCGAATCTCTAGTTATATTATAGTTAAAAAAGTATAGGTTCACGAGAGATGTCAAATATCTGTTAAAAAAATGTCTAATTTTTTAGTTCGGTAAAACGACATTTGAGATATCCATCAATTATCGAGAAAAGATTAAGCATCCATCTATTCTCAATTAACATAATATCAATAACTTGTTTATTTTTACACAATTATTTTCCAGAATGAATAATATGTGGCCAGACGATGGAATACTCAAAATTGTATTATTTCTTCTAATTGCTTGTTACTACGTTGGAGAAACGAAATCTTGCCGATATTGGTGCAGAACGCAAGATCTTCGATATTACTGCTGTAATAATCGGAAAAGTGAAATGTCAAAGGAACCAATGTGGCAATCTTTTTCAA